>NC_143437.1:97948125-98257500 GCF_987193195.1 Phasianus colchicus | reverse complement strand
ATTATTGTCTTACCTCCATGTATATTAAATGACTATAGAAAGAGCAACAGAGAAAGTAAAAAAAAAAAAAAAGACAGAAATAATTCTAATAAGGAAAAAGACAAAGGATCCATTTTCCTGTGAGCTGGAATATGCATTATTTTTCAAATATAAATCATTATAAGAAATAAAATTCCATATAAAGTAAAAACTGTATTTGAAAGCATGATTAGGTTAAAACAGCAAACACTGACTGGACTGGAAAATAATATGTTCTGATTTAACTTTCATACTAGCACTTGTTAAATTACTGGCATTTCTAGATGGTAAAAAATTTATGCAAATGAAAATTTTAATATGCACATATTTCTATAGCTGAAATGATGGCAGTAATAATGTCAGTACATTTTTAAAACACACTAGGAGTATTATAAGACTACAAAACAATAGAGGTTATTTTTTTATGTTTTTTCTTTTTCTTTCTCCTTTTTTTTTTTTTTTTTTTTTGAGTGTTAGTCTTCATAAAATATATGGCCAAAAGTGACATATTGCAGTCACAAAATCTCCAAAATGCACAGTGGAAATATGTCCCTTGACAGAAATTCTTTCCTGCTCTACACTGCTATTACTATACTGCAGTCAGTGGAGAAAAGCACATTTGAACTGGACAGAGACATTACCCTTGTGGAGTACTGCACTGCAGAGAGTTATTTTGAATACTCATATGCCTTAGTTTTCTTGTGAATTTATAATGGCAAATATTTCCAAATAAGGATGAAGTAGGAGCTTGTACAGAACTCTCTCTGAATGCATGAATCTCCTATGCTAAGCACACTGCTAAAATGAGGTCTGATTTGTCATTTGTGCTTTTGTTAGCCAAAATGATCATAAACCTTCTGTTTCAATAAGAAAGATTGCAAGCTATATAAGAAAGGTTCGGGAGAAAGCACTTAGAGAAAATTGCTTATTGAAATCCTCACAGCTGGTTGTAGCCTAGAATGGGATCATTTGGTCAGTGAGGGTGCAAAGGGGTAAGGCTGAAAATAAGGGGGGAAGAAATAGAAGATATAATAGGCTTGAGAAAGACTGCGATTCAATTTAGTCATTAAGAGTTAATAGCAGCACTTACTCTCACTTTTCTCTTATTAGAGAACTCCAAAAAAAGCAGCTAATAAAATATAACTCTTAATTCAATATGGACTTAGACATTAATTAGGAACTTGGTAACTAGACAGCATTAAACTATGCAGTATATAGAGTAAAAGAGTACTTTATCTACAAATGCACTAGAAAGAGAGAATCTTGCCTAACAATTTCAAATGTCCCTGGTAAATACACAAATGCATGTAGTCTATTAAATAAGAAGGGCAGATCACAACTTTGGTTGACCCGATTTGCCTTTGGACAAGATTTCCGATGGCTATTGCTTACAGTAGTGCATTAGTTTTTTCATAAATTAATCTGAGCCACAAAGTATCAAGAAGATTCTATTCTGATATTAATTTCATACGTACCACTGTGATGTTTGGTGTATTCACTGGGAGTGATACCTTTATGCAGTATCTCACAGAGTTTTTACCATCTACTTAGTAGTACCATAGTTCATTCACATATCAATTTGTGTTTCTTCAGTGCTTCTTTTCACCCTTGCTACATCTTCCAAATTTTCACAAACAGATATCTAAGTCCTAAAAGTAGCATTTTTAGTCCAGAGAGATTTATCTTGTTCTCTGCAATGTGCTGGAAGCACACAGCATGACCAGGAGTATTTCTGTCAGAATTGTATATATCATTCCTCCAGATCCTTAAGCAAGAACTGATTTGTAAAGTATGACTGTTGCATTGCCTTTCCTTGCAGCATTCTGGATGGTTTTTTTTTCTTTCCTGTTTTTTTTTTTTTTTCCCCCCCACCCCTCCACTCTTCTGTGTTTTGTCTCATCTCTTTGAGTGATTGAGAGGCCTGTATAAATGCTGCAGGCTGATTCACCTGCAGCTGTGAAATTCCCTATATTGGCATTTATTACACTGCACTGTAAAAGACTGTAAAATAGGATTTAGACTGAATTTATATAGAAGCGAGTATTATTCCTGCAGTTCTAATCAAGCCTTGCTTGAGCGCTTTCTAAATAGGTTATTGTGTGTGCAGATGTTCCAGGAGTAGTATGCCTCTTGAAAAGGACAAAACAGAAATGATTCTGCTGAAGTAATTAAGTTAGCAGAAAGGTGATTAGTTATAACAATGCACTTGAAATTGTGCGAACCACTTTTGTGAGCCTCCTATAGGACTAGAAAGGTATTTTGGACTTTACAACTGTGTATTTCTCCAGCTGTACTGCAAAAACAGATTAACTGTACAAAAGGTCATATTTTAAAAGCGAATTGTTCCCTGAACTACTCTGTCTTGTTCTTATCATTGTTTAAAGGAAATTACAACAATTACTTAGCTGGGGAACAAATATTAAAAGAAATATTTATATTTTCTTTAATAATTTACAGACAGTATCGTCTGCTTGGTATCTCTTCCCCTTCACCACCTCAAATCAGTAGCACCATAATGGGTTCTGTCAATCAGGTGTCTGGAAATGTTGTTACTGTTCTACATTATCTCTGATTGGACTTTGCAGTAAAGTTTGTCAGAAATCATAGTTTATTAATTAAACAATACAACCACAGTCATTTCCAGAACAGAATAGACAAAGTAATGCGCTCAGATGTTCTAAATAAAAATAATTTTAAAAAAGGAAATGTTTTTAGTTGGTAGCAGTTGACAATTGCCAATTACCAATTGACAGCATTGTTCTTTTAAGTGAAATGTGGAATCATTACGTATACTGATCAGTCATTATTCTGGCAAACAGTTCTGATACTGATGATACATAATTCATGTGCCTAAGTAATAGTCATAAAGAGCAGAATTTTCATGTTTAGAGCTTTATTCAAAGATTTAATTTTTTCATTATACCTAGAAGAAAATATGCCTACCTACTCAAAAAATAGGACTCGGATAAGCTTTAGAACCCACGAGAGAATATATATGTGCCACGTTGAGGACATATAGCATTACACCACTTAAAGATAGTTAATATAAAATATATATGAATAATGTTTTTCAAGCACTTTATTTAAAAACCATTATCAGTCTTGCAAGTATTATTCTTAAGTCATAAATCAGGTGTACAGATTTTTTTTCCCCTGAAAAACCATTAATTTGAGAATCTGAGACTAAAGGAGAATAGCAACTAATAAAGTGGAAAATGTGATAATCGTTTGGACTTCAAACCTATCCTTTGGACTGAAAAGATGTTCTAGTTATTAAGTGAAATTTAAAAAGCAGTATTATAGTACACAAATATATGGCAATGATTTAGTAATTTACGGAAATCATAACAAATGCAACAAAACAAAACAAAAAAGTAGTCAAAATGAAAAAAAGAACTAATAAATACTCGAATACTTTCTTGTGGAATACACAAGACTTTCTTGTGAAATACACAACACTTCTAAATGACTGTGTCCTGCAAATTGTAACAGTTGTAACAATCAGAACTTACTTTTTCAGAAAACTCTTAATGTGATTTTTCAAAATGTTGGCATATAAGAATGGGTTGGAAAGAAATCAGCTGCCCTGACAGTGACTTCAACACAATAAACTAATTAAAATAGAATTTATATTATGTAGATCAAAACGATCTCTACTGTAAACATCAAGTGAATCAGTTAATACTATTGCAGAGCCTGGAGGCACAGGAAATCAGAGTTCATTATGAATGGGACAATGGAATACAAAGAATGTGAGGGACAGACTCATCCTTGAAAAGACTTACATCAAAATAGAAAAGTCACAGTGTGGCAAAATTATCACAGAGGAAAATCTGAAGCACAGACAAATCAAATCCTTCTTTCACAGGCACCTAGGAAGCCCTTGGACACTACATACGCCACATCTACTTGTATCATTTATATATATGCATATAATATTAATTCAAGGTAGTATGATTTAATTCTTAATACATTCCAATGTGAAAGTACTTTTAATAATATTATCAGGAAATTTTTATCATGCAATTGATGATGAAATTACCTCAAGAATATATACTTTAAATCACCAATATCACAACTTTATAAAGTGTCATATCTTACTCCAGTAAAAGCTGGAACTACTTATGCATTATTTTAGATACTTCAAAGTGTAAATAGTAACAGTAAATATAACTGCTCAAAATAATGTGGTTCACAAAATTTAAAAAAAGGATTTTAAATATCTGTTATTTTAGGACGAGTTCATTGGATGTACTAAGAGATCGATACAGTTTCTTAATCAAAAGAAAATATAACATTAAATAAAATTTAATTAATGGCCAGGGCTTAAGCAAATGAAAAAATAAAAAATCATAATATTTTATGAACAGTAAAGAAGGAGACAAGTCTAGAAACATACATAAATTCAGAGTTAATGACTGCATTATATTGATACAGGATGATAAGTATGCAAAGAAAGAAATCTGTGGTTACTGAAGCTAATAACAGTAAGAATGATTGTAGTTATTTACTAATTTGAAATTTTTTTTTAAAAAAAAATTTGAGTCCTTTTAGTCAGTGGAGATAGATTGTATAAAATAAAGTAGGTAAGCCAGAAATGTTCAACAAGTTTGTTTGTTTGTTTGTTTGTTTGTTTGTTTGTTGTACTTAAAAAGTACCAGGATGATTGATTACATCACCAAAGTATGAATGAAGTGTTCTCCAACCCACTCTGGTGGAATTGCAGACAGTATTAGTAAATGAGCTAACTGTGGAGTTTTCTGGCCTAATAGTACTCATTATTATTAAATTCTGAAACACTGAAAAAAATCCCAAATGTCAGAAAACTCTTAATATTCAAAGAAGTTTCAATGGTCTGAGCTTCATTTACTGTGGATTAAATTGTTTGGGAGAAACAGTAGAGTATTTGTCCAAAGCAAACTGATGAGTTTTTAATATACATCTTCGTATTAGGACATGGAAGACATCTGAAAGAGCTCTGCTAACACTTCACAGATAGAGTCCCTATTTGTGATAACCAGTGCAGAATAATTTTGGCCAGCCTTTACAAATCTTGAATGCTTGTGTTAGTTAGGATGCATTAGAAAATTCTCTAGGAAATCACTTTAAAACCTCCCGAGCTCAAAATCTCACAAAATCTGGTTCTAACAGCATTTCAGATGGTTGGTTTAATTTTAATGCAAGTTAAATTTAATGCATAAAATTTAAGATAAGGTAAAAACAGTGATTCATCTTAGTTATTTTAATAGGACTAATATTAGCACCCTGGGCTGTACTGACTTGCATTCCAGTTTGCAGGCTTTATTTGCATTTCTTGATTTTTTTTTCCCATAATATTTCCTATAGAAACTGAATTTTGAAATCTATAATTTTAAAACCATTAATACATAGGTCTTACATTAAGTTTTATCTACCAAACTACCAATTTTTAAAGTTACTAATAGTGTCTCTATGAAAGTTCCCCTTTTTGTCATGTTAGCCCAAATCATTTCCCATCTTTTGCTAGTCACAGAGTGCCTTCTGCCTAAAACTGTAGTACTCTTGAAATAGCAGTACTCATTCTTCTTAAAACAGGGAACAGTCTGTCTTTATACTCTCTAATAAAATGAGCTTCTGCTGATATGTTTTCCTCTCATGACCTCAGCTAAGATGCAACCAAGTCATAGATTAATGAGCCATGAATTCCATCAAAGGGATAGTTTAGCACAGATTCTCTCCAGGCCTTGCCCATCTGCAGGCAGATTCTCTGTATGTTGCAACAGTATAATATCTTTCGTCAACCTCAAGCAATCTGCTTTTCCACCTGTGGTCTCTCTGTATCTTTCTGTTCATTAGCCTTGGGGAATAACTGATCACTCTTTAAGTGTATGCCGTGCATAAGAACAATAGATCTCTGGATGCTTTCTATCACTTGAGTTCAGCTGGAAATTTAAACCTTGTAAGTTTACAGTTAGCTCATCCATGGATTATCTGCAACTTCCATCTGGCCTGCTTTCGCACAGTAACTTCCTCTAGTAAAAACTAAAGAACATTTGATATATATACATGTGTGTGTGCCTCTATAGGCTGTGTTGATTAACTGACAATTTAAGAGTATGATCTCTATCTTTCAAAGTTTGTCTGTTTTAAAAAAATAAGCATATCCTAGCTGTTGTAGCTCTCTTGTCTGACCCACCTGTGTCCTTATTAAAAGATACAGGGACCATCACTCTTTTCTGCTCAGTATCTTCCACATTAGCATGCAATTATTCTCCCTTCTTAATGAGTTATCACCCTTCAAGTTGTTTTACATTCTTCTCTATCAATTTCTGGTGCCATCTTAGAGAATCACAGAATCATGATTGGTGGACAGTATGCCTCTGGAAACCATCTAGACCAACCCCCTGCTAAAGCAAGTTCCCTACGATAGGTTAGGCTGCACAGGTAAGCAATCAGGCAGGTTTTGAAAATTTCCATAGAAGCAGAATCCTCAGTCTCTCTGGGCTGCCTGTTCCAGTGCTCTGTGAAGTTAAGTGGTCCTCATGTTTGCATGGAATTTCCTATGCTGTGGCTCTTACCTATTTCCCCTTGTTCTGTCACTGGATACCATTACAAAGAGCCTAGCCCTATTCACCTGACTCCAACGCTTTAGATGTTATAAACAATTATGCCTCCTCTCCTCTCCTCTCCTCTCCTCTCCTCTCCTCTCCTCTCCTCTCCTCTCCTCTCCTCTCCTCTCCTCTCCTCTCCTCTCCTCTCCTCTCCTCTCCTCTCCTCTCCTCTCCTCTCCTCTCCTCTCCTCTCCTCTCCTCTCCTCTCCTCTCCTCTCCTCTCCTCTCCTCTCCTCTCCTCTCCTCTCCTCTCCTCTCCTCTCCTCTCCTCTCCTCTGTTTCTCATACTCTCCAGGCTGAACTTTTGCCTCCGTAGCCCTCGAGGATCTAATTATATTGTTGAATACGATTTTTTTTTTCTCTTTAACTGGAAAAACTGTAAAAGGGTAACTTAAGGATCTGCTACCACTATGCTATTCTATGTTATATCTTTTCTCATTTCCCTCAGGCTGACAGTACCCTGTAGCGGTAGGAGAGCACAGCAAAGGCTTCCACTCACTCTGCTTCCCCTTCTGGTGAGATGAGGGAGATAATAGGAAAAAAAGAAAACAAAAAAGTGAGAAAGAAAGAGAGAGGAAGAGAGGAAGAGAGGAAGAGAGGAAGAGAGGAAGAGAGGAAGAGAGGAAGAGAGGAAGAGAGGAAGGAAGGAAGGAAGGAAGGAAGGAAGGAAGGAAGGAAGGAAGGAAGGAAGGAAGGAAGGAAGGAAGGGAGGGAGGGAGGGAGGGAGGGAGGGAGGAAGGAAGGAAGGAAGGAAGGAAGGAAGGAAGGAAGGAAGGAAGGAAGGAAGGAAGGAAATATGTACTACATTAAAATATCACACTTATAGCAGAAAACATAAAAAAAAGCCTGCCTATTTTGTTCTTGTCTTAAAAAAAAAAAAAAAAAGAATTTCATGAATTTACTGCTTTTTTTTTTTTTTTTAATTATTTGTTTATTCACATATATATTCCTCAACAGTTTAAACTCCAATTTTCTTCTAAGAACTCTCCTAAAGGATCAGCTGATCCTTCTTTAGTCTGTTGCAGGATAATGGACATTCAAGTTAAGGGAAAAGAAAAGCAGAAGGTTTACTGGAAACTTACTGCATTGTAGTATTGCTTATAGTTGTGCAAAATCCTTTTAGATTTATGAATAGAAACAGATAAGGTCTCATTTTCCATCTGCAAAACACAGATTTTGCATGTGTAAATGTCAGTACAAATTCATACATAAGGCTAGTAATGTGGCAGAAAGTTACTAACTACAGCAGAGCAAATAAAAGGGCAAATAAAATTTATTGGTGGCATAATATACCTGGGAGCAGAACTGGATCTAGTGAATCAATATATTTCATTCTTCAATCTTCCTTTTTTCCCTTTGTGACATTGTCACAAAGCAATAGTAAATTATTAACTCCTACTGATTCATAAAAGCACATCTCATTTTTGGGGGGAATCCTAGGTTGTAGTAGTTAAACTGAGATATGTTATTTGTATGGTTTAATTTTACAGCAACTCAATGTGAGGTATGTCTAATCAACTTAGTACGTTAGCAAAGACAGTTCTTACTAAATATTTTCAGTTTATTTTGATAACTATTTACAAAAAAGAAAAAAAAAGAAAAAAAAGAAAAAAAAAGAGGGGAGGAACTTCAAAGGCTGCTTCAGTGGGAAGACAGTTTTACTGTTTTAAGCCAATTTCAGTTTAGTGACACTGCCTCCTACTGATGCCAAGTTAAAGTCACAAATCAGCAATATGGCAACTAATGACGCCGTCTTTTCTAGAAGAAATTTGGTCAAGGGAAACTACTGTTAAGATCAAAGTAATTATTTCCAAATTTTCAGAAAGAAAACAAGAAGAGTGTATTACTTTGTTTTAATTAACACATACTCATAAAGACTTAAATACAAAATCTACATAATCACTGATTACGTGATAAATTAGCAGTACCTATAGCTCTCAGATAAGTCCAATTTTCAAATACTAACTAACTTCCTTCAAAAAAAAGAAAAAAAGAAAAAAAAGAAAAAGAAATCTGATTATCTGTGTTTACCCTTGAGCATATTTGTATACTCCTGTGGGACAAGTCCTTCATTCTATTTTAAAAAGATCAGACAATGATAAGATTGTCAGCACCATGTGCCAAGGGCTAATAAAGATGCTGGATGGATTTGTGTTTTGTTCTGGAAAAGATTTTTTATTGATAGCTTATTTAATACAGTATTTAGTATATAGTGACTCCCAGGGGCCACCCAGAAAAATAAATGTCTTTTGTTTGAGAACTTGATTCAAAGTTTTTCCCTAGAAGGTCTCTATATCTAGGTTTGGAGAAGATGTTTGCAATTTATCTGAAATAAGTGAATCCTATCACCTGGGGGATTGCAATTGGAAAAATGCAAGAAACCATTCAATAATTTCAAATTCTCTAGGATGGGAAGCAATATTTAATTCGCTTTTTGCCTGATGAATCAATATATTGCTTCTGGCCATTGCCTCACCATGAAGAATATATAATCTAGGTTCATCAAACTAAATATGAGATACGGCTCTATCCAAAAGCAAGATACATTATTTGAAACTCCACTGAACTTATTGCAGACATTATCATGACAATTTTAAAAAATAATAAGTCAGTTTCAGTAAACAAAGAGATAAATCAAAAATCACAATAGTTGTGTCAGGGGATTGAATTCTTTCTCTTTTCCTCTCCAATGCTTAATGTATGTCTCTTTTCTTCTTT
The DNA here is from genome assembly GCF_987193195.1 of Phasianus colchicus. Taxonomy (NCBI): domain Eukaryota; kingdom Metazoa; phylum Chordata; class Aves; order Galliformes; family Phasianidae; genus Phasianus; species Phasianus colchicus. Next base: position 98,248,174 of record NC_143437.1, on the reverse strand, counting down.
GCAGTGAAGAAGGATGGTTTAGATTTAGATACAAGATACTGATTCAGACTTTATTCCCTGTTATAACACAATCTACCAGTGTATTATCTCAAATATATTATTCCTTTCACATTATTTTCACAGTAACGCTTGGGAAACTCCAGATTGACACTAATGGGGAAAAGAAACATATTTATGATTTGTTCCTGCATTTTGCTTTTTAAAAAGATGATGCAACTGTAATCTGGCTGAAGTGCTTTGTTAAGGAAAGTATAGAGACATACTCTTTACCATAACAATCACATCTCCAGGAAGATATAGCTAGAGGAAGGAAAATATACCCAGTTCAGGAGAAAGATGCAGAAGGTTAGACACAATGGTTCTGTTTTTTACTCTTGGTCATATCAAAGGTCATTGATTGCACTGATTCAGCAAAGTCAGAAAATCAAAACCTAAATAAATGAAAATAATAACACATCAAAGAATAGAGAAATGGCTAACGTGAGAATTGAAGGCAAACTTGAAGAGATGCACAACCATATATCCACTATCATGTTAAATGTGGAAATTCAAGTGTTCCATTTGTACATGCCAATATCAATGTAAATAAAATGTCCTTAACTGTCTCTCATTTTTCTTCTGCTGTCCATAAATCTACCAAGTGTCAATAACCTCCTACTTAGATTATATTCCTCCTAACTCTACTGAGCTAATTCTTTCACCTAAAGTCTGCAAAGGAGTAACTAATTGTGCCTATTGCTTTCATGGTCCTTGTCATGTTTGAAACATTAAACAAATGTTAATTAATTAGAAAATATACAGAACCGTGAATCTGCAAATCAGCCATCTGAGCTGTGTTAATTTTTTTGTTAATTAAAGTTTCATAGTTAAAAATTTATCACAAAACAATCAAATGAATTCTTCATTCATTCTGAAGAATGGAAAATGTCATCACAAATAAGCAGAAAATTGATTCAGACTACTATAAAGTTAAATGAAATAATTTAATCTAAAAATGTTTCAAGTTTCCTACCCTATCTGGTCATCTGTTTTTCTAGCTGTTATTTCTGTTTCATGTTCCCTCATGATATGTTAATGCAAGCTATAAATGTTGCGCAACTATTGTATTTACCTCTTTTTAAGTGAAGAAATATTAGTTCCTCATCCATAAAATGTCTCTGAGATATAGTGAAACTAAGAATGCAAAATACCTCACTAAACTTTAAAGGATTTACTGTTCCACGAAAAGATTTCCCTGTGATTTAAAAAAATAAATCAGTATCTGCTCAGAAATACTTTCACTGTATGCCTCAAACATAGTTATGCTTCATGTCCAGTTGTTCTCACTGATGAGAATTTCTATCTTTTACCTTTCTTCTGGGACTGGAGGCTTCCTTTTCCATTGGTGCAGACAGTCTAGATCTTTGAGCTGAATGAAGAGTGTACAATGCAAGAAGAATAAATAATCCTATTAACTATGAAACATTCTCAGAATAAGCAAGGTTTTTGGTGGAGACTTCTGGCAACTGATGAAGACTGTTGAGAGATATATTCTGCAAAAGTCAGTGTTAAGAAACTTTCCAGAATAGCTCATGTTTCTTCTCCCACCTTCCAGTATTTATTTTGGTCTATAGGTATCAGGAGAACATTTCTATTGATCCAGGCATACTTTTCTTTTTCTTTTATGAGATGTTAAGAACTTAGAACTTTCCCTTTGACCTTTAAATCATACTCCTGATATTTTCTAGTCTTTTTGCTTTCAGCTTTATTTATTTATTTATTTATTTTAGAACACTTGTAATTTTAAGCTAGTTTAGGTGAGGTGAAAGAAAACTATTCTTTCAGGCAACATATTCATGTTCAGACTTTCACAAAACAGGCTATTCCTTCTAGTCAGAAGGAATTTTCAAAGACAGGGAGTGGATATCTACTTGTCAGGCTCTGTTGTGAAAGAGAACTGAAATAGCTTTTGCTACAGGACTGCATCTCTGCACAGAATAAAGCAAAAGACCCCCAAGCTACCTATGGTACAGGAGCAGCTAAGATTCTTGTCAAGTCATCAAGGATTAAGTTTTCCCACTTTATACTTTTCTTTGGAGGCATTGCTTCCAACTTTGTAATCAATAACATAACTCTGTACTGCAAGGGAATGTATGAGTTTTATTTTAAGCTAGAGGGCTTAAAGTGGACTGACAGGCACTAAATCTGTTTCTTGTACATATACAGCAAATAAATAAACTACCTGTGCAAAAAACCTATTTTGCAGTATTGCAAACAAGGACAGATTGGAAGACTTTAGATGCACATGTTTGAAAGCTGCAGTGAATGGAGCAGGAGATGCTATGAAGTGCCAAGTGGAAGGGATGTTTTCAGCGGGAATGTGTGAAGCAGAAAGCTGTTTGGGAATGCTCACAGCCAGAGAACTAATTCTCAATAGGGCAATCCATCTAAAAACAATTATGACGTTTAACATATTATATATTTAACATTAATGAAATACAGCATGTAAAAGTGATTAATAGACTGTCAAGAGAGCCATGTTACAAGTCTATATCAAAACTGGAAGAGTCATTCCTGATCGATATCAGCATGCCTTCATTGAGTTGAATTTCACAGGTTCATGAGTGCTCAGTAGCGACATACCCATTGTCAAGCACTTCTTCCATTACCTTACTACTCAGTTCGTTTGTCACCATTCACAGCTTTTATTTCCAAGATATCTAAAATCCCCTTTGTGGTATGGAATGAATGCTACTTGTACTTTTTTTTCTCTTATTCCATTATTTCCCAAGAAGTAGGTACAGTAATAGAAAAGGCAAATTGCTTTTCTCTGCTATGTACACAATCTCATTCACTTCAGTACATGTACTTCCATCAGTTGTTCTATTTCAAATAAATAATAGCTGTAGTCCTATTAAAATACTGCTTCATCTAAGGTTGTGACAGGTAACACTTGTTATTACTAACTCTGAGTTCTTCCTCAGAACTGTCAGATGCTTTCATCTCCCACTCAGTGCAACAGGATTGGCACACTGTCATGGTTTTATGATTTTTGGTTATCGGTATTCCACATCATAACATCATGTAGTGCACTGGGATTTAAAGAGTTAATACTCCAGTTCTGGGCATATGTCCGGAAGAGAAGAACTACATACCCCAGAGAAGTTTGCGTTCAGAGAGGGAATAAAAGCTTTTGTAGATCACCTGACCTTCCCTTTATCTGCTCTCCTTCCTGCTGCTTGTCCTGAGCGCACACATCGCACCAGCATTAGTGTAAGGCCTTCAGCTTTCAGATACTCTCTCATTATATTTTATTTATTAGCTTCAAATTGTAATTATATTGCATCATAGTGTGTTATCTTGCATTCCGATACCATATTTAGTAAATTAGTTTGTTTCTCCCCAGATCATTGCCACTGCTTTTAATTATTCGGGGTCCCTGTTTCCCTTTTCCAGAGGCACTGATCTGTGGATCCCTCTGCCCTGCTAGTCACAGAACTGGGCTGAACCAGCCCATAAATCACTGACACAAAAAATGCATCTCCTAAAAAGACTTGCATTGAATCTTGCAAAAAAAGACAACAACCAAGTCCATGAAATTTTAGCAGTATACCAGTGCCAAATTACTCGACGATTTTGTGCAAAGCCTTATTCAACATAGTAGTTGAACCTGAAGAACTAAACACTGATCTTCTCAGGAGCTTTCTGGATTTCATAGCTTTCAATTATATCCATGATGCAGAGAAATAGAAGCTCAGGGCCAACCCTTCACAAGATGTGTCACAATGGCATGTATATTTTTGAAGATACCCTGGAATAATTTTTTCATAGCCTGAGTAATAAGAAGAGAAAATAAAATTGCATGTGAAGTGTGTTTTTACTGTTTTATTTTCATTCATTCACCCACTCCACTTTCTCTCAAGGACTCTGTTAAAGACTCAAAACAAAAAGTACATTTGGAAAACAAATGAATATGCAGCAAGTCAACTTCTCCTCAGAATAAGCTTTTCCTTAACTTCACCAGTTCAGAGAAATCTTAAACCAATTTTATAAGAATAAAACTTTGCCACTCAAACATGCATTTTTAGCTGTATTCACAATATTGCTTTGTCAAAAAGACTTCTGCAACTTGTTAACAGGATCTGCTATATGTGTACTAGTTCTACCCCATACTACAACTGCTGACCAGCACTCCATATTTGGTGCCTTTGGGAAGACATCATATTTGCATAGTTAGTGATCTTCGGTAAAGAACATGTGCCCTACTGAGCTCTGTACTTAAGGTCTGAGAACTCAATGAGAAGCTGTAACACCAATAGCTGCCATATAACCACCTCCCTACATGCAAGTAATTGTGCTGGAATGCACTGAGATGGTCAGCACTGAGCTTAGATGCATGTCATGAAAGAGATAAAATCCTAACCTGTCAGAAAAAGACATATTTTTGTTTGGTACACAAAACCACAGGCAACACAGACTGAACAGATAAGATCTGCACAGTGTGCTCTGAGAATTCATCTGGTATTTGTCTGATGCTTTATAGATGTGGAGTTTCCAGCATCAGAAAAAAATGTAAGATTTACTCATAATCTATATTTATTTTTCAATTTCTATGATATTAAGGAATTTTATTATGGTATTTTTTGTTGTGCACTTCTTAATGAAATACGGAGAAGACATTGCAATCTCTACTTCACAGTGCAGAGCTTCTTCTTGGTCACCCATTTACCTTCTGAGACATGAAGATGTGCAGAGTAGAACATCTGAATCACTGCAGTTCACAGAGGAATCAGTAATTTACTTTTAGACAGGAAAGCCGAACACAGGTAGGTACAACTATGAGGACTGCTCCAAAAATAACGCCTCATATTTTTTTATGTTGGCCTGCAATATTATGCTTAAAAAACAGAGAGAGCATTTTTTTCTATCAATTTTACTTTCTTTTAAATAGTGATGCTTTACAAAAATGAAAAACTCTTCATAAATCATTAAAAAGCTGCCATTATTAGGAACACTGTGGGAAATTATTGACTTCAATTCATTTCTAATAAATCAGTATTATAAAAGATATTACCATGGTTGGCAGTAATTAATATTTACTTTTGCCATCTTCCAAAAAAATCAACATAATGAACAACTGAATACTATCATTTACTTTTTCCTAAATTGTACTTCCCTTAACTATAAGATGAATAGTATAAAATTGTGGTGATGAGACACACACTCTAAAATTAGAGTAAATTAAATTTAAATTATCCTTAAAATCTTGAAAGCTTTTTAAAAAAACAAGCAAACTGCAAAGGGTCTGCACTCATTTAAATAATTTTATAAAAAAATAAGTCTTCTCAATGATTGCTTTATGTTATGGTTTTGGGTGATAACTTTCAATAATTTTCACAAGGAAATTTCTACTCTGTTATTAACAGCTAAAGATACTTATAGAAATTTTCAGAGAAGGTTAAAAAAAGTAGGAGAAAACAAAATGAAACTGATAGATCAAGACAACCAACTGAAAGAAAAGAGAGAAAAGAAATTAATACTTGTCATCTAAATTAAGTTGATCCACATTTTGTATAAAGCCTGTTCCTTCATCACAAAAGTGACAAAGAGTTTTTAAGAATCTGTGTTTGCTCCAGTATAGAACAGAAAAAAACAATTGACTTAGATAAACTGTGCGTGAGGAATGGCATTTCCTGGAAAAAAACAATTGACTTAGATAAACTATGTGCATGAGGAAAAGCATTTCCTGACCAATGCCAAGAATCTGCCATGCTAGAATCATAGAATCATCATAGAACCACATTATCGTTTGAGTTGGAAGGGGCCATGAAAGGTCTTCTAGTCCAACTCTACTGCAAAGAACAGGGACACCTACAGCTAGATCAGGTTGTTCAGAACCCCATCCAGCTTGATTTAGAATGTCTCTGATAACAGGGCAACTGCCACATCTCTGGGCAATCAGAACCTGTGCTTTTCTACCCTTACAGTAAAAAACTTTTTCCTTATATACAGACTAAATCTCTTAGTTTAAAACCATTTCTGTTGCCATATCACAATAGACTCTGCTAAAGAGTCTGTCCCCTTCTTTCTTATAACTCCCCTTTTGATACTTAAAGGTTGTTCCAGATCTCCCTGGAGCTATCTCTTTTCCAGGTCTATCAGCCCTATCGCTCTCAGCCTATCATCACAGAAGAGGTGTTTCATCCCTTGGATCATTTTGGTGGCCCTTTTCTGGATGTTCTCCAACAGGTCTATGTTTACGGAGGACTCCTCATCTGGTTGCAGTACTCCAGGTGAGATCTCACCAGCGCAGAGTACAGATGTAGGATCACCTCCCTTGCCCTGCTGGCCATGCTTCTTTTCATGTAGCCCAGGATGTGGTTGGCTTTCTGGGCTGCAAGGGCTCGTTGCTGGCTCATGAGCAGCTTGCCATCCACTAGTACCTCCAAATCCTTTACATTAGTGCTCTCCTTTCATCTCCCAGCTTGTACTCATAGTGGAGGTTGCCACGATTCAAGTGCAAGAACATGCACTTGGGTTTGTTGAACCTCATGAGGTACCCCTGGGCCTGCTATTCAGGCCTGTCTAGGTCTCTCTGGGTGACATCCCGTCCCTCGGCCTGTTGACAGTACCACACAGCTTAGTGTCATCAAGTAACTTGCTGAGGATGCACTCTATCCCAGTGTTGATGTCACCGATGATGATATTAAAGAGTGGCAATCCAAGTATCCAAGTATTGACCCCTGTGGGACACCAGGTCAAGAACAGGAAGAGGATTAATGTATCTTTGCAGTTCATGGAACTTTCACGTCTGAAGAGTCTCAACTAATCACCGCAGCATCTTTCATTAGTCATTGACTTCCCCTCCCTGCATCCCTGAGAAAAGATGAGGAGGATCTCGTTTTCTATATATATGGAAGCCTCAGAAGTTTCATAGTAAATTAATATTTCTATTCTTCCTGCTTACTGCCTAAAATTCACCTTTCACAGTAAAACTAACTGCACTAGTGACAGAGTGAGTCTATTACGAACATTTAACTTTAGCCCAATTATTTCCTGCATAGAAGGATGTGATTTCATAAGAGCAAGATAGTGTAAGAGTATACATTGAAAACTCTTATCATATACCATGTATCAAGATTAATTATTTCACTTAGCCTAAAGCACATCAGGTTAGTATTTGCTATCATTTAATTATCTTTAATTATCTTTTAATTATTCTGTTTCCCTACTACTGATAAAATTTGTTGCTACTCTCCTGAACTTTTTTCCTTTACAAAGAGCACACACTGCTTTTAAACTCAGTGCAGTTTGTGCCAAAGTTTTGTAAATGCCACCTACATTAAAAATCTATCTCTCTATATATATTTAAAATCATAGGTGCCATCATGGTAGAATACCGTCAGCACAGTATCCGACTGGAGTAAACAGCATTTAATTATTTTATAAGAACTGTTATAATTTGAAATGCTTCTCTGATAATTACTTTTCCTTTCACATATTTTTTCATGCATTAAGCATGTTGTCAGTATATGAAACAGTGGGGATTGACCTTTCACAATTCTAGTCATTCCCTCTCTGCTTGATATGAGATATTACGATCCCTTCTATACCTTCTATAAGAGGAACCCACAAACATGCTGGGAGGATGGAGGATGTTTTGCCTCAGCTCAGTTTCATTTTTATTAAAAAAAACAAACAAACAAAAAAAAACCATTGAAAATTAACAAAACTCAAAGTCTGATTTGATAGGAAATCATATGAGATGGTTTCTTGGGCAGTATGTGTAAAATTTTATCAATCTCTGCTACATAAGGTGCATAAATTAGAAGAGATAAGGGAAAGCTGGACTTTAGTACCAATTTTTTAACTCCGGTGATTAGTCTGTGTGAACTATGCTAAAAACCAAATGCAAGGGAGCACAGTGTCATACTTCACTGAACAATCTGTTAAAAGTCGACTGTGTAGTGTGTTAATTCTAAAACGCTAGAATTTAGCAAAAATGTTTTTCTTCGCATAATAAAGGGAATAAAATACAATAAATAACTGAACAGTAATAACAATATAACAAAAAACTAGCACCTCTCCCAGTAACTCTATATGAAGTTCAGCTAGAGCTTGGAGCTTTGTTGAAGTTGCCTAATAAATGATAAGCACTGTGACAAATATCAACAATAATCTCATAACTAGCTCCCACTTCAACTACCAATTGCTTGTATCAAATCTGAAGACAGCTAAGGAGACCTGAAGCTGAAGGGACTCAAGAAGTTATGAGAGATAGGCTGCTACAGCTTTGTTTGCCCAGACGTATGCCATTCACATGCTTGGATAGCACATCAAATCAAGCACATCAAATGAGAGATGTGCTCATTTATCTAGGGTTCCTAGATACTACCTACTTTGCTGAGAAGTACTAGCACCAGCAAAGTAGCCACATAAATTCCCTGTTGGCTGCTCTGATGCCAGTCACATACATAAAACAACAACCACCTCATTGAATATTCACAGTTTGTAAAACAGACAACAGATTTCCTTTACTTCTTGATTTAGAAAAGTAATTTGAACTCAAATTTTCTGACCAAAAAGTGCATGTAATGATAAAGGATATCTTACCACGAAGGCATTCTTCTACTTTCCAGTTAAAGCAATACCATCTTGTTCAAAAGATTTAAATGTCCCTTTGCCTATAGGCAGTCTCATTTCTTTCTCTCTCTCTCTCACCACCTTTGAGCATTTAATGACTTGTTCATCACTAAGAATATTCAGAGCAGCTCCTGTTCCAAGAGCCCTGAATCTGTTGAACTTTTTTTTTTTTTTTTTCCCCACTCTCTGCAGAGACAGCCTAGGGAAACTAACTTTGGCCTTAGAGCCATGTGCCCTATGTAGTCACCTCACAATATGATGCTTGACATATTGGAATCTGCATGTTGAACTGATTCTACACTTCTTCCTAAGAAGTATTTCTAATTCTTTTTCTGCATAGACTATTCAAAGAAATAATGTCACTTAATTTTTCTATTAAAAGGAGGAAGATGCTGCTAAAGGGAGCACTGGACAGTATTAAGTAAAAAATAATTCTACCTATTCTAGACATTGATTTGGGTAGCACTCGACATCAAAACATGAGGAAAATATTGTAATTCAGAATGTTTTCACTTGTCTGTCTAATAATAATTGCATGTGAAATTCTGTGCTGCAGTAGCACTGCTTTTTGTCAATTAGTGTAAGATGAAAATGCTTGTTGAATCCAATTCAGCACAGATCTATGCTAATTTCATGGTATGTTTTCAGATTATATCCTTCAATTTGACAGATTTTGTGAAATGTTATAAGGCAACATCTGATTTACTTAGTTAGAGATGCTGCCTAATGAGAAAAATAATCAGCCCTGGTATCCTTTGCTTTTAAATATCAGTTCCCATTAGAGACATTTCTGCAAATCCTTAATGCTCTTCAGTCTGCTAAGTGGAGGTTTTCTTACTGAAAAAACTTTTCAAATTCACATGTCATAATATAATTGAAAAAGAGTAGCTTTCCCCAGTGCACGTATTTCCCTCTCTACATTTTGTTAATGGCTTTTTCTTGTGCTGTTCAAATTTAAGCAAAGTTTTTCTTTCCTGATAGCAATTATTTGCATTTAGTTTATGCCACAGTAGAAGTGCAATCAATCCACAACCTGTGATGATACAGCCATTGCCATGACAATGCATCATCACACTTGCTTTGTAGAATGAGAAGTCAAGTTCTGTTGTAAGCCAGAATATCCTTCAATAATATTTAGCACCTGTAACGTCTACGGAAATGTACTGATATTAAATAACCAATCATTATAGTAATCATGATTGATACAGTGGTATTATCTACCTTATTTTACAGAGGTCTTCCAGTATTACCAGCCAGTCATCTGGAGAACCGGTTTAAAAGCTATAGACTCCTATCTCCAAAATTTACGCTAAAGATATTCTTTTCCTCATTTCACTGTTTCCAATATATTTATAATAGTAAATGTTGCAAATGGTTACTAGATTTGTCTAAGGTTTCAAGGACAAATTGCTGTGCTATCTTTTTAAACAAAGGGAAAACTAGAAAACTGCTTGAGTGAAGTCTTCATGGAAACTAATTGAATTAAAATTCCATTATACCAAATATGTATACTTAATATGTATACAGATGTGTATACTTCACAGTACTTAACTACAAAAAAAGAATAAATAAAAATAATATTTAAAATAAATCAGTGACAGTATAGGAACTGAAAAAGACAAAGCTTGTGGTGTTTAAGTCTCTCAGAGCAACATTAGATTAAGACAGTTGAACATAACTGCTGTTATATGAGGAGAAATTATAAAAACATTCCAGCATTTATTAAGGTGCTTCACAAAGTCCATCTTTAATTAATTAATTTATGAGGTCTCATTAAGGCTTTAATTAATAAGGTCCAAAAGATGATTACAATTAATTTTTCTTTCTCTATAGCAGTAAACTTTTAGGATGTATTATTTGGAGAAGTTGCACTACTACAAGAAGTGCTATGTAGTAAAAAATGCCTCATTCATGGTTCCTTAATGGAATTCATATCATCTGCCAGAAATAATTTTTTTATTTAACTGGCATTCCTTATAAACTTCTGAAAATAATCTCAAGTGTTCTTCAGAAAGCTCTGTAGTAGTTCACGAATTTCATTACCATTGCTTCCTAAAATGTCAAAAGGAGCAAATGCACCAACCCTATCATAATGGAGATGATTTACATAGTATTATTGATGACAAATTCCTGTAACAAAATTGAATCATTTATCTTTGTTTAAACCAGATGCACATGCAGAGATGTAAGAACTACACTGCTTTTCTATGTCTGTTCTTGTAAACTGAATCATTACCTTGCTTGTTAAAAATGGTTTTCAGAAAACAATACTGTGTAAAAGGACTACATTAACAGAACAATTAAAAAATGAGTCAGAGGCTTTAAAATAGCTTGAATTGCCTTATAATTCAATATAATGCAGATTAATGAAAGGTATAAATCCTAATTCAACCCAAGCATTTAATGCACTCTGAACAATTCTTTATTTCTTCTCTTCCTCTATTCTCTCCCTTTTTAAAAATTTGCTTTATTATTATTATTTTATTATTATTATTATTATTATTTTTAATCTATGAAGATCCTAACAAACCAGATTTTTCTTCTAGAGCCCATCCAACCTCTGGACTGGTAAGCCCCATTTACAGGGACTTCAGTATGAGAATTTTCAGCTGCTCATTCTGCAGGAGGTTTTCTCTTCCCTTCAAATTCCCTTTACAAATCAAGCAAAGAAGAGACTGACATAAGACTTGGCTAGCCATGAACACCATAGACACTCTTAATTTCTAGAAAGATGATTATCTAGATATCCAGGGGAAGAGTTATCCTGCTGAAATTTAATCACTTACTTGAGGTGCCAAATTTAAGAACCTTATCATTAGAAGGTATCCTGACATCACCAAAGCCTTCTTCATGACTTGTCTACATGCAGTTTAAGAAAGATTCATCCTGTTAAAAGGACTGTCTTCTCCAACAGCAAGCTGCTGAGATGCTTGGAGGACTTAAGTTCATTGAGTTGAATTCTGGATCTGACCTGGCAAATATTTCTAGTTCATGCATATGTTAAAAATTGTCATTTAAAAAGTAGCTATGGATGTGGCAGCTCAATGAGTATTTATAAGAAACAACCAGATATGTACAAATGCTGCAGTCTGGAAGAGGGCTTAACATTGAAAAATATCTTAAGATGTGAAGGTCCTTCTCCAAGTTTTCTGTGTTATCACAGGTAATATTGATATTGCTACATGTAAAATCTGTTTATGACTTTATCTTATTTAGTTCTTTGTCAGAATGAAACAATTTCATTTACTTGCATAAACAATAAGATGTTATCAAGAGCTGACAAAAACAGTAATAGAAAAAAAGGTCAAGATGTGTTTTTAATTGAATTAGAATACAGGACAGAAAAAAATAAAAGATATGCAAGATAAGTTTGCTTCTATGTTCATTTCTTCAGTTTTATTTGGGTGTTTTTGTTTAATGCAACAATCTAGCAGATATTCCAATGAAAATTACTTATGTCAGATATCAACTTTCACTTTTACACTTAATTAAAAAAAACAAAGTTTTCAATATATATATATATTTTCTGGGGGGAGGGAGGGGTAATGATTCCCAGATTTGAGCTCCAGTATTTCATACATAAATAAATCTATCAAGTAACAATTGCTTTCTTGGAGCTAATAGAGGTGGAACCATTCATTTGTTTTAGTATCTTTTTCCTATGATTATGCTTAGTTGTTTCAATCAAAATCAAAATGTGAAAATGAACACATAAAGCATTATTCATTTTCTATAAAATTGGCAATAAAAGTTGAGAAACAATTGGACTGAGAATGTAGGAGAAATCTGTCTAATGCTTTACTGTCTCCTGAATTAGGCTGTAGTTAATATATATTTGTTGTTACCATATCTATGTAATGATAAATGATAAAGTGTGAAAAGACAACAAAAATGAATCAAAAGCCTTATTGAGACTTTAGAAAGTCCTAAATGAAGCTATGCACGGTAGACCTGTAAGCAGAATTGCAGTGTGAACATTACCAGTGACACATCCAGCAAGAACCCTGAGTCCCTGATGCCTTTTTTAAAAACAATTGCACAATAACAAATCAAAGTATGACTTTGCTTATGAATCATAAATTAAAGTCCGTGCATTTTACTGTATTGCTGTAACATAGCAAATACAAATAAATAACAAATACAGCACTCATCAAGCAACTCAGCTGTGTAGTTCTGGACGTGGAGAAGTCAATAGCTAAGAAAGGGATAGGAACAGTCACAGATTTGGTTTCAAAATATAGCCGAGAGCAACCTATTTTAAAATATATCACTTACTGAAACAGTACACTGGGGAACATTGGAATGAAATATGTTACCTTAGGATGCTGGAAAAATGGTTTTCAGACAGCTTTGATTTTCAGATTTTTTTTTTTTTTTTTTTTTTTTTTTTTGTGGATAGTTGATTTTTGTTTCTTTTCAAAGCATTATTAGTCCTTTGTTTTGTTGACTCTTTAAAAATTACTTCAGGAAATTATCAGAGGGTTTACACGTGCAAAGGATTACTAGGTTTGCATTAATAGCTCAATAGTGTCTGTATAATTTGCCTTACTTTTAAGTTATTTCCTCTGCTGTTGCTCTGTAGTTTTAGAATTTTTCATAATCTTTTACAGTACAGACTATATTCAAATAATTAAATATATAATCAACAGACTTTAACTCCAGAATGACCTTTTATGGGTCCTTAATTAGAGAACTAATAGCTGCTAACCTAAGTACAATACCTGCACTCCCCCACTTAACCTTTTCAAGTCTTAAAATAGATCATTTAAGCTTGTCTTTGCTGTCGTTGTTTTCTTATTTTTTGCTTGATTTTTAATTCTGAATTTTGTACATTCCTTTCTAAGGTTCATTACCTTCTTGAGAGCATTTGTCACATCCTACATGGGGAATGAAATTTGCAAATCCCCCCAGATTAAAGTGAAATGACACTCAAGGTCATTCCTCCTTTTCAAGAGGAAAACATCACCTTTAATAGGATATTTCTTCCAAACTGTTATCCTATATGCTTTGGTCACCTCACAATTATATCTACCTAAGCTGTGCAGGTTTATAAGGTATTCAGGTAAGCTTTTCTTAAGAGAAAAAGAGAGTGAGAGAGAGAGAGAGAGAGAGAGAGAGATCACCAGTGCTGGAGCCAGCATTAGGAATATAATAGGAAAGGAAAGGAAAGGAAAGGAAAGGAAAGGAAAGGAAAGGAAAGGAAAGGAAAGGAAAGGAAAGGAAAGGAAAGGAAAGGAAAGGAAAGGAAAGGAAAGGAAAGGAAAGGAAAGGAAAGGAAAGGAAAGGAAAGGAAAGGAAAGGAAAGGAAAGGAAAGGAAAGGAAAGGAAAGGAAAGGAAAGGAAAGGAAAGGAAAGGAAAGGAAAGGAAAGGAAAGGAAAGGAAAGGAAAGGAAAGGAAAGGAAAGGAAAGGAAATGTCAGGGAGATAACATGGCATATACAGGATAGCTGGGGGATCAGGGCTAGCCAGTTTGGGATCATGAAGGGCGGGTCCTGCTTGATCAGTGTGATCTCCCCCTGTGATCGAGTAACGCACCTGATGGATAAGAGAAAGGCTGTTGATGTGGTCTAACTAGACTTCAGCAAAGCTTTCAACACTGCCTCCCACAGTATTCTCCTGCAGAAGCTGGCAGCTCTTGGCTTGGACAGGTACACTCTTTACTGGATAAAGAACTGGCTGGAGGGTCAGGACCAGACAGTGGTGATGAATTAAGTTAAATCCAGCTGGCAATCAATCGTGAGTGGTGTTCTCCAGGGGTCGGTGCTAGGGTCTGTCCTCTTCAATATCTGTATTAATGACCTGGATGAGGGTGTTGAGTGCACCCTCAGTAAGTTTGCAAACAACACCAAGTTAGCAGGGAGTGTTGATCTGCCTGGGACTAGCAAGGCAGTACAGAGGGATCTAGACAGGCTGAATCAATGGGCTGAAGCCAATGGGATGAGGTTCAACAGGACCAAATGATGGGTCCTGAATGTTGGTCACAGCAACCCCAAGCAATACTACTGGCTTGGGGCAAAGTGGCTGGAAGAATGTGTAGAGGAAACAGAACTGAAGGTACTGGTCTATGCTTGGCTGAACATGAGTCAGAAACATGCCCAGGTGGCCAAGAATGCCAATGGCATCCTGGTTTGTATCAGAAATAGTATTGTCAGCAAGAGCAGGGAAGTAATTGTCCCTCTGTATCAACACTGGTGAGGCTGCACTTTGAGTACTGTGTACAGTTTTGGGCTTCTCACAGCAAGAAAGACATCAAGGCCCTAGAGAGTGTCCAGAGAAGGGCAACTAATCTGGTGAGGAATCTGGAAACAGGCCTTATGTGGAGCAGCTGAGGGAGTTGGGATTGTTCAGTCTGGAGAAGAGGAGACTCAGGGGAGAACTTATTGTTCTCCTCCTTGCGCTTCGTCACTAGGGGCGGTGGGGGGAGGGTTTAATATTGAAATCTCCTGAAGGGAGGTTGTAGTGAGCTGAGGTTTGGCCTCTTCTCTTGTGTAACTAGTGATAGGACTAGAGGGAATGGCCTCAAATTGCTCCATGGGAGATTCAGACTGGATGTCAGGAGATGCCACTTTTCCAAAAGAGTGGTCAGGCCCTGGAATGGGTTGCCCAGGGTGTAGTGGGTTCACCAACCCTGGAGGTGTTCAAGGAACATTTAGATGTTGTGTTGAGGGACGTGCTTTAGTGAGAGCTATTGGCGATATGGTTGGAATGGGTGACCTTGTAGATCTTTTCCAACCTTGGTGATTCTATGATTCTATGATTAATTGAATCAAGTTGGCACAGATACTTTCGATTCTAGGAGTCATACTGATTAATAATAAATGGGGATTTGATTATTTGTGTTCTACACACCATACACTTCACAATTCATTTCTTTAAGACAATCTATTTATCCTACTCAATTTTTTCCTGAGTCTGCTATAAGGCATATAGAATAACCTTGCTGTGAGATGTATATATATTAACAAGCAATACTTCATTGGTTTAATTTACAATGATAATTTCTTACTGTATATGAATCCAATCTAAATGGCATGAGAAGTTAGTAGAAATGTGTGAAAACACAGTTCATTCCTTACAATTTTTTGATAAGAAGACGTACAACAGAGGCTAAACACATTTGTAACGTGCGTTGTTCTTATTTTTTTGAACTTATTTTTACAAGTAATTCCTGCAAACAATAGGAGATCCCTGATAGTACATTGACTCAACTTGTCAATGATATAGAAGATTTAAAATTCTGTGCAGACATTCTAAAAAGTATCGTGCAGTGATCCACCTCTTTAAACATTTAAAACAATGCATGAATTTTTAGGATTGCCTTCCATGTAGATAGAGTTTGGTTAAAATGGACACACTAATGAAGTATGGAGTACTGTTTGACACTTCACCAAACTGAGGGCCACTTTTGTGCACTGTTTACACAGATATAGCCTTCTCTCTGTGTGGCCAAATATGTATGAACAAAATTTTTAACAAAAAGTTCTGTGAGGCTACCAATAGGAAATGCAATACAAAAATAATGTTTTAAATCTTGTTTCTGATATTAAAATGTCTCACCATTTCTCTGCTTAGCACTCAGAGCCCCAAACCTTCCCTAAGAAAAAAAAAATTACATTCCTTCTTTTGAAACAATTGGAGCCACTGTAATGGAACTATTGCATTATCCTATGATAGAAGTAGAAGTGATTGAGACTTTCATACACCTGACAATAAAAAGATCTCAGCAGTATTCCACATCTTGGGAAACTTTATATCCATAGAATACTGAATTTATGCATTTTCATTTCACAAGGATATTCTTTTCTATACTTTTCTAGAAAAGTGTTATAACTGTAATGGTTTTGCCCTATTGCTCTCCTGGTGGAAATACTTCATTTGCATTTAAAAATGAGAAACTTTGTAGTGCAGAAAGTTCAGGCTTTTTGGTCTCTCAGTACAATACTAGTGTACTATGCAGAAAATCTGCATCCCAGTAGCCATTAACTTGAAATGTACAATTTTATGTTGCTAATATAAGTATTATGGTCTGATGACCCAGAGATCTCATTTTAGTATTCTCATGAACAGAACACTGTAGAAGAATGTGAGCATTGTTCAATTGCAATTGACAGTTTACGGATAAAATGTGTGAAATTTCTTGCACTGTCAAGTTTAAATTTTTAAAAAAGTCCTCCTAAAAAACAAGTTCAAACAGCAATCTTAAGAAGAGAATAGGTTTTGTGAACTCTGTCATTACTTCATTTTGCTTGCATGCATAGAAAATTTTATCTTAGGATCCAAGTCACAGTACATTTATTCTTAGATAGTTTTACATTGCAGTTAGTACCAAATATTTTCTGTTGGAATGTTTGTGTCAGCCATGGAACTGTTACAGAAACTACCTACGCTTGTATGGCTTGGAAGGAGAAGATTTTGTCTGGGCTTGGCACATCTTTTGTCTCACAGTATAACTGAAATATATTTCCAAGGTTTTAAATACAGTGTGGTGATCAATAAAGCAAAAATACAGATATTTCTGTAATGCTTAATAAAGGTTGTAAACCTTCCACCATTCATGATATTCACTGAATCCTAATAACACTGAATTCTAAACAGGTTCTTTTGAGCATTATAAAACTGAAACTCTTGACACATGCTAAAGAAGATATCTTCAGTTCATTGTAACAAACTGGATAAAAAACATTGCTTCCAATTACAAACAAGGACCTAAGGAAGATGATAAACAAAATATAGCATCCACTAGAAAGACATTAATTCTAGAGCATTGCAGAAGAAAAAGCCCATGTGTTCATGCTCTGCCACTGTGGGCTCACTGACTGTATCTTTATATTACTAACTTTGTCCAGAGAAGATAGGCAAGATCACTGGTAGAATGGCTTTACAATGAACCACATTAAGGTCAAGACTCTGTGACCTAAAGGCCATATTAGTGAATCTCAGCTATGCTAATTTGGTTTATTTTTGCAGAAAAAAAAAATAAATGAAATTCTGTTGGGCAGTAAAGGAATATATAACCTGAAGCCTTACAAGATACGAAAAGTTGCAACTGAGAAAAGCTGTTGAGATAGTAAGAATGACTCAATGATTCATGAAGAAGTAAAGATAATACTGATCTTCATAAAAAGTTAGATACCCCTTTAATCCCTCACACACAAAAGATGTCAGTGCAACTACCCCTTTAATCCCTCACACACAAAAGATGTCAGTGCAACTGAATTTCAGCCATTTGAAGCAATGGAGGCTGATGGTGAGCATGTAAACAGATAAGCCTGCAGCATGCTAAACCTGCTATCTATCATGTATTAGCTAATGAAAACCTAGTGTGTACTGTTCAGTTATACATATCCTGGTAACAAAATAACTTTTCACAAAGTAATAATAAAATATCAAAACAAATATGCAGTGTTCCTATATAAGACAAAAGTAAATTCAATAAAACAGTTGAACATACCCCTCTTATCACTAATGTGAAACAAACCAGGGTAATGGCCCATAGCTTTTTTCCTGTCTCCTTCTTTAACAGGCCATATAGACATAGTATAGGTTGTAGCCCAGAGTATGAAAGCTTATGAGAGAGCTAGATGTAACCTGAGGTCCTTCCATTTCTTTGTAGTATTGTAGTAATCTAGTAATCTTCCACCTTGGGAAGTCTTTGTGATTTTTGATTTGACCATGAACATTTTCATACAACGAAAATTGAAAACTATGCCTTTGTATCTTACCATTTATATCTTCACAGAGGAGGAATTTTATCAGTTGACAATGTTCTTCTTATAAGTTATTCCCCTGGAGATTGATCTAAATCTTCATGAAGCTTGAAGAATCACTTGTATGTTCTTTGCTTGTCATCTCAGAGGGTGATTTTTTAAAAATATGCTTGTGATTGCCTAGATTTTGCCTGTCCTGGTTTAAGTAAGGAATGATGAACAACTACTGTCCTGATAAACATGAATAAAGGTAATTTTTGATCAACTTTTTATCTCCTGTTAAACATTTCTAAAGGTAACTTAGGCTATATTAAGATATACTTATGTGATATAAAAAAAAAAAAAAAAAGAAAAAAAGAATTGAACATTTTTGTTATTTATCATCTAGGCATTTTTATTTATATCCTCAAAAAACTTCATCAGCATAAAGCTCACTAAGTTTTAGAATGCAAATAGATGCAATTGCTGTTATGGAAATGATCTAATTCAGATTTGACAGCCTCAGAACTGTAAGTAAAAATGCCTTTAAAACCTAAACCCCAAAACACTGACAGGCAAGACTGATCTGGGACAAGGTAAATCTATACTCACCTCAATCAGTTTTCAATGTATAAATGAATGTTATTAATGCTTATCCATCACATATTGGAGCCAAGTCCTGCCATTAATGTTGTGTATCCCATCATAAGGTTTTAAAGATGCTTTTCTCCTTGTTTCTTTCTCCATCCAATATGTGCATATGTTATTACTAAACTTTTGATTCAATTTTTGTTATTGTTGAAGGGATACACAGAGGTAAAACATCAGGAATAATGTTCCAAACATCTTTTTTATTTAGGAAAGCCAATCTGATAGGTGATCTGGTGTAATATTTGAATTTACAATACTACAATAAGAAGAACCATTTACTTTGCAAAATCACCAGGTCTGCAGTGTGAGCACGTCTCCGGAATAGAATAACACCTGTTCAAGTTTCAGCATTGCTCATAAGTAACATGTATCCTAAAACAGTGTATTCTATTAATAGGACACATACAGTCAGATCCTGAGGATAAAAAGCATTTATCCAGGCCTTAGTCATGTGCACAGCTCATCTAACAGTTTTGCATTTAGTTTAAAGCAATCATCTAAGCTTAGAGACTTAATCATAAGGAAAAAAAGGCAGTGGGCACTCAATGTTCCCATTTAGAAGTAATCCTAAGACTCGGGAAATACAATAGTAGTAAAAAAAAAATAGCAACCTTCTGGATATTAGTGCAAATTTTAACACAAAAAGAATACTATAAACTCAGTAAAGTAATTTATGTCTTAATAAACAATATTATACAATCTTACATGTAGAAAAATCAAAGTAGTGGAACGCTGCATATTAAGAATATACACAAATCTTAAAAAAATAATTCTGCTTTCACATACTGAAAGAACTCATGGGGGCTGAAATTGTGAACTTCTATACACAAGGCACAATTCATTAGTAACTGTACAAAGAAAACAACAATTGTGACTGTAATGTGATAAGAGACCACAAAAACTATTAATAGTGATAACTTTATAGATCTCATCAACTTTTCCAGCACGACATGCTATTTTTTCAGACAACATAAATTAGTGCTTTGTGAAGCTTCCAGTTAGGAAATCCTTAAAGGAGAAAAGACTCTTATTCTAAAGGAGGAAGTTACACCTAATTCAAATGTACCAAAACACAACAATATACCAAAGACTTAACTTCTTTATTGACACAAAAATCTATTTGAAGTGGGAAAATATCCTTCAAAAAAACTAAAGTAATGCTCATACAGACTAGATATTTATTCCATCAACTTTAGTCTTTTCTCATATTGGGACAAGCTCCAGATCCCTCTTAACATATTAAGAAATTTTAATGTAATAAATATCAAATGAACCATAGTGTTAGGGCTACTGGGGTTAGAAACTGAAACAACTCTAGGTGAATTGAATCAATGGTACTAAAAATAAAAAAAAAACAATACGAATACAATTGTGCACATTTTGATTGCAGCTGAGATGTGGCATTGTAAAAAGTGGATTTTAGAATAGAATCATGGAATGGCCTGAGTTGAAAAGGGCCACAACAATCATCGAGTTTCAACCTCCCTGCCATGTTGCCAGCCAGTAGACCAGGCTGCCCAGGGCCACATCCAGCCTGGCCTTGAATGCCTCCAGGGATGGGGCATTCACAACCTCCTTGGGCAACCAGTGCGTCACCGCCCTCTGTGAAGAACTTCCTCCTAATATCTAACCTAAACCTTCCCTGTCTTAGTTTAAAACCAACTCCCCTTGTCCTATCACTATCTACCCCCAAAAACAGCTGTTCCCCCTCCTATTTATATTCTCCCTTCAAATACTGGAAGGCTACAATGAGGTCTCCCTGGAGCCTTCTCTTCTCCAAGCTAAACAAGCCCAGTTCCCTCAACCTTTCTTCATAGGAGAGGTGTTCCAGCCCTCTGATCATCTTAGTGGCCCTTCTCTGGACCTGCTGTAAGAGCTCCATGTCATTCCTGTACTAGGAGACCCAGGCCTGGACACAGTACTCCAGATGGGGCCTCAGAGTCAAGTAGAGGGGGACAATCACCTCCCTCTCCCTGCTGGCCACCCCTTTTTTAATGCAGCCCAGGACACAGTTGGTCTTCCGGGCTGCAAGTACATACATCTGGCTCATGTCCAGGTTCTCACCTACTAGGACCCCCAAGTCTTTCTCTGCTGGGCTGCTCTCCAGGAGATCTTCCTCCAGTCTGTATAAATACCTGGGATTGCCCGGACCCAAGTGCAATACCCTGCAGTGGTCTTATTGAACCTCATTAGGTTTTTATGGGCTCACTTCTCCAGCCTGTCCAGGTCCCTCTGGATGGCTTTCCTTCCTTCCAATGTATCGACTGCACCACTCAGCTTGGTGTCATCTACAAACTTGCTGAGGGTGCACTTGATGCCATTGTCTATGCCGTGATGAAGATGCTGAAGAGCACCGGTCCCAAGACTGACCCATGAAGGACACTGCTTGTGACCAGTCTCCACCCTGACACAGAACCATTGATCATAACCCTTTGGCTGCGTCCAGCCAGACAATTTCCAATCCATCAAACAGTCCATCCTTCAAATCCGTACTTCTCCAATTTAGAGAGAAGGATGTAGTGAGGGACCATGTCAAAAGCCTTGCAGAAGTCCAGGTAGATGACATCCACCACTCTTCCCCTATCCACCGAAGCCGTCACTCCGTCATAGAAGGCCACCAGATTGGTCAGGCACGATCTGCCCTTGGTGAAGCCAAGCTGGCTGTCTTGGATCACCTCTTTATCTCATATGTGCCTTAACATAGCTTCTAGGAGGATCTGCTTCATGATCTTCCCAGTCACAGAGCTGAGGTTCACCGGCCTGTAGTTCCCTGGGTCTTCCTTTCTCCCTTTCTTAAAAATGGGAGCAACATTTCCCTTTTTCCAGTAACTGGGGACCAGACAGCCATGTTTTTCAAATACAACGGAGAGTGGCTCGGCAAACCACATCAACCATCTCTTTCAAAGCTCTAGGATGGATGTCATCTGGCCCCATGGACTTGAATTTTCTTCAAGAATTTATTTAATTGATATATTTTTTCTGATGAATCTTTCTCTATTCCACTTAAAATGAAATGAATGATTTAACTGTGTTTTTAAAAAGGCTTCTAAAAAAAAGAGGTAATAGACGAGCAATGCACTGTCAGAAAATTTATGTTTTCTAAAGTGCTCATAGAGACTTTCCAAGTTCCTGTGGAACATTCATCTTTAAAGCAGCTATTATAAAAATGAATAAATAAATACTAGCATTAAATAGAGGGAGGATGGCATAGGCATATTTGCAGTAAAAAGATTTATTGAGCCAAGGGGCAATGTGGGTCAAACCAAAACCATCAGCCCTAAAATAAAAGAATGTTTATATATTCTCCTAAACAATATTAATGTCTTGCAACAGTGGTGATCTTTGTGACCTCAGCAAGATCTGCAATTTCTCATGAGGATTCTACATTGAATTATAACCTTCCTGATACACACAGGATCATGTAAATGACACAGATGTGCTAGAAGTTAAAAACGCAAGCTTCCTTTTGGATCTTTTCAAATCCTATAGTTCATTGCTAAGGAATATAAATAATTTTATTTACTTATTTATTTATTTTTAATTACACAAGTATGTCTCAGTCATGAAGACAGTGGTATACATATTTACATAACTTGTGAATGACAGGTGTGCAGGAGGCTCTTATTTACAGAATTAACAGACAAGCACTGGAAAAAAAAAAAACAAAACTCTCAAGGGGGTGACTGACTGAAAGCTTAAGTTACAAAAACTGGCTGATTAAGAAATCATTTATTCTCCCTTCTCTTTGGTATAGTATATAAAATGTCTTGCATTAAGCAGTGATATAGCAAATAAATATGAGTTACAATATTCTAGCCAAATATAATGATGTAAGCTAGTAAAAAGAAACAAGAGTCAAGATGGTGTAAGAGACGTGCAAGTTTCTTCTGATGGTTTACCAGCCAACTTTCTCCTTCTCTTAAGACCTAATAAATAGGGGACCTTTTTTGTTTGTTTGTTTTCCTCCAATTAATTATATGTAAATACAATCCAAATTATGTAGCTGCAATATATACGTTTTCAAAGGCCCTAAAAGACTTAAGCCTTTAGCAATCTAAACTATCTGTTCTCCAATTAGCCATATATATAGAATATATATACCAGTGTGCCTGTGGAAATAGCAAACCTCAGTGTGAGAAAAGGGGCAACTTAAGATAGGAACTGCAGTTCCTACAGTGTGGGGCAGCACCAAATCAAATCAAACAAAATCAAGCCAAAAAAAAACGGAGATGAAAATAAGAAAATTTTGAATTTAAGATCAAACTTCACTTTCCTCCCCTCTAATGCACCCAGTGTATAGGCACGAGAATTCTTAATTTTCTTGGAGTAGATCCCTAGAAAGTATGGGTTTGTACAAAATGACTAACTAAGGTGAAGCCAACATTATTCAGAATTACAACTCCAGCAAAGAATCAGCAGACTTAAGCAAAAAGGGGAAGAGCAATTTTCTAACCATTAACCAAAAGAGGAAAAAAAAACCCAACAGATTTTTAAAGTGGGGAATGATTAATTGCTACTCTGCACAACTTGGATTCAGATGCAGTGTTCCACATTCATTATTTATTTTCCAGTACTGAACTGAGATTAATAACTAGGACATATGCTTCACCAAGGGTATGTAATAAATTCCTAGAGCCTGAATGTTCATGTCACAGGAAGATAACTTAGGAGACAGAAATTTACATTTTGAAAGCTGTTTTACTAGATATAAATATTTACTAGATATGTTTTTGATATAAAAACAATGTGTTTGCTATTTTATATACTGAAAGACAAAACTCTATACTTCCTAGCTTCAGAGGGTTGAACCCAAGATGGGCCATTGCCATCTTATGCTCAGAATTTTCTATCAAGTAACTGTCATGTTAATGTGTGATACGTTGTTTGAAAGGTAAGAAACTGAAGCATGTAGAATTTTAAGCTGAAATTTTGCTGATCTTACTATTTATATCATTAGTTCCTTTTGACCTAAGTAAAACATAAGCAAATCAAAGAATGATCGCTTTATATCTTTTGATCAAGGACCCTTGAAAATCTGGTGAAATTTGAAACAGAACTTCTTACTAGTCTTCTAAATGAATTATAAAACTCCATTTTTGCAAGTAGGATTTTATAATCTTGTATTTTCCTAAATTAATGTAAGTTCCATTACTTAACAATTTAATGCAATTAGTCCTATTTTTTTTTTTTCTCTTCAGGTTAAGCTATAAAAATAATAAAATATTTATGTATGAGAATATTAAAATATTTCACACTTTAATGCTTTAACAGGGATGATACCATGCTCAAGATTTAAAAGGAAATTTCTACAGGGTTGTATACAGAGTTTATATAAATGCAAATACCTTTAAATAATTAGGAAACCTAACTACATAGAGATTATATGGCACCATATAATATAGTTTTTGTTGAATATTCAGACTCCAGAAAACATAAGCAATGCATTGTGATATGATGATATTTATCTGCACAGGAAGTAAATATTTTGCTTGACACATGGCATGGATCATGGCAGGTGTGTAGTACTTAATTTCTATGAAGACTTTTTATGCAAAATAAGTAAAAGAAAATACAATAATATGGTTTACATGATAAAACACAAATGCACATAAAAACCAAATGAAAAGCAATAGAACTTAAATTTAGAGGAACTAGAAGTAACTGCATAGTGCAAGACCAAAACACTCAAAATAGCTTTTTCAAATAATTTTGATGAGTATTTATGAATAAACAATTCATTTTTTAACATGTATAGTGTTTTCATGGATTTTTCGTGCAGCTTGAATAAGAAGCATCCTCCTTAAGGAATGACTTTACCTTTTAGGATATGTTTTGTGTTTTTTTTTTTTCTTTCTCACAGTTCATAGAATCATAGAATCATAGAACCATTGAATCATAGAATGGCTAGGGTTGGAAAGTATGTTAAAGACCACCCAATTTCAACCATGTACTGTGGGCAATGTTGGCATCCAGTAGATCAGGCTGCAAAGGGCCCCATCCAGCCTGATCTTGAACAATTCCAGGTATGGGGCATTCACAGCTTCTCTGGGCAGCCTGTACCAGTGCCACACCACTGTCTGAGAAAAGAATTTTCACCTGACACCTAACTTGAATTTCCCTTCTTTTCATTTAAAACCAATCTGCCTTGTCTCATCACTATCAGACCATGTAAAATGTCTGTCTCCCTCCTCTTTATAACCTCCCCTTAAGTCTTCATGGAAGGTTGCAATGAATTCTCTGCAGAGCCTTCTTTTCTGTGGCCTGAGCCATCTCCCCTAGCCTGTTTTTGTAGAAGGATGCTACAGTCCTCTGATAATCTTTATGGCCTACTTCTGGACCCATTCCAACAGCTGTACATATTTCTTGTGCTGGGGGCTGGGGCCTAGGCACAATTTTTCAGGTGGGGCCTCACAAGGGCAGAGTAGAGAGGAACAATCACCTCCCTCACCCTGCTGGCTACCCCTCTTTTGATAAAGTCTAGGATACAGTTGGACTTCTTGCAGGGCTGTTTTCAGTGAGTACTTCTCCCAGTCTGTACACGCACCTGGGTCTGGACCACTCCAAATTCAACACTTTGCATTTGGCTCTGTTGAATCTCAGGTTCACATTGGCCAACTTATCAAGCTTGTCCATGTTCTTTTAGACAGCACCCATTCCTTCTCTTTTATCAACTACACCACCCAAACCAGTATCATCAGCAAACTTGTTGAGGGTGCATTTGATTCCACTGTTCAAGTCTCTGATAAAGATTTTGCAGAGCATCAGTATCAAGATAGACACCCAAGGCACACCACAGACTGGCCTACACTTGAATATAAAGTCACTGACCACAGCTATCTGATTGTGATCATCGAACTGGTTCCTCAACTATCAAATATCCCAGTCTTAAAATTTATATTCCACCAATTTAGTGTTAAGTATGTGGTACAGGACCATGTCAAAGGCCTTGCACCAGTCCAGGTAGATGATATCAGTTGCCCTTCCTTTGTTTACTGATGTTGTCATAGTAGCACAGTAGCGGGTGCAATCTGCCTTTGGTGAAGATGTACCGGCTGTCATGGATCATGTTCTTGCATGTGCCTTAACAAAGCTTCCATAAAGGTCTTCTCCATGATTTTTCCATGCATAGATGTAATGCTCACTGGCCTGTTGTTCACCTGATCTTCCTTTCTCCTTTTCTTAAAAAATTAGGATAGTGTTTTCCTTTTTCTGGTCACAGGGAACTTCACCTGACTGTCATTAATTTTTGAATATGTTAGAGAGTGTCTTAATAACCACAGTTTCTTAGTAGGAGCTTTGAGTCGTGGTCTGCTTAGAAAGTTTTTCTATGGGTTCCCAAGACAGAGAAAATTCAAGTTCAAACTTGTATCTTTACTGTGGGTAAACACAGAAAAATGACAAAAGTACCAATATTTTAATGAAGAACATATATTCATGACTAACAAATATTTTTAAATAATGATTTGACAAAAACCTTTTTTTGTACTTGTTTTCAAAGTAAAAAGGAAAATAAATTATAGATATATTTGCAGAAACAAATTCAAGTTAAACAGTCAATAGAGCGTGTGTAATGGAAATTTCCTGTGGTCCATCTGAGATACAAGATCACAGGCTAAAAATGGAGAAAAGTGCTCATTGAAAAAACCTAGAGCAATAAAAAGCAAATAAATAAAAATGTTGTGCAGAACTATGTCAATTCTTACACAGAGAAAATAGTTAGTTTCTGCTTCTTTCCTCTCAAAACACCACATAAGCAAAATTAATGTTTAATGTCTTTAATTATAAAAATCCATATAGAACATAATGGTTAAAAGTAGAGAAATATAAACATTTACAACAGTTCCTCCGCCGATAAGTATTATAATATGTGATGTTTATGCCCTCTTTAAGCCAGAGCATTCATGACTTATTCAGAATGCTGAAACAGTGGGATCAAGGGAAAGATGTAAGGATGCATCACAAATGATGTTAATGAAAGGAAGAATATGTTATTTTCTCTAGATATTGAGGGTTACATGGAAAATAAAACAACTGTAAAAGCAAAAATTTAAACCCAGTTTAATTGAATTCTACTGTAAATACATAAACATATTAGTGCCAAAGCTAAACATTTTTGCAAAATTCTTACGCAGTTATATGACAAGCCCTCTATAACAATTTTTGAGAACTATCTAATTCTTATTGAAAATGCTTTAATGATGCCCAAATCTTAATTTGAATTGTGAAAAGCACATGTTTACAAATGATTTAAATGGAAAAGTGAGTAGGTTTAACTGCAAAGGTAACAGTCCATATTATCAAATTGCTGGGGCTCTGATCAACAAGATCTAGCTGTAGAGGTACTTGTTCACTGTGGGGGAGCTGGACTACATTACCTTTAAATGTCCCTTCCAAGTAAAAAAATCTATCATTCTATGACAGGAGGTCTAAGAAACTCTGCCATTCAGAACTGCAGAAGGAATTTTGTAGAATCATGGAATCACCAAGGTTGGAAATGACCTCTAAGATAATCCAGTCCAACTGTCAATTTCTGGTTCAGGTTTGTTCTTACTTTTGAGATACTATCCTACAACAAAGAAGGCAGCCGTCCTGTGACTACCATAGATCGGAATTTAAACAAACAAACAAACTTTTTTTTTTTTTTTTAAATACTCTTTTGCTCTTGTTCACTTTTTAAATTTTTTTCAGTGAGTATAATGGGCTCACTTCAAAAAGATGTAGGAAGTGAACGTATTAGTCTCACTCCCGGGTTTCCTACTTGTTACGCTGAAGTTCCTATGGGTCTTGAAGGGCTAAGGAAAATACAGACTACCATAAAACATTTTCAAAATCATTGTGTAATGTTGCGTAGGTAACTTAAATTCAACAATCCTCTCGTTAAAGTGCCTAACTTACTTTCTTAAGACATTTCTTTTTAAGAATCTTGTTGCCATGATCATCTATCTTATTAAGCTGGTTCCATGGCAGGGTGGCTGAGCTTCTGCCAATAAAGCAAAAGAAAAGTAAAACTGGTGCAGTGAGGTGAAGAATCTGGAAGAACATGAATAAAGCCTTCAAGCTGAATTTTCACCTTGTCTTCTTCATTCTCTTGTTAATATTTATATAATTATGCTTAGCATGATAAACAAATGGGAATTAAGATTTGAAAGGAATGGTCTGAAACTGCTTTGCTTTTTTTTTTTTCTTTTTTTTTTTTTTCTTCTTTTTATTTAAAACAGCCTTACAATTCTTTAGGCTTATTACATTCATTTAGTGCATCTAAACCACTTCTTAGTTTCTTCAACATCCAGAAATAACCAGTTTCCCAGAGAGGGATGCTTGTTTCTGTATATGAAACATATTACAATGTTGATATGTATGAATTATATGTCTGATATAATCTACATAAATAACAAAAGGTTATCATGTTTTATGTATTTTACTTTTGAACTGTGCTATGTTCATTGGGCTGTCAGCTACTTTGTCATAAACAACAAACATTTTTTCCCATCCAAATAACAGCATTTATGAGAACTGAAGGTTCCATCTTATTCACTCAGAACTGATCTTTCATAAAAATTACCCTATCCATTATTCTCAAGTACAGCCCAACTTTTATTTTGTTTAAGAGTAGATGATTCTTCATTTTCTTGTAGGAATGCACATGAAGGCAGATCTTTGGCTGCCACTTCAAGCTGTACCATCCATATCCAAAATAAATCCTGAGATTTGTAATGTTAGAATCCTAAAAAAAATTATAATTACTTTTATGATGTAGGGAAAAGTGAGAGGTAAGGGGGTCAAAGCAAAGTGACATAGAGAAGTAATACTGAAGCTGTAAAACAGATGAAAGGTTAATCAAAGCTGTTTAAATCCTGAATATCATCCTTTTAATTTGTTATCTTCTGTCTTTGCACTGCATTTGTGCAGCATTTGTCTAGCATTTGTGTTCATTGATATATATTATAAAAGTTGATAGATTTTAATTTTTAGGCTTTTAAACAATTAAACTAATTATTTTTTATTGTTTTATTTTGTTTTGTTTTGTTTTGTGGTATATATTTCTGTATTAAACTTTGTACTGTTAGTGTATCCTTTTAGAACTGTAGCAATTTCATGCTGTCGTAGTATTGTAGATTCAAGCTTTAGAATTTAACATCACTGCAAGTCATCTGCTCCTCATTCTAGATGATGATATCTCATCTCATTCAAATGCAAATTTAAGCTCTGTTCATATGAGATACCACACAATAATTATGTTTACAAAATCCAGACAGTAGTGCTTCTGTTGAAATCTTTTGGATCAAAAGAAAAGTTCTTCTTTAACAGTAATATATTTGCAAAATGATCCTTAAAATTAACACATTAAATAATATAGCATTTTAGAGAAGTCAGTGAAACTAATTTGTGCCTTTCTGAGATTGCACTTCAAAATCCATATGAAGCATTACTTTTAAATGAGCATGGCCTAAGATCGTGGAATAAAATGAGTATCTCAATTTTCACTTTAATAGCTTTCAGTTTGCATGGATATAAAGAAATGGTTTAGTAAGCAAAACAAACAATGAGACAAACTGAAAAACAAAACTAGAAAATCAGTAAAATCAGGCAAGTCATAGCAGGAATGTTACCTGAGATGCTGATTTCAATCTTGGAAAATGTTTCACAGAATCAACAGGCTCATGAGTATACTTTTCCCTAAACTTTCCCTAAAATTTTAATTTCCATTATGTTGTTAATATTAACTTTTATTGAAATGGATGCTGATAATGCTGCCTACCACAGAACTATGGCTGTTCTCTGTCAAGATGCATCTGAATCATATGGTTTTCTTGGGAAAGGCAGACTCCTTCAATTTCTTTTTGTTCTAATAAGTGTGACAGGAGAAATAGTTGGATTCTCTCATTTTCTGTTTTAGACATATTTTAAAGAAAGAGAATGGTATGAATAGTAAGGAAATTAAAGATGGATTAGGAATACTGAAGGAATGCAGAAGATATTCATACATAAAGAAAGAAAATATATTGTACATAGAGAAAATTAAGGAAAAGCAAATATTAACTTGTGGGTATAGTAGAAAATATGAAAAGCACAAAAATTTGTATAAAAATTAGGAACGGGAAAGGTCATTTGAGACAGCACTTATCCAGCGTCCTGTCTGAATGGCTAGGAAACATTTCTGTATTTATAGAAACACAGACTTGGAGAAAAACCTGAAATTATTAAAAATAATAATAATAATAATAAAAGGTTCTTGTTGCTTAAAGGGTCCTAAGTTAAAAGGTTCATTTTAATTTTATGTTTAAAACCATTTTATTTATGTATTTGTTTTGAAGGGAAGAAGTATGGGAAAACTATCACAAGTTCAGCAGTAGCACCCTTTACAGGGATGAATTATACACGAACTGAACCTGACGTGATCGGCAATAAATTATGCTTGCTTTTTATGATGTACATACATATTGTAGAATGCAGTAAGGGAAATTCTGCTGTCAACCATGCAGAAAGCACATTTGTGTGAAAGAAAGAAAAAGGCTGAAAATTAGGAATAGGGGGAAAGCAAACAAACAAAATTACCCAACATCTAAACACTTTAAAATAAAATAAGAAGTGAATAATTCTAATATTTTTAAGAAAGACTGAAGATAGGGAATTCTATGCTAAATGAATACACAGTCACTTATAACAATGTAGTTTTTTGGTCCGTAATGGCTGGCTTATTTTATTTTACTTTATTTTATTTTATGTTTTATATTATCTAATATTGAAAATCAGCTTGTAATTTGTTCTGAATTCAGGAGCATTAATTTCACAGAATTATAGAACTGTAGGGGCTGTAATGCACCTCCAGAGATCATCAAGTCCAGTCCCCCTGCAAAGCAGGCCCCTACAGCAGGCTACAGAGCCTGGGGCTGTGCTGCTACATGAGGAAGAGCCACCATTATGGAGGGGCAGCAGAGCTGGGCAGAGCTAGGAAAGATGGACTGAATTGTGCAAGGGATTATTCCGCATAATGTCACACCATGAGGAGGGTTATAAAGCTGTGGAGAATTAGACAGAGCCTGGCTGCTACTCAGGGATTGACTGAATGGTGAGATGTTGCATTCCTAGCAACGTGTCAGTCAGAAAGCAGTTGTATTTTAACTTGGTGTCAGGTGGCAAATAAATGCATCATGAAAATGTGTGTATGCAATGCATTTACATATATTGCTAATATTTAAAACAGGTGTATATTGTGCCCCTGCTCAGATAATTACAGATAATTACTTTGCTAATATTTTCATGTAGAACAAAAAGTTGAGTCCAGCATTATTGCAAGGACTTGAACTACAATCATTCTTTTACTTAGAATTTCTCAATACAGTTCAGTAACTTAATTTTTTCCTATCATTTTTTCTTTTTTCTTTTTTCTTTTTTCAAATGAAAGAAGCAATTGTCATAGTAATTTCTGTTGAAAATGGTATTATATTTATGCAATTAACTTGTTTTAGATGCTCAGCCAACATGCTGATCAATACCTACCTTTCCACTTCATCCCCTTGCAATTCTGGAGTACAAAAGCACTTTTAGTTGGTTAAATAATGTAAAATATCCAATAGACTGTGTTAAAAGTATGATAAAATCCATCTGAGGTGCCTAAGACAAGTAATGTAAACAGTTTAGATTGAGGGTCTATCTAGCAAGATGTGATATAAAAGACCCTAAAACTCATCTAAAGTTTATCTTTATATGAGTGGACTTAGGAAAAACTCAAATCATAATCATACAATTTTAATTTAACACTCCAATAAAAATAAGCATTCAAATAGCATTTTCTTCTCAAATTTATTCAATAATGGACTCAGAATCATGTCTATTGGTTCCTCAGTTAAACACTGTACTGTACTGAAAAGACAATGAAACTCTTCACAAACAAATTCAGTCTTCTTTGCTTTGATCATCAACCAAAGAAATGTAGAATCAAATTTCAGACCAAGTAAATGTCAAAATGGCAGAAAAATTCTCTTTGGGATCAGCTTGAAATTTACAAGTCTTCCTGAAGAGAAATGCCACATTTTTCAAATCAACAGAAACTGACATATTTGTTATTAAAATCAAATTGCTACTTAATTCCAGAAAGCTATTACCAATTTCAGTCTTTGAGAAGATATTTTGTCTATATTCTTTCTGTCTTGCAGAATGACGCTTATTTCTTGAATGAGCACACATTTTGTTCTCTATTTTCTGTTGATTTCAGAGTAACATAACTACAAATGGGAGGAAATATGGTTTCTTTCATGTCACTTCCATCTTTCTAACTAATGAAGCGAAAGCATTCAATAAGTTTATTACTGTTCTCACATCTGTCAGCATTTCAGATTAAGATGTACAATTTTCCTTCAATAAATAACATAAACTCCCTAAATCTGTCATTCTGGTTATTTGCTTGTTTGATTAATATAACCACACCAAACAATTTCATGGCTAAATCTGCTGTACAAAATAATATACAGCCTATTCTTTACAAATGTGGTAAGGAAAATCCACTTTCCCAAATTTCACACACTTAAACATTTAAAGGTTTAATAAAATGATTCCAGCTATGTTGACTTTTTTTTTTTTTTTTTTTTTTGACAGATAACATAAGTAGACGAAGCAGAAATCTAGTTGCATTACAGAAATAGGCTTTCCAATACCAAGTTTATTTTCATGGCCCACGTATGAGCTAAAACTTAAAAAACACTAAGGAACTGGATAAATTGTTTATGTCACAAATACTGACTGGATTTTTTTTAACTCCTTGAATATTTTGTTCAGTGTCTCATACACCTTATACGCCTACATCTCACAGTTTGATATTTATTTCTGTTCTTTCCATGGAGAGCCTTGAAAATAACAAATGATAAATTAGAATAATCCAGAAGTAAATACAACATCAAAAACTAATATCTTTTTATAAGAGCCAATGTTGATACTATAAATATATTTTTTAACCACCAGCTGATGCTGAACTGACAGAAATCTGTCACTAGCCCCAAATTTTGGCAGCCAATGCAACAGATTTCTCTAATATTCTCTGATTAGAATTTTTGAGTGTTTTGTCAATGTGTATGTGAGATAAAAAATAAAGAACACAACAGTTCAAAGAAAACTCTCCCACCTGCTGACAAAAAAAATCTAAAGACTGACAGACTGATCTGTAATAGCTACACAGGTTTGAAATATTCAGTTTTCTCCTTTGCAAAGTGCATCCCTTCCCACCTGCATTCTGCTATTGAAAAAAATAAATAAATAAAAAATAAAATAAAATTAAAAAAAAATTAGCTGTCTCCACAAATGTAACTAAACTGTGATGTTCTGGTCTCATTTACCATTAAAAGGAAAATATAGCTCCCCTGTGGGCACAGCAATTTTAGGAAGCGCTTGTGTTACCGGTAATGACTTGATTTTGTTATTTGATATTATTCTTCTGGTACCGCTCTTTCTACTAACTGATCTTTGAGATCAGGAGGGTACCTCAACATTGTGAACACTCTCTATTTCAGAATAAGCACATTGAAGTTCAGAAGAAACATACTAAAATCAGAAATTAGATTTTACCATAAATTAAATCATTATTGGAATTTAGATCTCTTTGAGTCAGTGAAGAAAAAGTGGGAAAAAAGAAGAAAATATTTTCATTTAGTTGTTCCTTTACATGTAATATTCTCATATTTTCTCTTTTTGTGTGTGTGTTCATGTGTGTGTATGTGTGTGTTATGGCTTGCTTTGAAAGATATTTCCTTTCAGAATCTGCTACTATATTGGGTGTAAACAGGTAGTGAAAGGTTGGTTTCAGGGTGGCCTGTGATAAGAGACCAGGGATTGCCCCATGCTGGACATGGTTCCAGCTTGCTTCATGGCAGAGCTAGAGTAGGGCACAGCTGAGCCCATCCATAAGAGTCTGCACTGTCTTTGTGAAAACATATTTAAGAAAGAATTGAGAAAAAATAAAAGATGAGGTGGGGCTAACATGGATAA
This sequence comes from Phasianus colchicus, assembly GCF_987193195.1. NCBI lineage: Eukaryota > Metazoa > Chordata > Aves > Galliformes > Phasianidae > Phasianus > Phasianus colchicus. The sequence goes on along the minus strand of NC_143437.1, from coordinate 98,214,236 downwards.
ATGAAGTAACGAAGGACAATTCAAGTCCCTGGGCTACTCATCACTTTACTGGAGGGGCTGAAAAAGAGTGATATAGCTCCCACCAATCTACTGTATCTGTCTAATCTTGTGCAGAACTTTGAAATCTAGTCTTTGCTATCTCAAATAAATGTTTATTTGGGCATCTCCTTCTCAGTATACTTTCTGGAAAAGTTCAAGCAATTTTAATCAAAATAGATTCATAGCTATTCATGCATCCAGGTGTATCTCAGCAGTTTAAAGTAACAGTCTTTGAGTCAGAAAACATACTCTTCCCTGCAAAGTCCTTGTTGGCTAGGGGGCAGTGTACTCCCCTTGCTTGTGTAAGTAAATATTATTATCAGTACTCAATGCTTGCTCTCCAAATGTTGTAAACATGTAGCTGGTTTTTATGGGTAGTTTAGCATGAAAAACAAAATTCATAATGACAAAGTCTTATGGATTCAGTCTTTTATTTCAGATAACAGAAGAAACACATCCTTTTGCTATGTTCTTAGCTATTCCCACACCTCTGGTCTTTCAGTACCTCAATTTTAGCCTAACACTAATGAGAAAATCAGGCTTTTGTAATAATATTCATGATGAGACTGCAGCTCAAAGACCCATCTTTAAAATGTTATCTTCGTGTTTCATTCACCCCTGAAAGATCTTTGACAACCTTTTCCCATTTACATGTACCAACAGGTGGCACTTAGGAAGAAGAGCAATTGGTTATTTTCAGTATTTGTTCAGCAGTTAGCAAAGTGTAATACATTGAAATAATGTAAGAGATCATTTATTTGTGAAGGCTGCTTTTTATGGAACCTTCTATTTCCCTCAAGGCCTAATTAAAAGTTATGTTTTTCTTTCTTAATATATAATAATCTATTAGCTTCTGCAGACACCTGGTAGGCACATATTAGGATTACAAATTTCAAAAGATTTTGAGTTGCATGACCAGACCTTTGCTACAACAAGGCTATATAGCAGCACAATGTGCTTGCACCCTTCTCAACAAAACTTCACATTGGTTGGAACCTGAGGATAGCCTCTCAGTCTATGTGCTCATAGAATAGAACTTATGCACTAGCAGGGTATTCCTCGTAAGAAGATAATTGTCTGAGGGCCACCTACTGATTTCCTTTTTTCAGCTTGGAGGCTCAAGGTCTGTAAAATTGACTGAAGATCCTTCCTCTTGATATTTGAAAGTATTTTTTGTTGTTACATCTGGAAGACAAATACATTAAAGGATTGCCAGCTGTGCATATTCAGAATTCATGAGGTAGATCCAATTAAGCACAGCAGACTTGTTAACAATCATCTCAGTTAAGTACAAGTAAAGTTAATGTTTACATTGTTATTTTCTCCAGCGCAACAGATAGAAAGTTTTACTTCAGCTGACACATTAAACTTATCACTTATTTCAGGGCAGGGATATATATAAGACAAAAACTTACCGTGGATTCTGAAATGGTGTCAATCATCACTGAAAGGTAAATACAACTTCTCTAGAAAATATGAAAAGTTATTCTTTTCTCAGTTGTATCAAAATGGATTTGTAATTTCAATCCCAGCAAATCTTACTTTCTGAAAACCACTTCATAATAGTTTGTCCCTGGCTTAGCCAATATTCTCACTGATCCATAGTAGGATTCACAATTTGAAAAGCAATGAAGAATATGGTGTGCTCTAATTGCCTCTTGACTGCTGGTAGGTTATTGAATAGGTAAAATCAATTTTACTATACAGTGAGCAGGCATGGAATTAAGGCAGACTTATTGAAGAGTTGGTCAAAAGTCATTTCCAATTGAAGAATTTTCTATCAGAAAATGCTAATTTGCCCACTGCACATTTACTGCCATCCAGAACTGCCCAGTTTCCTGATAACATACCCAAAAACAAAATTGGAGGTGCAAAGCAAAGTGAACTGGCACTCTATGCAGAGGGCTACAGAGTAGTTAAACTTTTATTACTTCAGTGTACTCACTAATTACCATTTTGTGGATAAAAATTGGGGAGAAGGAGTTATTGTGTTCACTGGGATTTTTGACAATAGTACTTCCCTCCGTACTATATTTTTATTGCAAAAAGCATATCATACAGTAGTATTAATGTACACCTTCAAAATGTCAGTTCTGGAAAATTTGTTGTTACTTTTAGAATATATATGAATTATATGTATATAATATATGAATACATATGTAATATATATGAATTCTAAAACTACTTTTTTTTTTTTTTTTTTTCCCAAGGGTTTATTTTATTTTATTTTATTTTACTTTTTCTATTCAGTTCATAGTGAATCAAAGACTCATCTGAAAAGCCTGAGAGATATTCTAAATACAAGGTGAAGTAGTTTCATATAGTAAATGCTGTTGCACAGTGCAGGAACAAAAATCAAGTTCTTCTTACTTTCACACAATAACATCAAAATTCAAAATTTAAAACATAAAAAAGAGAAAAACACTCAAAATTTTGTGATGACATTTTTTTTTTCAATAAAGAAGTTGACTTGATATTATAGATACAATCACTCTACAAAGAAAACACCAACATATATTGATGAATTCTACTGATATAAAGTGTGAGTTATATTAAGATAATTCAAGAGCTTATCAAGAGTAAAATTTGCTAATGGTGCTTCCTGTGAATCAAGAAACAACAAAGACAATAGGCAGCAACAAAAACTACTATTCTGAAACAAACCTTTAAAAACTATTCTCAAGAATGATATTTTCAGGGCTATTTGTTAAGCCATTAAACTATTGTAGAATAAAATACATTAAGGTCCACGATGAGTTCTAAAGATTTTCTTCCTCTTTCATATTTACAGACATAGTAGATCATAATGATGTGTTCCAGAACACGTGTTGCAATGAAACAACAAATAACCTACCAAAGTCCCCCAGCAGGAATTCATATGATGCACTACCATTGTAATGCTAATTAATTATTTGTGGATAGGGCAGGAGAGAGTCAGACCTTCAACAGTTCTACATGAATCATTACTCTCTGCTGTAAATAAATGAATTTTAAGAAAGTCCTTAATGTGTCTGTCTGAGGACAGACTATTCCAAGTCTTCCCCATTTCTGACAGCCACACTTTAAATTATCATTTTATTATTTCATTTTTCCAGTGGAGCTGCTACCAGAAAAAAAAAAAAAAAAGACAAAAAAAAAAAAAGACAAAAAAAAAAGTTATAATTAGGACTAAACCAGAAAGATATAGCTGTATATTATTCAAATATGTAATTGTGTTTTTGTTTTCTACATGAACTTTAAGCAAAACATAATTTTAAGTGCATCAGTATCAGCACTGTTTCAAATATCATTTCCTACTAACTTCTTGCTGTGAAGAGATAATAAAACATGAGTCTAAGTAAGCATTCAGTGTGATGAAGTGACACATTCTAGTGAAATACGCTATTGGTTGTTCTTCATAGGAATTATGGATGTACAGAAAAATAAGCAATGACATTTCTATCAAGTTTGGTTTATTCATCTTCACTATCCAGAGCAGCCTAAGCCAATCTGCTGGATTTTTAGGCAAACAATTGCATCCATATTATTGTCATTTATTTGACCCCAAGCTTTGCAACACCTACAGTTTCAACTGCTCTCATACCAACAGATTTTGTCATTGCTTTCACTAGACAACAAAGAATATAATTTTTTTTTTGAAGTTCTTTATTACACTTGAAATTCTTTAGTGCTTTCCAGTGTTTCACTACTGAAATCCATTCAGTGATATTGAAAGTGATAAAGCAAATCAATCCAAATGTCCTCAATAAATTTTTACTTCAAGCTATCCAAATGCTATCCAAATCATGTTAGATTATGATTTTTTAGGTTTGTTTTTGTTTTTGTTTTTGTTTTTGTTTTTGTTTAGAAGATTAATGATTTCTACTGTTTAAGGGAAGAAAATAATATGGAAAGCCTAACAGACATATCACTAGTGCCAACTAGCATTAGAATTACCAGCTTTCATGTTGATATTTTGCATTTTCTTAATCCAGTTCTCTCATCTTCACATTTCTCTTTGTGTGGAGAAATAGATTTTTCAAATGTAAGACATGCCTATGGGCAGATAACAATGTCAGCTCATCACAGAATTAGTGATTAGTGAAATAAATTCCTGTATAGAAATCTTATCAGATGATCAAACACACTACAGCCTTAGTAAGTATGTGATGTCTTTGATTCTCTGTTCCTGGAACACTTCCAAATGCATGACAGCAAACATAATGGTAACCAATCAATTCAAACACTGAACAATTACTTAATGACAAGAAAACAAGCCTTTGACTAAATTATCTCCTAAATGAAATTTTGGTGGAGAATGGATTAATATGGAGCCATATGCTAATAGTTGAAAGTCAGTAGCAAGCCATTTCCTAACCAGCCTTTCAGCTGTGATTATACTCAGTATATTCCAGTGAAAATAGAATACATACCTCACTACATCAGCTCTATTCTGTGTACAGAACTATATCTGGAACACTCAGATAAGTGCCATAAAGACACACATGAAAATTCAAGGAGTAATATGATTAGCTGTAGCAAGATGAAATTACTAGAAAAATTTCCTGTCTTCATGATCACAGTGTTCAAAACCTTTATTCCATAGCAGGCTGTACTTCTTCTGTTGCAATAATATAATAATGGGCTGAAATATGGCTATTCCACGGGATGTGTGGCATCTGCATAGTACACAGCAGGTATTATCAGACTAATCAGAGCAGATCAACAGGTTTTCAAGGCTAAGACACTGAATACAGACTTAGACCACATATGTTTAGCATGAGCTGGGAAAAACCAGAACATAGTTCTTCATAAAGAAAGTTTAGTCAGAATCAAAAAACATGACAAGACAGTGACAGTGGTATCATGGACAATGGCAATACTTAGTATCTGAGAAAGAAAATTAGTGTTACCAACCTGGATCAACCAAGGGTTTTATAATCACCGGATAAGTTAAGTTCAAACTGACAGAGCTGACCTCAAGCCATGAAACCAGCTCTGTTTGTCAGAGTCATGATTCAGCTTTATCAGGTCTGTGGCCAGGCACATGCATAGATTTATTGTTGCTGCAGTAGAATTCAAACAATGGTAAACAGCCAGAGGCTCAGATTAAAAGCAGCAACCACGCAAAAGAGGGAATCCTTGTAGAGAATCTTTAACAGAACTGTTAGGGGAAATGCTCTGCTGAGCCTTCTTCCAGCTTTTTCTCAACGGAGTTCTAAGGCTGTCAAGACTTCTTTTACATCTCTGTCAGAAAGCTGAGCTTATCTGAAGAACTATAATTCTAGAGGTGAGTCTGTTGAACTAAAACAAATTCCATCCCCTGAAAGCTTTCAGTTGGCAGAAACAATATATTGTACTATATTTCTGACTTATGGTAGTCCTAGAAGCAGAACTTAAAGTAGTGGGATAAACGAGATAAACCAGGTTGTTTTCAAAGATTAACTAACAGTTTGGATCATTTCTGAAATTTTGTTGCTGGTTCAACACCAAGTAGTTCAAGAGTATGCTCTATTCTGGAGTAAAGTAAAGGAAACACAGTGCACTGTAAACCCTTAACACTTGTTTATCACTCATCCCTAGGCAGAGCTCAATACATTCCAGATGTTCTCTCACGTAAAGAACAACTCCATCACTTCACACTGCTGATCTATATTTCCTTAAAATAGTCATCCCTGACAGCATTCCAGTCACTTGAGATGTCCCGCCTTGTCTCCATGATCACAGTGAAATCATGGCCCTGAGACTGCACAAAGATCTCTTTCTCTTTGTTCCCCATGCTGCATGCATTGGTATACAGGCATTTCAGAGAAGAAAAGAAACAGGATTTGGGTGTCCCTAGAAAGATGCAAGAACCCCCATAGCTATATGTCCTTGAGGTGGTTGGCCTTCTGTTCTTCGCTTGTGCAATGGAAGCAATAAATTAAAGAGAAACCAAATAGATGCTCATGATCTTCGCAGTGATCTTTAGAGCCTCATTTCAAGCACATCATTTTGAAAGTCCTGTTTTTCTTTAACAGAAGTTTTCCAGCCAAAAGAAGAGTGAAAACTTGTCAGGTAGAAAGGGTAAAACCTGCGATATTTTCTCTTTTGTAAGTAGCAGAAAAGAATTTCAAATGAACACATCTTACTATAGAGCTTTGAACAGTGCAGAAGGGTGAGATTTAGTGTTTCCATACACATATAATTAAGACCTGATCTCTTTTCTTCATTCTGTAGACTTTTTTGATCCTCAGCTGCATTATCTCATGGTCATATATTCCCAACCAGTCCTACCTGGTTTGTAAGAACCAAGTCCAGCCGCACACCTCTGCTTGTTGGCTACTCTATCACTTGTTTCAGAAAGTTATCTTCTACATGAATGCAGGAACCTCCAGGATTCTGTGTACCTGGCAGTACTGTTTTTCCAACAAGTACCAGAGTGGTTGAAGTTCCCCATGAGAACTAATGGCTAAAATGCAGCATTCTCAGTAACGGGCTCAAAAAACATTGTCATTTATTCTCCAAAATTTTGCTACTGTTAGACATCAGATCAGACCCTTAGTCTCTATTCTCATGCTAGGCACCTAAGAAAAATAGTAGGTTACTCATGAACATTTTGATTAGTTTGTTTACCACAGCTACTGTTGTCTAAATAATCCTGAGATTATTAAACATATTATGTCATATTATAGTCAAAGGACACAGGTGTTCTTTCCTATTAAGAATGCAGTGAAAATTTATAAATCACACAAATCAAATTTTTTGTAAAGCAGTGTGTAAACTGGACATCTTTATGTTCTTTAAGTTCTTTAAGATCTTTAAGTTCTTTACTATGAGAGTGGTGAGGTGCTGGAACCAGAGAGGTAGTGGATGCCCCATCCCTAGAGGTGTTCAAGGCCAGACTGGATGGGGCCCTGGGCAACCTGGTCTAGAATTAAATGGGGAGGTTAATGGCCCTGCCTGTGGAAGGGGAGGTGGAGATTCATGGTCCTTGAGGTCCCTTCCAATCCTGGCCATTCTGTGATTCTGTGATTCTGTGGAGATCTATCTGTTCTTGAACAGCTGCAGTTTGTCATTTTGTATGTTACTCTAAATCACCATCTTTTTCATTTTGTATTATATATTGAATTCAGACATTTGGCACACAGTTCTTGTGAGAATTAACTTTAGGAGCTGAGGAGATGACTATTTGCCCATCTGGAAATGGTAACATACTCTGACATCATGCTGCAAGCTGACAGAAGTCATGTGTCACTGTACCCACATGTTGGCTGTTTTTGTTATATTGTTCTGAAATGACATGGAGTCAGTCTCAAAATACAATCTAACAAAGACAACAGCTCTTAGATAAAATTTAGTAATTGACTGCCTGTCCAGTTATCTGTCAAGGTAAAATCAAATTCCTGACTTGTATCACTAATGAGTGTGAGCTTTACAACACTGAATGTACAACATTCAGTGACTCCCAAGTATAACAGGGGAGGCAAAGAGTGAAAAAAATGACTGTAATGCTTAGCTACCTTCTGCTTAGTACACTACCCTCCTTATGCAATCAAAAATCACTGGCTGAGATAAATTAAATTTCAAAAAATAATTTGACCAGGGTGCAAGTCACTTAGTGAGATTTTTTGTCTTTGTTCAATACATTTCAGGCTGAATCAATAAATATGTTCCTATGAGCATGAAGACTTTGATGAAATATGTAAATATAGAATAGAAAAATCCAATGATTTTACTTTTAACTTTTAACTTTACATTTTTCTATTTCTCCTTCTCTCCCTGTTTGTGAAGAAGGAAAGAATTTAACAATGCAAAAACAAAAATGAAAACAGAAACAAACAAACAAAAAACAAAAACAAACAAACAAAAAAACCCAAAACCAAACCAAAAACAAAGCAAAAGTGTTTGGGTTACTCTTCTAAAAAAGATAGGTTTTGTCCCTTGACTGGTAATGTAATTTTATCTGCTAGAATAAAACCTCATTTTAATACCTTAATAGTAGTGTCTCAAACAGTGAAGAGGAAAAATAAGAAGGAAGATATCCAAGAATCAAGATATGGTCACTGACACTTCATCCTGAAGGGTAATACACGAAATCAGTATTTTGAAAGAGTTGAGTAATGCACATTTTATGTTTTATGTTTATACTTTGTTAAATGAAAGGTCTTATTACATTTAGGTATTTGCTTTTGATTTATTGCAAAATTATCCCAATTTATATTATTTTCTGCTGTTTTAAGACAATAAACAGTTTAAACATGAGAAAGAAGAATACAATATACACTTGAAAGTCATTTATAAATACTTTATATTCTGCTAATACAATACCCTGAAACATTTGAGAAAGTTTTAATGTTGGATGAAGAGCAGACTGAGTGTCTGAGTGTGGAAAAAAATATTAAACTGTCTTTGATTCTCAAATTTTCTTGCTTTTACCCTTTCAGTTTTCTCCCATGCAGAGTAAGTGACAGAGAGGGTGGCTTAGCTATCATGTCAACCTGCTGTTTAACTATAAGAAATTGCTTACTTAAGAATGTTGAAAAATAATAATTCATCCCTTGTCTTTTGCATAGAACTTCCATGGAATGGCTTCGGTTGGAAGGGATCCAAATGCCCTACTGTGGGTAGGTTTGTCAACTAGTTGATCAGGCTGCCCAGGGCCCTATTCAATCTGGTCATGAATACCTCCATCGATGGGGTATCCACAATTTCCCTATGCAACATGTTCCAGTGCCTCACCACTCTCTGAATAAAGAATTTCTTCCCAGCATCTAACATAAAGCACACCCTCCGTTAGTTTATAGTTATTCCCCCTTGTCCTGTGAATAACTGCCTGTGTAAAATGTCAGTCTCCTTCCTGTTTATAAGTTTCTCTGAAGTAAATGAAGGCCATGGTGAGTTCTCACCAAAGCCTTCTCTATTGCAAGCTAAACAAGCCCAGCTTCCCTAACGTTTCCTCACAGGTGCAGTGCTCCAACCCTCTGTTATAATTTTGTCCCTCCTCCGGACCCAAAACACTTCAGCAGCTCCATGTATTTCTTGTGTCACAGGCCACAGATCTGGACACAGTACTCCACGTAGGGCTCATAAGGGGAGTGTAGAGGGGAAGAATAATCTTCCTCACCCTGCTGGCACATGTTTTTGATGCAGCCTCTGACACTGTTGACTTTCCAAGCAGCAAGCACACATAGTTGGCTCGTGTCAAGTTTTTCATCCACTAGAACACCAGGGTCCTTCTCAGCAGGGTTGAGGATTCCTCATCCCTGGAGGCATTCAAGGCTGGATGTGGCTCTAGGCAGCCTTGTCTAAAGGTTGGCAACCCTGCACATAGCAGGGAGGGCTGAAACTAGATGATCATTGTGGCCCTTTTCAACCCATGATGACGACGATGATCTCCTAGTCTGTATACACATCTGGAATTGATCCGACCCAATTAAAAAACCTTGCACTTTGCTTTGTTTAACTTCATTAGACAAGGTTAATGGCATGCGTTTCAATAGGGCCAAGTGTCAGATCCTGCATTTTGGTCACATCAACTCCAGGCAACCCTACAGGCTTGGGAAGGTGTGGCTGAAAAGCTGCCTGATGGAAAGGGACCTTGGTGCTCTGATGGACAGTCGGCTGAACATGAGCCAGCACTGTGCCCTGGTGGCCAAGAAGGCCAGTGGCATCCAGGCTTGTATCAGGAATGGTGTGGTGAGCAGGACTAGGGAAGTCATCCTGCCCCTGTACTCGGCATTGGTGAGGCCTCACCTCCAGTACTGTGTTCAGTTTTGGGCACCTCAGTACAGAAAGGACGTGGAGGTGCTGGAGCAGGTCCAGAGAAGGGCAACAAGGCTAGTGAAGGGCTTGGAAAATCAGCCCTATGAGGAGAGGCTGAGGGAGCTGAGGCTGTTTAGTCTGGGGAAGAGGCGGCTGAGGGGAGACCTTATTACTCTCTTCCAGTACCTGAAAGGTGCTTACAGTGAGAGCGGGGTAGGTCTCTTCTCACTGCTGACAGGTGACAAGACGAGAGGAAATGGCTTCGAGTTGCGCCAAGGTAAGTTTAGGTTGGACGTTAGGAAACACTTCTTTATAGAAAGGACCCATAAAACATTGGAATAGGCTCCCCAGGGAGGTGGTTGAGTCACCGTCCTGTCCCTGGATGTGTTTAAGAGCTGTTTGGATGTGGTGCTTGGAGATATGATTTAGCAGAGGGTTGTTAGAGTTAGGGTACTATGGTTAGGCTGCAGTTGGACTTGATGATCCTTGAGATCCCTTCCAACCTGAGTAATTCTATGATTCTATGATTCTATGATTCTATGACACTGGCTTATTTTTCAAGCTTGTCCAAATCACTTTGCATGGCATCCCTTCCTTCTGTTGTATCTATCTACAGCTTGGCGTTCTCTGCAAACTTGCTGAGAGTGTGTTTGATTCTATCATTATGTCACTGATTATGATGTTAAGGAGTATCAGTTCTAGGACAGACTCCTGGAGACACCACTTTTCTCCAGCCTCCACCTGAACATTGATCACAACCCTCTGGCTGCAACCTTCCAGCCAATTCCTTATCCTCCCTTCAAACCTTATCTCTTCAATTCAGAGATAAGAATGGGGTGTGTGACCATGCCAAAGGCCTTGCAGAAGTCCAGGTACACAACAACAGTTCCTCTTCCTTTGCCCACTGATATAGACAGTTCTTCATAGAAGGTAGACGTGTTAGTCAGACAGGATCTGCCCTTGGTAACACTGTGCTGGCTGTCTCCGATTAACTCCTATCTTGTATGTGCCTTAACATATCTTCCAGGAAGATCTGTTCCATGATATTCCCAGGTACAGAGGTGAGGGTCATCAGCCCATAGTTCCCTGGTTCTTCCTTTCTCAGTTTCTTAAAATTGGGAATGATGTATCTCTTTTTTTAGTCAATGGAGTGTTTGCCTGACAGCCATGACTTTTCAAATGTGGTGGAGAGTGGTTTGAATATGGAGTGGCTTGATACAATGTAGAGTGCCTTATCCTAACTTTATCCTGCAGTTTCTGATATATTTTTCTTTCTCTCTTTCCTTATTTTTTTTATATTTTGATACTATAAATAGTGAAATGAAATTATTTACATAAAAACTGTTAATCTAGTAATACAAGCAGCGCTGTTTTCATGGCAGCACCATTAACAACATTTTCCTTTATTTTTCTATGTAATATTTGTTTAATCACAGATGTACAAATAAGCAAATATATCTGTCACCAAACAATCTTCAGAATCTGTCAAAATGATTTTTGGATAATTATGTTTCTGCTTACTATTTCTTTCATTTCTTCCCTCTGTGTCATCGGACTTCTACATGACTGGAATCTATTATGGGTCTGTCACCAGTTCACTTTGGAACAAATCCTGATAGCTTAGACTTGATCTTTTGCTTAATATTTCTGGTTTTCTCATAATTTTTGTTCATTGAACTTTTGCTATCAGTATACCATTCCTCTAATTTTGACACTTTCTGCAGTCTCCAATACTTTATTTTTTTATCTTTGTATATCTCTGTTGAAATGGAATGCAATTACTAATTTCCTCATGTAGTATTGTGTTATATGGCTTATTCATATTACTCTTTCTAAGTCCAAAATAATAGACTGTTTTTTAAACAAGGTGGGTATGTTTTGGGTCGTCAGTATGTCACAAAAGGTGTTTCAAACTGCTATCTTAAATCTTATCAAAATCAGCAAACATGCATAACTTTTTCTAAATTACTTAATTAGCAGAGATATCATGAGAGGACTTTTATATACAGTTGAGAGAGCAAATCAGGCTTAGGCACTTACAGACTACTTTCCTTGTAAATTATACTTTAGATCACCAGTGTGTGAAATATCATTTCACACTTGATTAGCTACTTTGGGGAAAAGAACATTAAGATTCACATCTCCTTCCCAACCTTCATCTTCCTAGTCTCATCCTACATGTTACCATAAGTTTACTACGTATTACTGCAATGTTGCTTCATAGGTATACTAAAAGACCTCAGTTCCTTATTTATCTATCTATCTGATCTGTCATGTTGTCTTTTTCTTTGAGAACTATGTTGCTAACAATCTACTTCCTTGCTCCTTTAATGCTGTAATATTTATTTGTTTGTTTGTTTGTCTGTTTTGGAACATTGGTTATAAAATCAGCTTAGTACGAAGAAGAAAAGTGAGTGGCTGCCAGGTTAAGTTATGCACTGATGTGAAGAACTTCTTGTGAGGGAAGGTTTCAGGAAGAGACATCCTTAACTTAAACATAAGATGAAATACTTCAAGGAAAATAAGTCTTTTGTGAGAGAAAATCTAATGACGATTATACCTTTCTCTGACGTGTGGAAATGCTACTCCCTTGTGTAAAATGAATTAATCCAACAAGACTTCACATTGACAACAAAGCTCTACAGTAGCAGAATTGAAATTTTGACCGCTGTCATCAACTCTTCAGTGATTGTCAGGTGACACAATCAATATCACTATCACCTTCATGGCAAGGAAATGTTACAAAGTTTAAGAAAAGTAAAAGGAAAAGTTTGAAAACCTATCACTTGAACCTTTGAAATTGTGGTTTTAAAGAGATCATAACTAAAACATACTTGTAGAAAAAAAAATCCAATGCAAATAAATCCAGTGTATTCATCAAAACAGTCAGTACTGATCTAGATAAGAAATGATTTTTATATATATTAATAAGATCCTCACAAGCCTTCTTTCTTTTAGGCCAGAGAAACTCAACTTTTTCAGTCTTTCCTCTCAGGAGAGTTATTCAGTCCCATAATCGTAACTGTGGCACTTCATTGGTCTCTATTTAGTAACTCCATGTCTTTTTTTGAACTGAGCAGCTCAGTACTGGCCCGGTATATCTATTTGTTTTTGGCCATAAGCCAAAAACAGTAGTACGCTTCTACTCACTGGTATGATGAGATAATTGAGACAGAACACAGTCATTTATCTTAACAAAGAAAATATATTAGGAAAGAATACCTTTTCTCTCATAGTGAAAGCTCAAATGCAAATCTAGGACCAGATGTTTTTCCTTTTATTATTACTGTACACTTTTATCACACTGAAGAATGCTAGGCCTAATGATATAATTTGAGACTTTATGTCATAATTGTTCTTTCTTGTATCAGAAACTGTCTCATAACATGTCATCTTAAATACAAAAAAAAACATTAAAAAATCTGTTTGAGCTGGCTTTTAGTTCTCAGCACCATAAACTGTGGCATATGCATCAGTATGTATTGTGTTTCTAACCTTTTACTCTAAGAATGAAAGTCATTGTCAGGACAAAATTTTAAATTCTCTTGAAGGATATTAAGTGCAAAATTTACAAAAGGTTTCCTTCAATCTCTACTTTCATACTTATTTATTTTTAGGAAATGAACATAAAATTATTTTCTGAGCCTCAGCAGGAACTTAATTATTTTTTTCTTGTTCTAAATATGTATAGGACAATTGAAAGTAGCTTATTAAATCTTTAATAAAGAACATTATATCTTACCACTGTAAGCTCAAATAAATACAGCGCTGCAAGGATAACATCATCTCTGACCTTTATGTTTCATAACATTTGTATTAAACTTGGATGACTCAGTAGCTCTTCATTCAGAATTTGAAAATCATCTTATAAAATGAACAGCTGCAATTTTGTTTCAGTGTAAAAATGATGGTTAACACTACCATAGATAACAAGTGTCAATCTGTCAATCTGCCACCTCATCTCCTTAGAAAATATTTAAATTGAGAATACATTAATAAACAATATTTTGAACTATCTGTTTATATGATTTTATTCTACGTATACGTGAAACCCTCGACAACATTTATCCAATATGCATGATTTAACATGTTAAGTGTTGAGAAAATTAATCTCTGACATGGAATCAATTCTTAACAGTTTTTGTAGAGTCACAGTAATTTCTGCTAATCTTTACTACTGATTAAATCAGTTATCAAGGCAAAATCAGGAGTGGAATTCATTTCTACTTAGCATTATAGAGAACAAGATTCCATATAAATGATTTCATGAAGTCAATGTGCATACACATTAGGGAAATGTCTCATTCAGAGAAGAAACTGTAGCTGAAGAAACAAGGTTGACTTCTAAAAGTTCAGGCTTTCTCCTTTATATTTTCCTTGTAATGTGAAAATTCTAGAAAACCAAAGGACAGATAATTGTAGGATTAATCATTTTAAATTTCTAAAAAGCTCCAGTTCACATTGAAATACTGGTATGCCAAAACCTTACTGTGTGAAATTTGGGTACAGGTCCAAGAACAGCTGTTGCTAAAAAGGAAATCATTATACGGCCACTATGAGAACATCTCATGAAAATAGAAATGTTAGTGTGTGTGATGCTCTTCATGGTTAGTTCTTCATCTAAAAATGTCATTATAAAAATTGCACATTTTTTCTTCAAATTGTAAAATGAATGCTCTACAAACTGTCTATAGTGCTAGCACTACAAAAGTATGAAAATGTGACAGAAAGGAACTGTTCACCTCCAGGGCTGCAGATGGACCACAAAGCATGCTAACTGTGTTTTGTTTTATTCTTTAAGATTTATCTTTTGGTGTAGGCCAGATATTCCATTTCCACAAAAAAATGTATTTCAACTCTGAACTTGCTAAAATGAAATAATAAAATGAAGATTTTACAGGCATACAGGACAACAAATTTAAAAACCCATGTTTTTAAAGCTCCTAATTTTACTTCTTTAATGGGCAGACAAGCATACTGATCAACAAATCATTCACATACAACAACCCCTGTCTTATCATCTTTTCGAATGCATGCTTCTCCCCAGATCACCTACTTCACTCACTTTAGTTCCAACCCTAAGACATGTGCAATTCCAAAATTTTCTTCTGTTGCACAGAAGTATTCTGTATTTTCGTGTATTGAAAATGAAAAGTAGCTTGTGCACAGAACTTCTTTGTATTTTCTTCATTGCGACCTAAAATAAATGTTTGCCAAGTTACATCCTCCATTTATTCTGTGTTCAGACTCAGTCTGTATATTGTGCAACAACAATAAAATTAGATGAATTGATGAAATTTTGTGACATATTTATCCTACCTTTTCAAATTAAGTGCAAAAGTACAAATAAATTCTTGTGACATACTCCATGGTTTATCATTATGGAAATTCCTTTCCCTCCTTTACAGTACCATAGCTCTAAGGAAGATTTTGCTCTGACTTCTGTGAACTTGTGATGAACTTTTAAGTCTGTTGGAACTTTCATTTGGAAAGCACTTCTAATTCATGCCAGTACTATCAATAATGTTATGTCCAAATCAATCTGGGATGCTGCTTCATCATGTAAGTACAACTGTTACTAAATGCTAAAGTAAGAAATCAATAATTTGATGATGTTTTAAAGAATAACAATTAGGGCTCAGTTTCTTCTCACAGCTGAAATTTTTAAGTAGCTCAAAGTTATATTCCTGCCACTGCTGTGAAATCAATTTGCTGTCATCCATGAAATCACATGCAGCTCAGTGGCTCTTCAGGGTGTGTAAGGGAAAGAGAAACACTTTTTTTTCTAGAAGGCAGGAAACCTGGATAGTATTGTTTAATTTATGCACAAAGTAAAATTATATGCTATCTATTCACTGAGGGGAAAAAGCAATAGTGCTTTAATATTGAGAATATACTATTCGCTTGGAAAAAAAACCCACACACACACATATATATATAATAAACAGATATGCTTTTATTTTGCTACTTCAGAGAGCTTTGCCTTTGCTTAATATAAGCAAATTTTATTTTTATTTTTATTTTTATTTTTATTTTTATTTTTATTTTTATTTTTATTTTTATTTTTATTTTTATTTAGTCTCAGAAAAATTTGCTTTGTTCAATGTGTAGGAGTAAAGAGGTGAGATTTTTTTTTGGTCCCCCTTGGAAACTGTTAGAGAACTTCTGATACTGGACAGTTAAGAAGATTCAAAAGTCAGGAAGAGTATATAAGATATATTTATCAACATATTACAACTTTTAATGCTTTTATTAAATTATTTTTTAAATCATTGTGCCTCTACTTATGTATAGAAAAATATAAAATTGCCTAATTATATCTTAAATGCTGGTTTATTTGTTACACAAGATGCACTCCATTGAGCTTTATGGTGATATGTACAAGAATTGATTTGAGGAATACATGTTTGAAACTTTACGCAGCTATGCTGTTTTGTTTTGTTTTGTTTTGTTTTACTTGTTTAGCTTGAAAGCAGTAAAAATGATTCATTCTACAGCTAATTTTTATTTTCTGCTTCAGTCAGCTTTCATTTTCCAATTATGACTTTCACATCACAGTTCAAATTTGTATCTAGTAATGTTAATCAGAAATTATAAACTGAAATCTGTATAATCTGACTGTATTTTCATGACCAGTATTTTAAAGATGTATTTGTGAGCTGAAAGTTAAAAAATACAGTCTACAAGGATCTATTCACAATCCATTTGATGTTCTACTGAAGCTTATGAAAGTCCTGATCTTTTAAAATATGTCAAAGTGACAATTTTGTTTGTACTAGCTAACATTCTTCCAAACCAGAAAAGTACACTTTATTCTTTTCTTATTATTTACCATCACATTACTATCACATTAGTCAAATGTACAGGAAATTGCCTTCTATTGCATTTACAACAGATATTAGAGTTATTTTTTAAAATGTATGACATTGAAACTGAATGATGACTGAGTCTAAACACAGATTCAGAATCAGAGAACCCACAGTCATGGTGGAGCGGAAGCAATCCAGAGAAGAAAGTGCTTCAGAAAGGGGTAGAGGAAATAAAGCATAAAAATCACTGTGGTGACAGGCAGATGGGGAAACAGGACACTGAAGATCAATTTTGAATTAAGGAGAGGGAAGCTTATGACAGAAAACTGAAACATAAGAGCGTGAAAGGGGCTGTTTTGTTGATGGTGTGTTTATGTTGTTGTTTTATCTTATGTTTGCTAAGATAAGATTCTTTTAATGTTTAAACATTAGAAAGTCTAATAATAGAAGGTGGACTATGAGATTTTTTAAAACTATGCTCCATTTATAATGTTTTAATTTCTTACTTTTTGACAACAGGGAAAAAATAAGCTTCTCCAGATATGCCTTTTTTTCTTTTTTTCTTTATTTCTTCTTTTTCCCCTAGAACAACTTGGGACTTCCACTGTGTATTTTGAAAAATTCATTTAGATAATGTGTGTTAATCTGTTCTTGTGTCAAATAAACTAAGCTAAATTAAGCTGTGCTAAAATAAGGAAAATTCAAAATCTTGTAGTGCATTCATTGCAGGATATTAAAAAATAGATCTTTCTGAAACATAAATTGGAAATTTGCTGAGACTGTCTTTTTCACTGATTATCCAAAGCAAAGCATAATAAATAACTGCTTCAATTACTTCCTTGTATCATATATATTTTGTTTTACAAAGCATTCCTGTAGTTGCTTTTATAAATATAGCAAGTGCTATAAAAAATTAAAAAATTTCAGTGTTTTTGGCATTGTAAGGATTTTCCAATACATTCAAAGTTATTTTTAGATTATTTAAAGAAGAATATGAAATATTAGTTGACTAAGATGAATAAAAACGTTAGAAACACATAAGATTTCCTTTTTTCTTTAAGGCATCCTAAGACTTCTTTATATACTGGCAACCTTCCTACTAATCTACTAGTCTTCTATCTTAAATTCTCTCCATGCAAGATCATCTTAGACTGACATATGGGTTCAGATTGGAAATGTAAGTAAGTGATTACAAGTTACTTTAGTTTGTAGTAACTCATATCCAACAGCATTTGATACTAATGTTTCTCTAAAAAATAATGTTTTGAGAAACATTGTGGATTCAGTATGTTCTAGATCATGTTTTTATTACAGTTTGAGGCAGCAGCCTGCCACCTACTAAATGAGTAACACAGATTCCTGCACCAGTTGCATTTCTGCTTCCATCACAGCTCTGACCCACAGACCTAAGTGGTCTCTTTAACTGCTGCTTGAAAGAGTGAGTTGCATCCTATTGACACTAATTTGCTACATAAACTGCTCAGATGTAGATCAAACACCTGATTAGTAGTTCTTCTGAACAGCTGTTTTACTTACAAAAAACTAATGGATGTGGGGGATAGAGCACAATGCTGTTGCTACAAGGAGAGAGGATATTTTTCTCACTTTTGTGACATTGCAAAGAATTTTTTTTATCCACAAACAGGTTTTTAAATTTATTTTTATTTACTCCTTTTTGTTTTTAGCAATGTTACATTGTCATTCATACTTAAGGAATATTAAGATGTTCATAAAAGTTGTCACGATTTCAGTGTTGGAGTTTATATTGTATCAGTGGCAAATAATATCCTAGATTTTCCTGGAGATTTATGGCTTCTCTCTTTTTATTTCTTTTCTTTTCTTTTTTTTTTTTACTTTATAGAAAGACAGATTCTTTCAACAAAGTAGAACTGTTTTATCTTGAACCAGCCTCTTGAATTTCCTTGCTTGACCCATGGGAAGTAAAATATTACAGTTCAAAGGAACATAAAACTTCTATATTTTCTTACTAGTCTCTGGCACATCTTTACTCCTCTCATGCTTCATAATAGCTAGGATATTCTGGCAATCAAGAATTTAGTCTCAAGATACTGATTTTCTCTCTATATATCTCTTTTTCCTTAGTTCAGAATATGACTTACACTTTAGAGGACTTTTCTAATATTTTGAAGAAGCAGTTATTTCTACACTTAGGAAAATGAAAAAGGGTAAACGTACAGAAAAAATGAGGTAATATTTATATCTGCAAAAGCATTTCTTACTCTAGCGCTGTGAGAAAAGTAGCTGATATTCCTTTGCCAGTAGCTGAAATATTCAGCAGAATAGCCATAATTTCATGTTTACTTATCAGATATGAAGCAAGGTAAGAGTACAGTAGCTTAGTATTTTTGGCAAAGTAAAATAGAATAAGGAGAGAGAAGGACAGCACAGTCTGATATAACAAAGAGCAAGAGAGGTCCAAGGAAGCTGGATAGACTACAGAAATACTGTAAGGTAGGCAGATACGTGAAGAATCCTGAAGTTTTAAGAAATTAGTAGGAGAAACTAGAAAAGAAGAGACTTGGGTTTTGCTAGGACATGAAGACAATACTTAGAAGCCAAGTGTAAGCCACAGAGAGGTGGGGAAAAAAAAATGAGGAAGCTTTAGCCTAGTAAGGACTATCAATGGACAAGTGAGGAGAAAGACATCAGTTGAAAAAGGATAACGAGATAGAGAAGAAGTCTACAATATGGAAATAGCTGTTATACACATTCTGGCAACTGCTTCTCCCACGAGCCAATGGAATTCCATTTAAAAAAAAAAAAAAAAAAAAGCTTGAAAAGTTTATCATCGACACTGCACCCTTTGGAGAAAATGAAGATCTGCATAATAAGGCATTGCAGATATCATTATTTCTGAAACCACGGAATATAACCAAGATTCAAAGCCATAATGCTAAAGACAATCTTCAGGATTGAATTTCCCATGGTGGTACAACATTATGAAACTTGCTTCCAAAAATAATGAAATGACAGGCAATAGGTGAGTTCTTGATGAAGTGTCCTTCTAACTGGCATGGAAAGAATTACAGACAAAAGACTGGTAACAGGCAAGTCTTCATTCTCTCTTTCAAACATTCTCAACTACTGAAATTACCTCATTTTCTTAGCAGATGAAATTTTCTATCATACGTGTTCATGGCCTTGCTAGATTCTCTGTGGATCTTTAAGAACAGGCAAATCCTTTCACTACACTGTGGTTGCAGAGAACTTTTCACCACAGAACTTGTTTAGATCTAGTTAGAAAGAGAGGCTCTGTGCAGATGGTGGCTCAGTAGGTGTGCTCATTCTGTAAAGCACTGAAATCCAATTTGTTCCACCTAGCCAAATATAATTATGAGGTGTTATTGTGTTTTGTTTTCCTTCCTGACTCTCCTCTCTTGGTATTGCTTACAAGGGGTAGAGTCAGAAAAAGTACCAACATCAGGGAAGCTAGAATAATTCTTTTCTGATAATAAGATTGTGCCGGTACTCCTTGCTGTGATCTTTCATTATTATTTCTTGAGAACATTCTTGAAGTCACAAAGTCATAATACCCAGAATGAAAGCATAGCATGAATAGCTTTGACTTGCACATCAAACACAATTCTGCAAATTAATGTATCACAATGTTCTGAAGATTAAAAAAAAGATTGTAAAATCTTTTCATGAACTATTTCCTGTTCTGGGCTCTGAAATTGATAGTGCAGATTCAAACCAGAGTCTTGTCAACTTAAACTACAGTTTCATTATATAAAATGATGCCAAGTTTTAAAAAAATGTCACAAAGTTAATTTTCTCAATATTATTTTTGTGCTGATTCCTCAAATTGTCAAAGGTATTTTCAGAACATATAAAGAGAGATTTCTTGAGATGCCTGCAAGATTTCTGTCTTCTATACTTCTTTTCCAGAATCAAAGTGTAACTCTAATCAAATAATGGGTAAATAATATGTTGGAGTAGAAAGTATAGATGCAATAAGGTAATTGACAGTTGACAGAGAAGTTATTAATAGTTTTCACTGAGATAAAAATAATAATAATAATAATAATAATTTAAAAATATATAATTTTAAAAGTAAAGAGTTTCTCTGAAACTGTTAGGATGTGATTTTTTCCTTTTAAAATTATCTGGAACTTGCTGATTCTCTGGTTGCTTCTCTTGTTTTATTTCTCTTCAATTACAGCTTGCTACATAACTGCTGAGAAGAATTATACACAGCTAGGGTGCTAATGGCTCATTTACAAACAGTTCTATGAAGCTTAAGACATTTTTTTCAGAGCTTGAATTTAGCCAATGTGTACCACCACTGTTCATGTGTTGAGCATTATACTTACTATACTCATTATATATTAGACCTGATATACTTGATGTACTATAGCTTTGCTTCCTCTGCGGTCACCTATAATCTTACATCTCATTAACTAATATACTTCAGGTTTTATGCAAAACAAACAAACAAATGGAAAAAAAAAAAAAAAACCTAATTATTTTTCAATACTTTGTTTTCAGTTTTCAATACTTACAAGCATGGAGCATGAAAATAAGAAGCCATAGGGGAAAAGAAAGTTTAAAATACAATATTAGCAAGACAGTTATGAGGAAGCTTGTTTTGGTTTTTGAATTTCTATTTTTTTTTTTTTAGGGTATTATTTATTTGTTTGTTTTCTTCTCAGTACTAGCATATGAGAAAGAATTAATTTGAAGTAAGAAAAAAAGATTCTCCTTCTTACAAAGCAAGATGCAGAAAAATGCATAGATGAAGCGATATAAAGTCCAGTGGTGACATTAATTAAAATTAAGACATTAAACTACATTGTTGAATATTCTGAACTAAGAAGTAACTGATATTACTAATGAAAAGATATGAAAAATATTGAAATTAAGCAGCTGAAAACTGAATAGAAGTGCTTAGAAGTGCTACTACAATTCCCAGAAGCTGGCACTGAACAAAGACATATTAATTTTAAGCTGTATAATATACATCTGTGTAAAGTTACCAGCTTACCATGACAGTCACAGATTCAGAGTTTAATTTGGATAAATAGATTGGACTGGGAATGCTGTTTACAGCTGGAAGGTAGATCTGTTCTCAGTTGAGATAAATTGTTCCACCAAATAACTTATATTGGCAGGCTTATGAGGAAAGAATATGTGCTTGCAAGCTAAGGATACAAGTGAGAATGGATTTTATTTATTTAGATATTTTCATAACTGGTGGCAAAGCCATAAGTTCTAAAGGCTCATTCTGCTGCCAGCAGCAACTTAGATTATAGTACATTTGAGTTGCCTAGGCTGCAGTATATTTTTTTAAAAATGTATGAATAATAGAAAATATCATGTTTCTTTTAAGCTCTTGAACAGGGATATAAAAGACTGTGGTTCTGCTCACCCAATAATTTTCCAGCCAAATTAAAGTTGTATCACTTCTGCTAATGTATTTGTTTCTGCTCTCTTTCTCTCTACACTTATCTATAAAAGCCAAATTTATCTACCACATTTATCAATTAGAGAATCATAACAAAAATATTTGCTGACTAGATTTATGGAAGAATAAAAATGTACAAAAAGTTCAATATTATTGTTAACACATTATAATACAATTATATGTTTTTGCAAGAATGTTGACTAACTATGGGAAGTAATCATTTTTATATTTTTATCAGTACGTTAAAATAAATTAAAAAAAATGATAATAATAAAGAAAAAAAAAAACACTTGAAAAATCAGAGTTCTGGCATAATGATATTTACCACCAGTTGTAAGAAGAAATTATCATCCTTTATGTGAACCAGCATGTAAGGAACTAACATACATCAGAGGTTGTTTCCAAAATCAGACACCAAGAGCTGTAGCTAGATAAAGTTCATAGAATCATTTCTGGATTGTGTTAGGATGCCTGGTTTAGAAGATACAGCCTAGTATTCTTTTTTTTTTTTTTTTTCCTTTGCTATTTACAGTGTGTCAGTTTGTTGTGGTTTAACCCAGCAGGTGGCTCAGCACCAGTCAGTTGTTTGCTCACTCCCCACCCTTCCCAGTGGGATGGGAGTAAGAATCAAATTAAACAAACTAGAACTCATGGGTTGAGATAAAACTATTTACTAAGATAGAGAAAAGGAAAATAGTTATGATTATATACATATATGTATATGACAAGTGATGCACAATTAATTGCTCACCAGCTAGCCCTGACCAGCAGAAGAGAGCAAGATGAACTTCCTCTCCCTACAAAACTTCTTCTGCACAATGCCATGTAGTATGGAATATCCTTTTGGTCAGTTTAAGTCAGCTGTCCTAACCTAATTCTGTTCTCTTCCAGCTTCTTGAGCCCTTTGCTACAAATGGCCTTGGTTCTATACAATACTGCTTAGCAGCAGCCATAAAACATTGGTGTGTTTTCAGTGTTGTTTTTCTCTTAGAAATAAAAGACAGCTTCATACCAGAAACACTGAAGAACACAATTCCAACACATCTGAAACTGACACTGTATTCCTGATATCTTTTAACTCAGGAGCAATAACATACAATCCCAGTCAAGCTTCAGTCTTTTGGTAGTGGATGGGTCCATCTTCTCCAGATCTCCCTTTCTATCCAGGAATGGAAATGAAATCCAGGAATCTAGGCCCATCATCTCACCACCTGTTAATAAATCTGCTAATTTTTTTTTGTTAATGGAGAAACTGTGACAATAATATTATATCTTTTTGCTCTAAAAATGAATATACTTTCAGGCTTGCGGCCAGAATCACTTCAATATAGGAATTTTCTCTTTCTTTCTCTTCATCCATTTCAGAATATCTCGAACTGCATAACCCCACATGATCTGCAAATGAAGTCATTAGCTATGAAAAAGAACATTTTAATGGAACCTAATTATTTAGAAAACTTGTTGAATTTCTGCCCCTTTTAGTCCATGAAAATATTTCCTTTAAAAAAACAACAACATTTTGATGATATTATGGGCCATAATAACCTCATGATATCCTTTTCAAGAGGATTAAATATCCATTGGAAATTCTAGGTACAAAGAATAGGTCTGTAGGCATATGTTGACTCTTTTCTTCAGTGGTGAAAATATAAGTTGTTTAGAGTTTTCCTTAGACTAAGGCCTGAACAGTTTCCATTATATTGCTGTCCTCTTACATTTAATGCTGTTAAAGTGTGCTCTTGACTTTCTGATCTTTTAAAGCTTATCATAATGAATAGTTTTATTCAGTAGAAGAAATCTTCTGATGTATCTTTAAAACATAATAAAGGCATTTTTTCAACATCATCAATTAAGATAAAGGAAAAAAAAAGCCACAACCACTTCAGTCTCCTAATTCCATCCACAGATCAAAGGTCAACACATCGAAGTGCTTGTCATTAGAACTTTAGAGTGCAAAACATTTGTTCCTGGTATTGCCACAAAAGAAAAAAAAAAGCTTGTTTAAATTAGGCAACAATATCCAACTGCAGAAACTCCCAGTACAACAAATCATTTTCCTCTCATCTCTCATTCCTGTGCAAATATCATATTGTATTCTGTCTGCAGCATATATTTTAATTTAAAAAAAAAAGAAAGAGAAAGGAAAGAAAAAAAATTGAATAAAGTTCAGTAACAGCCATCTAATTTTTCAAATAGAAAGAACAATGTTACTGTTTGCTTTGAAAATACATGTCTAATATACAATAAGGGATTTAAAAGATCTGAATATTATGCAACTTATGAAGGTTGCTCCAAAAGTAATGTCTCTTATTTTAATATTTTTGCCCAGGTTATCAGAAGCAGATGTTGGTGGTATGACAGTAGAATTTGAGCCTTCCTGACAATATTCTGTTACATTTTGCTGCAGTGTGATGGATGGCAGCAGAGGGGCAGTCTGTCAAAATGCTGTCTGTGTGCATTGTGTATGTGTGTATGAACTAAAGGCATGGAATTGTATTCCTACATGTGTAAGAAAATGGCAGCCAC
This sequence comes from Phasianus colchicus, assembly GCF_987193195.1. Lineage (NCBI taxonomy): Eukaryota > Metazoa > Chordata > Aves > Galliformes > Phasianidae > Phasianus > Phasianus colchicus. The sequence goes on along the minus strand of NC_143437.1, from coordinate 98,189,714 downwards.
TGATGTTCATCAATATTTGCTGAATGTTTATGGAGACCAAATGGTGGATGTGAGCACAGTGAGGCAGTGGGTGGTGACTTTCAGCAGTGCAACAGCAAATTGAAAAACAAGCTATGTTCTGGACTGCTGGTGCAGATTTTTGAGACCAACTTACATATTTGGGTTTAATTCCATTGATTATACTTGCATTTGAAGTGGCTGAAATAGCAGACCAATATGCGGATTTTTTTATAATATACAGACAACTATTTAATATTAACATAACCAAAATGCTGTGAAACTGGCTCTACACTGAGTAAGCATCTGTGTTTGATTGTGATTTGTCATAATAAGCTACCAGGTGTTTCAGTAAATGCTAAGTACATATTTTTCCAACATACTGCCAGTTTTCCTTGGCAAAACAGATGACTTAACACAAAATAAAGTAGAGTTGTAGAATCATTTCAATATTCATAATTTACCATTAGAATCATAACGATGACCAAACTTTACATGACCAAACATTAAAAAAAAAAAAAAAAAAAAAAAAGGAAACAGTAGAGACAATAAGTATAGGAAGGCCAAATTCATTCTTAATAAACTCACATAACCTACCCATATTATTTCTATGTGTTTTTCCCTATTTTTGTTATATTTTTGTTTATATTTTTCCCTCAAGCAGATTTCTGTTTCTCCTGGGACACTTCTGCTAATATCAGCTCTGCAGAAACTTCTGCCATTTACGCTAGATCATTTAGTCTATACTGTGATAGCTGGTTTCTGGAAACTGGGGAAGAAGGATCTTCTGTGTGCATGTGCTGTTTTGTTGATTGATTTATTTATTTTTTAATAATATCTTCCAACAATTACAGAAAGCAAGACTTAAAATTAATAAAACTCAATTAATAATACATAGGAAGCATAAGCTACTCACAAAGAGGAAACAAAAAGAGCAGACTCATTGGTCTATTCTCTTTGTGAACCTTAGCACTGTCTTAAAGAAATCATAGAATCATAGAACCATAGAATTACTCAGGTTGGAAGGGATCTCAAAGATCATCAAGTCCAACTGCAGCCTAACCGTAGTACCCTAATTCTAACAACTCTCTGCTAAATCATATCTCCGAGCTCCACATCCAAACAGCTCTTAAACACATCCAGGGACGGGACGGTGACTCAACCACCTCCCTGGGGAGCCAATTCCAATGTTTTATGGGTCCTTTCTATAAAGAAGTGTTTCCTAACGTCCAACCTAAACTTACCTTGGCGCAACTCGAAGCCATTTCCTCTCGTCTTGTCACCTGTCAGCAGTGAGAAGAGACCTACCCCGCTCTCACTGTAAGCACCTTTCAGGTACTGGAAGAGAGTAATAAGGTCTCCCCTCAGCCGCCTCTTCCCCAGACTAAACAGCCCCAGCTCCCTCAGCCTCTCCTCATAGGGCTGATTTTCCAAGCCCTTCACTAGCCTTGTTGCCCTTCTCTGGACCTGCTCCAGCACCTCCACGTCCTTTCTGTACTGAGGTGCCCAAAACTGAACACAGTACTGGAGGTGAGGCCTCACCAATGCCAAGTACAAGGGCAGGATGACTTCCCTAGTCCTGCTCACCACACCATTCCTGATACAAGCCTGGATGCCACTGGCCTTCTTGGCCACCAGGGCACAGTGCTGGCTCATGTTCAGCCGACTGTCCATCAGAGCACCAAGGTCCCTTTCCATCAGGCAGCTTTTCAGCCACACCTTCCCAAGCCTGTAGGGTTGCCTGGAGTTGATGTGACCAAAATGCAGGATCTGACACTTGGCCCTATTGAAACTCATGCCGTTAACGTTGGCCCATTGATCCAGTCTGTCCAGGTCCCTCTGCAGTGCCCTTCTCCCCTCTGGCAGATCAACACTCCCTCCCAGCGTGGTGTCATCTGCAAACTTACTGAGGGTGCATTCAAACCCCTCATCAAGATCATCAATGAAGATGTTAAACAGAAGTGGCTCCAGTACTGAGCCTTGGGGGACACTGCTCGTGACCAGCCACCAACTAGATTCAACTCCATTGACCACGACTCTTTGGGCCCGGCCATCCAGCCAGTGCTTCACCCAGCGGAGTGTACACACATCCAGACCATGGGCAGCCAGCTTCTCCATGAGAATGTTATGGGAGACAGTGTCAAAGGCCTTACTGAAGTCCAGTTAGACCACATCGACAGCCTGACCCTCATCCACTAAGCGGGTCACCTTGTCATAGAATGAAATCAGGCTTGTCAGACAGGATCTGACCATTTGTAAACCCATGCTGACTGGGCCTGATCCCCTGGTTGACCTTTAAGTGGTCCATGATGGTTCCCGAGATTATTCGTTCCATAACCTTCCCGGGCACCAAGGTGAGACTGATAGGCCTGTAGCTACCAGGATCATCTTTCTGGCCCTTTTTGAAGATGAGCGTCACATTTTCCAGTTTCCAATCCACTGGGACATCCTGGTTAGCCAGGACTGCTGAAAAATGATGGACCGTGGCTTGGCAATCACATCCGCCAACTCCCTCAGCACTCCAGGGTGCAATCCATCTGGTCCCATGGACTTGTAAGCATCCAGCTTTCACAACAGGTCCAAAACTATCTCGTCATGGATCATGAAGGGCTTCTTCTGTTCCCCATCCCTATCTACCAGCGCAGAGGGCTGTGTTCCCAGGCAGTAACAAGTCTTACTATTAAAGACTGAGGCAAAGAAGGCATTAATTACCTCAGCCTTATCCCTATCCTTGGTGACCAGGTTGCCCTCAGCATCCAACAAGGGATGGAATCTTGTGGATCTTGTGGATGAACAGCCTCTGAAAGTACAGGTTATCCCAATGACTTAACTGGACAATTATACTCAGAAGTATAAAGAAAGAAGTCAAGAAAAAATGATAGGTCTGGAGGATCTGCAAATAGAATCTAGCCTAGATTTTTACTGGTCTAAGCTTTGTACTTAGACTCTGTACTTCAGAGCAGGAACTGATGAAGACACAACCCTTCAAAGAGCCACATAGTTAACCTGAGATGTGATCTTCCCCAAGGAAGAAATGCATCTGCTTTTGTAAACTATCTAGCCAGCTCAAGAAGACAGGTGGAGTCAGTCATTCAAACCAGCTGGATGTGATAGCAGCTGTGAAAGGAAATAGTAGTGAAAGCCTAGAGCAGTACAGAAATGAGCTGTACATTAGAGTTCCAGCATTTATGGGAATGGTACTGTAGATAATGCCTTTCTGCATTCAAGTTCTTAAGTTTTATAAAAACTGAAAATAAATCATGTTATGAAGTGGATCTGACAGTTTTCTATTAAACCAATGCATATAATTAACTGTCCTTTATAAAGCTGATGAAGTGTTTACCCAGTAGAGTTTAAAAGAAAAAGTCAATTATATTTGAATTGCATATTTTGAAATGCTTATGCTATTGCTAAGGTTTTTTTAAAAAAATACACTTTAAGTCACAAATTTAGCACAACAAAGCTCTATTCCTATGCTACTGTTGTTTGAATTCCATTAAACTAGGACTAGCCTCCCATGGGATATGATACTGTTATAAACATATAACTCTTTTGTGGCCTATAGTGATTTTACATTTTTTACCTATGCTTTACACTTTTCTAATCTCATTAGCCAATAATGCAGGCACATGCACAGATTAATGTCTGAATCTAAAGTTCTACACACTGCTGTTATGTACACAAAAAGAGGGGTCTCAGTGTAGGCTGCTATTAATCATTTGTTCTTAACTGTTATAGTTAGGAAAATTACCTATATATATATATTTATATATATATTTAGGTATTCATTTCTCTTTTTTGGTGCTTAGGCATTACAATGCAAAGAAAAAACAAAGCTGCATTAAATTAAAATTAAAGCTTTTTTGCCTATTTTTCAAAGTAAAATTTGATTTTTAAGAAAACAGTATATGTTGTTTATTGAAGAAAAAAAAGTGAAGGATTTATTTATAATTGTTTATAGACTTAGTATCCCAGTCCCACAAGTATTAGTTTTGCTTAAATCTTGCAAAGCAGATTACAGAGCTGAAAACTTAGTGTGTGACTCAAGGAAATCCTTCAATTTCTCTCTGCCTGCTTTTGTAGCTCACAGTGTTTCTGAAGAAGCTTTACATGACTTTTCCATGTAAGAGGGTCAGGGAGGGAAAAGGCTAATCATTCACATTCTGTATTCACAGTAAAGGTTGCAACATTTATCACATAACAAATGGACTTCCCAGGAACAAACCACTTGTCATAAACAATCTGCATGCTGAAAGACAGAAAAACACATTAAAGTTTTATGAATCTTCCTTGTACACTATACAAGTATAGATTTAATATAAATCATTACTATCCCTTTTGAAAATTCCTTGTGTGTATGTGCAATTGGCTTTGCACAGCTCAGGTCAGTTGTGTCACACAGCAAGTTTTGGTCAGCTGAATTCTTTTTAGTTCACAGATAAAGTGGATTTGATCAAAGACATAGTACTAAATTAGAAAGTGGAAGAAAGAGAAAAAAACCTTCCATTAAATGTCTCTTCTATTATGTTGTGGGTTGACCACAGCAGACATCTAAGCACCCACAAAGCTGCTTGCTCATCCCCCCCAGTGGGATGGTGGAATGGTGAAATGAATCAGAAGGGCAAAAGTAAGAAAACTCATGGATCAAGATGAACACAGTTTTATAGATAAAGTTGCACTTGTAAACAGAGCAAAATTAAGTCACTTATTCCCACTGAAAAGGAGATATTTAACCATATCCAGGAAAACAGGACACATTCTCACTTAACAGCTACTCAGGAAGACAAATGCCATAGCTATGAATGCCCCTCCCCTTTCTCCAAGCTTAATCTCAACTAAAGCCAGTACAAGCTTCAACTCTTATTCCATACTATTTACATCTTCTTTGTTCTCACATTAAGACATCCTCATTAAACATTTTTTCCCCTTCCCCTCCTTTGATTTCTATACAGATATATTTCCCTTAGTCCATGGCCTGAAGTAATACAAAACAAGTTGATGCCATATTACATTTCTTCACATCTGTAGCACAAAAATTTCTATTGCAGAGATACATTGAAGTCATCTTTGATCAACCTTGCTGCTGCTCAAAGATATTACGTAGTTTAGCTACTACAGCTTTCAGAATTCAGCTTCTGCTTCCTTAGAGACAGTACTTTAACTCTGAGTACTTTGAGATATGTCTTCTGTGAACTAACATATATTTTGCTACTGTCACCTGATGTACATGGGAATCTTTGGTGGAAGGAACTGAATGCTTAGAAATGAGCATGACACTGACAGGCTGAGAAGACACATGAAAATGCATTGAACTGATGTATTTAAAAACTGCACACTGACATTGCACTGTCTATATCTTCATCAGTGACACCAAAAGTGGGATCAAGTGCACATTCAGCAAGTGTACAGATAACATCAAGCTTTGTGGTGTGGTCAACACAGCTGAGGGATGGAATGCCATTTAGAGAGCTCTAGACAGGCTTGAAAAGTGGGACCAGAAGAACCTCATGAAGTCAAAAAAATCCAAGTGCAAGGTCTTGCATCTGAGTCAAAGCAAACTCTTCCAATACAAGCCGGGGAATGAAAGGAAATGGCCACAAATTACACCAGAGGGGATTTAGATTAGACATAAGGAAAAACTTTTTCTCTGAGAGAGTGGTCAGGCACTGGAATAGCCTGCCTAGGGAGATGGTGGAATCACTGTCCCCAGCAGTGTTCAGGAGGTGTCTGGATGAGGTGCTATGATATATGGTTCAGTAGCTTAGTGGTAGTAATGGTGATGAGAGGACGGTTGGACTAGTTGATCCTGTAGGTCGTTTCCAACCTCGTGATTCTATGATTCTATGATTCTATGAAGGACAGCACAGCCCTACTGAAAAGGACCTTCCTTGGTGTACTGGGTGTACTGGTGGACTGAAAGCTGGACAAGAACCAGCAGTGTGCCCTCATAGCAAGGAAAGCCAACTGTACCTTGGGCTGCATAAAAAGTAGCATGGTCAGCAGGTTGCAAAAGGTGATCCTGCTCCTTTGTGCTGCTAGACTTCACTTGCATGCAGTACTGCATTCAGATATAGAGTCCTCAGAACAGGAGAGACAGGGATCTATTGGAGAACATCCAGAAAAGGGCCACAAAAATGATTCAAGGGATGGAACACCTCTCCTGTTGGGACAGGTTGAGAAAGATGGGGCTGTTAGTCTGGAGAAGTGAAGGAGACTCAGTTGTGGTTTTTCAGTATCTAAAGAGGACTATAAGAAAGAAGGAGACAGACTCTTTATTAGGATATGTTATGAAAGGGAAAGGTGAAATGGTTTCAAAGTAGAAGAGGGGAGATTTACATTGGATGTAAGAAAAAAGTTTTTTACAATAAGGGCAGTGAGGCACTGGAACATGTTGCCAAGAGAGGTGGTTGGTGCCCCATTCCTGCAATGTCAGGCTGAACTGGGCTCTGAGCAACGTGATGTATCTGTAGATGTCTCTGTTCTTTGCAGGGGAGTGGAAACAGATGATCTTTGATGGTCTATTCCTACTCAAATGTGGAAGGAAGGGATACCATTCAGAGGGACCTCAACAGACTTGAAAGATGGGCCCGGGTGAACCTAATGAGGTTCAACACAGCAAAGTGCAAGGTTTTGCACTTGGATGGAGGAATCTCAGGCATCCATACAGACTGGAAGGAGCGGTCCTTGAGAGCAGCCTTTTGGAGAAGGACCTGGGGGTCCTGATAGATGAAAAACTTAACATGAGCCAGCACTGTGCTCTTGCAGCTTGGAAAGTAAATGGTATCCTGAGCTCCATCAGAAGAAGGGTGGCCAGCAGGGACAGGGAGGTGATTGTTCCCCTCTACACTGCTCTTGTGAGGCCCCATCTGGAATACTGTGTCCAAGTGTGGAGCCCCCAGTACAAAAAAGACAGAGCTGTTGGAGAGGGTCCAGAGGAGGGCCACGAAGATGATCAGGGGACTGGAGCACTTCCCCTACAAAGACAGGCTGAGGGAGCTGGGCTTGTTCAGCCTGGAGAAAAGAAGACTTGAGGTGACCTCATTGCGGCATTTCAATACCTAAAGGGAGCCTATAAACATGAGGGGAATCAACTCTTTGAAAGGGTTGATAACAGCAGGACAAGGGGAAATGGTTTTGAGGGAGGGAAGATTTAGGTTGGATGTCAGGGGGAAGTTCTTTACAGAGTGGTTCTTTACAGTGGTGAGGTGCTGGAACAGGCTGCCCAGAGAGGTTGTGGATGCCCCATCCCTACAGTTGTTCAAGGCTAGATTGGATGGGACTCTGGGCAAACTGGTGTAGTATTAAATGGGGAGGTTGGTGGCCCTGCATGTGGCAGGGGGGTTGGATATTCATGATCCTTGTGGTCCCTTCCAGCCCAGGCCATTCTGTGATTCTGTGAAGTGATTCTATAACTGTGTGAATTAGTCATTTATTTCATTTAATATTTCATACTGAAGCACGGTTGCCTCATATATCAAATGGTATCTAGGAGGATCTGCTCCATGATATTGTTGATACAGAGGTAAGATTGACTCACCTGTAGTTCACTGGATCTTTCTTCCCGTTTTAAAATCTGAGGCTTATTTTTCCCTTTTTCTAGTCAGTGAGAACCTCATTGAACTGCCAGAACTTTTCAAATGTGATAGGTAGTGGCTGTGCAACTTCATCTACCAGTTACCTCAGGACTCATGGATGCATCAGATTCAGCATTGAGCCCCTTTGCTATAAGAAAGATACTGACTTTCTGGAATGTTCAGAGACGAGCAATGAGGTTGGTGGAGGGACTAGAAAATGAGATATGGAAGGAGTGACTGAGGAAGTGGGATTGTTTAATCTGAAGAAAAGGATGTTGAAAGAAGATCTCATTGTTCTCTACAACTACCTGGAAGGAAGATTTAATGAGATGGGTGTCAGTCTCTTTTCTCAGGTGACGTGAGAGAACACACGAAAACAGTCTCAAGTTACACCAGGGTTATTTTCAGTTGGATATTAGGAAGAATTTTGTCATGGAAAATGTGTTTAGATAAGACTGAGATGCCCAGGGAGGTAGTGGAGTCACCATTCCTGGAGGAATTTAAGAAGTGTGTGAATGATGTGCTTAGTGGCAGATTTGGTAGTTATGTGGATAGCTGTACTAGATAGACTTAAGAGTCTTTTCCAATTCTATGATTCTGTTATGTAACTGCTACGGTGAAGTTTCTGCCATCTTAGTGGGAAGAAACAGATAGTGGATATTTCTCTACTGAGAGCTGATAGTCCTACCAGGCATGAAAATATGTTTCCATGAAATGCCTTAAGTGAACAAGACTCAGTCCCACAACTCCTGTTCTCAATTCAAATCTAAATGCAACCATGTTGTGTGTGACACAGTTGTTTCCTGTACTTCAAAAGGAATTCTGGAAATTCTTCATCTTTACAGAGTATGTCATTTGCAAATATACATGCATAAAAGCGACAACAGTAATGCTGACCACAGAGGAAAGAATGTGTCATCTATTCGTCTGTTTCAGGTGAAACAACAGTAACTCAAATCAGTTTGATGACAATTTGATGACATCTCTTCCTTACTATAAAATCAAAATATAATACGTCCTACAAGGCACCATAACCTCAATTCCTATTCAACAATTTTTATTTCCTATAGAGAGTTTATACTGTTTTCTCTATACGAAAATGAAGTAAGAGCTGTGATAATAAAACATTTATTTTTAATAATGTTAAGCAAAATATACCCACATCGCCTTGGGAACTGTATCTCCAACTAGCTGTAGCAGAAAAGTCACATTTGAATATATTGCCTGGCTGTTAAGAATGTGAGTAGATCTACATTCACTTGCAGCTGGATAATTGATTGTTCTGCTGTATTAAGAGGGGAGATGTGAACCTTCTTTCTATAGCTAATCTCAAGCTTAACGTCAGGCTAGCTTAAAGCTAACTTCAAAAACAAAAATTGCTTTTGATTAGATAAATCCTATGGTGCTTCAAAGAACACATGATTTTCAAGGCAGCATAATTAGCTTCCTTATCTATCACCAGTATGTGAACCTGTCAGATAAATCTAAATCAAATCTGACCTATGATTGGGCATATTTAGGACTCAGCAATGTTTATATAATAAAACAAGATCTGGAGCAATGTTAGCATTGGATTAACAAAAATGAGATGGAAAAATAGTAGGATGGATCAAAAGACTGTGAATATAGGAAATATTAGGGAAAAAAAAAACTTTTAAAGTGGGAAACTGCCAGTTGTGTATGACAGAGGGGAAGAGAGGTATAGATGTACTAAATTAAAACAGTATTTATATGTTCTATCACATTCAAGTGTTGTCAAGAGAGATGTTAGTGGTGTTTACAGAATCACAAAATCACAGAAACACCAAGGTTTGAAAAGACCTACAAGATCATCCAGTCCAGCCATCCGCCTGTCACCAATAGTACTCACTAAACCATACCCCTCAACACAAAATCCAAACGTTCCTTGAACACCTCCAGTGTCAGTGACTCCACCACCTCCCTGGGCAGCCCATTCCAGTGCCTGACCACTCTTTCCAAAAAATAGTATTTCCTAATTTCCAGCCTAAATCTCCCCTAGTGCAGCCCACATAATCAGTGCCTGTCTCCAAGACTTATGCCTTGGGTTTTATAATCACAAAGAGCTTTTGATATAATAAATCTGCTGTGGACAGTAAAAGTTCCCCATAACCTGGTAATACTGATTGAGAGAGCCTTAAACTAGAACTGAAGTAAGAGAGAGATACTACTAGGAACACTGAGATTAAGAGGAGAGGTGGTATGGAAAAGCCTGTGGCAAGGTTACTGGAAGAACCTGTGCTGCTTCAGAGAGCTGTATAGATTCAGGAGCACATCTGAAACGCTTGTATATCAACACAAGCAGTTGTTTCTAGTTGGGAAAGTCTAGAAGCTTTGATCTTTCCTGAGTGGGTATTAGTAAAACTTGGTAAGACTGAATCTCATGACTTGAGTATCAGGAGGAGTGCATCAAAAAACTGTGTCTTAGTATGTTATTTATCCATGACGTCACCCACTTGGTAGATGAAGGGAAGGCAGCAGATATAATCTCACTGGATTTTAGTAAAGCCTGTCTATCATGGCATCCTTCTTGATGAATTATCCATCTCTAACAATGGTTCATGCTTTGCTGGGTGACAAATTGGCTCAACAGTAGAGCCCAAAGAGTAGTAGAATATGCGACTATATCTTGCTGGTGCCCAGCCACTAGTGGTATTCCCCAAGGTTCAATTTTAATGTCAGTTCTTTGGAGAACATAGAATCAAAGGCTAGGGCTTAGAAGGGACCTCTGGAAATCATTTAGTCTGACTTCCCTTGCTAAAGAAATTATCTATGGCAGGTGGGTCTTGAATATCTCCAGAAAAGGAGATTCGATAGACACTCTGTGCAGTCTCTTTCCCCCTCACAGTAAAGAAGCTTCCAGGATCAATAAAAGTATGTTGCAGAATGTCTAAGATTATAGTTCAAACTGCTGTTAAGAACTACAACTTTAACCCTGTCTTCAGCTCAGTAATTCTCTTTCCAGCAACTGCACTGGGAAGCTTTCTTCTGACAGTGCTCCAAAGGAACATTCTCAGGGCTTCAAGTCGATGTAAATCTTCAAAATCCTTTCTGATCGAGCACTGCATTTCAGTGTAAGCACTAATGTCACACTTGTGAATGTTGCTGTGCACAAATGCTAGCTTTGCCCAGAAAGACACACAGCTGAGTTAGATGATCTGCACTTCAGCTATCAAAACTCCATGTCTCCGCAGGGATTTCTAGCACACGTAGACACTTTGGTTCTGGTTCCAGGGCTACTGAAGCTGTTTCTATAAGATATGCACATTTCTTCAAACTTGTCAATGTTTTTATCAATGATCTATATGCAAGAGTGGAATGCATTCTCAGCAAATGTGCTGGTGATACTATACTGGAAGGTGCTATTGGGTGTCTGGAGGGGTGAGAGGCCTTGCAGATCTAGAAAGATTGAAACACTAGTCAGTCATTAATGCTGTGAGGATCAACAAAAGCAAATGCTGGGTTCTGCATGAAGAATGGAACTATGTCAAACTCAGGTACAGTCTGGAAGACAAGTTACTAGAAAGCTAGTGTACACAAAGGAATCTGGGAGAGCTGGTTGATGGAAGGCACAGTAGCAGTCAGCAGTATGCTCTGACAGCCAAATGGACAAATCACATTTTGGGGTGCATCAAACACAGCATAGCCAGCTGGTCATAAGAGGTGATTCTCCAGCTATATCTAATGTTGTACTCTCATCTTGAATATTGTGTAAGTTCTAGTAGCCACAATATAAAAAATTGTTATGATATTTGAAAGCATCCAGAGGAAGGCAGTGAAACTCGAAGGCATGGTCTATCAGAGGAGGTTGAGGACACACGGATCATTTAGTATGAAGAAGGGAAGGCTAAGACTTTACTCCATGGTTCTCTACAAATTCCAATCTCTTCTTCCAGGAAACATGGTATCGTGTGCAGGAGTAGCAGAGCTTCACCAGGGGGCATTCACTGAGAAAAAATTCTTTACATTCTTTACACTGAGGGTGGTCTAACACTAGCGCAGCTTTCCTACAGAGGTTTTTGATGCCCCACGCCTATCTGTTTTCAAGAGGCATTTAAATAATGCTCTCAGTAACATGCATCAATTTTGGATTAGCTCAGAGTTAGTCAGTCGGTTGTACAATATGATATTTGTAGATCCTTTTGAACAGAACTATTCCATTACATTCCATTCATCTTATGTGTGTTCTAGCATAAACTGAAAGAGTTCAAGATTTCCCATTATCTTAACTGTCTGGAACTTCTAAACTTCACATATAAATCTGTGGTAATAGGAAACGTCCAGATTACTTTTTTTTTTTTTTTCCACTCTAGCATTGGTAAAATCTAGTAGCATAACATAAACATGCAAAATAACTTATCAATAAAAAATTTAACTTTGGAATTTGGTGAGATAATTACCAGCTTTCATTAAGCAGTTAAAGTGGATGTCAAACTAACAAATATTGTTCAGAAATTGTTCAGAATGGTTGTCCTCCTGTATTTCCTATCAGGAAAATGCAAGAAGAAAATTAAGATCGCAAATGTTTAAGTTGAGAGAAAAGCCCCATGTTTTAGTGAAGAATTCACTTAGAGAAGTGTGTGAGATCAAAACACCTTGCAGTCTTTCCAGCTGGCACTGAAGGTGTCGAGCAAGGTAATTTTGATGGAAAATATGGTTCTTGGGACACAGCTATTTTTGTTTATGTAGGCAGCGTGTTTTTGATCTGTCTCTAGCAGAAAGTAACAGACATGTTAGTACTATTCTCTAGAATATGTGTAAAACAAAATTAGCCCCCTTCCTTCCTGCTCAAAGTTCTCTTTGTAAAGGAAAAGAGAAGTGCAACAATGACTACTTCTTCCCAGATTAATGATAAAATGGCTCGATTTGATCGGTAAGCTATTTTGATTGTGAAACACAGCAATAGTAAAGAAATTCTGCTAGGAGAAAAAAACAACAACAACAAGGTTTGCCCTGATCAAAAGGCTAGTAGCAGTTGGTATTCACAGCAATACAACATGGCTGCTGATCAAGAGCAGTTTTCCTGGGCATAAAAGTTTTTATTGGATCTGCCATGGGAAAGACTACCTTTTCTTATCTCTTGGTGAACCTCTTCCTGATCTCTAGCAGTTTTGTTAGAATTGATACTTGATGATGATGTCACAGAGCAAATAGATGTATCTAAACAATGAGTCAAAGGAAATAGTCTTTCTCTGGTCCACTTTTAGTTTATAGGTTTATAGGTTCTGCTATATTTAGCAGCAAGAGGGGACAAGAAAGGATCTGAAGAGAGACTGAACAATGACCAAGCATAAGAAAGTAGAAACAATGCATCCCCGTGATACTAAAATTTGTCCTTTACTAACCCAGTGACTGGAAGTGCTAGGCTTACGGTCTTTAATAGACTTAAAGGGGATATTTTATTTCCTTGAAGTCTTGCTCTTGGCAACTTACAGAAAAACTATAATGGAAAATACTAAAATGGCAGCCTCCTTAAGCCTCTCTTTCTATTTTTTTCACAAACAGACACTTCTTGAACACTTTTATAGCATATTCTTTTCAATGAAATATTTGTCATAGAAAAGAAAACATTCATTATTAATGACTAATTCATTCAATATTTAATATATGTCCATTCTTCTGATTTTTTTAAATAAAATATTAATTAAAAGTCAACATTTTGGAACTATACCTCATTTAATTACTAAACTTAAAACTAAACAGTATAGGTAAAGAATACATTTCAGTAAGTCTCAAGGCCAATGTCAGCATAAATGAAAATAAAAGTAGAGTATTTACATTTCGGTTTCAGCACCAGATGTAGTCTAGGTGACATGTTTAAATTAATACAGAAATTACTAATACAGTCTAATAACGGAATAGAAACTGCAGATTATAAATGTGCATATGTCTTAACGGAAACTGTCTTTGTCGTAACAAGACATTTAATATTATTTCTATTTCCTCTTCTATGCATTCATTATCTTATTCAATGAAAAAAGAGGCATGAATGTTATAAAAAAAAGAACAATGGGGGTAATTAACTTTAGGCTCCTTGGAAAGATTAAGAGTCCTTGGAAAAAAAGTGTTCTGGTTATGTTCATTTAAACATACAAATTTTTATTATTTTTAGTATCTTGTTTCATTTGACATTTATAATTTTTTAAACAATGACGAGTTACACATATCCATAACATGTTTTATTGTGATAATTATGTTGATTCACTGATACAGAAGAGCCTGTCAGCTGAGTCTTGTCTTCATTTTTAGCAGGAAAATCAAACATAAAACGAGATATAAAAAGTACTGATGATTACATTTAACTTAAAAATATGAATGCTTGTTATCTTAAGAAAATATACAATTTCTTAAATTTCATCTGCTCTGTAAATACTTGCATAGTTGTTTTAAGTTTTATTTGCTTATAATGAAAATCTTGTTTTAAAAATGCTGTGAAATGCTGGAACATATGGGTAAATAAATAAATGCATACATAAATAATTAAACCCTAAATTCTAGCATCACAACAAATAAAGAGACATCCCTGCTTTATCTTTCCCTCCTTGTGCTTTTTCCTGCTTTTCTACTGAATGGATTCTAGATGTCTTTAGACAACCAATAGAAGAATTGGATGCCTTGTTATTCTGCACACATTTATAAATAATAGTATGTTTAGGCACTACTCTTGGAGATTTTCCTGTGACCTATATGGAAAAAGGGGGAAAGGTTTCACAGAGCTGTCTTTGACTGAGACAAACTGGTTCATACGGAACTCATAACAGGATTTCCTCAAGAATAATTACCTGCATTGAAGCTGGGATCCTGTTTTGAGTCAACCACAGTATACTCATTTTTCTTCAGTTTGTAGAGAGCCTATGAGCTTAGATTTTGTTGTCTAAATTCATTACCTCATCACAGATCTCCATTGAAGAAAATAGAACAAAACCAAACAAATAAATAAGCCAAAATAAGAGAGACAAGTGTAACCTCACTAGCCAAAAAATATATTTTCTAATTAAGTACTGTGAAGTCAAATCTAGCCCTGTTTTAATTGGATAGTATTGTCTGCTAAAGACAAGTCAGGAATGAAAAGTGATTTTTTTTTCAAATCCAAGTAAGGAATTATAGAATTACCTTTTCATAGGTCCTGACACACATGCTGTCTGAACTGCAGAAGAGCTTTTCTAAAGAGTCTTATTTCTCTCTTCTCTTTCTCATTGTTCCTTGTGTTGTTGGAAATTATATTTCCACAGATTCACAGAATATGGCATCTTTTTGAAAGCCATGCTTTCAAAACCATTAACCTTATGGACTGCTGTCTGGAAGTATCACATTTCAAGACTAAACAAGAGAAAGGGGGATTAGGTGAACTGATCGGTAACACAGATTTCTGTTCACCAGGTCTGTGCTCTGGAATTAGGAAAGTCCTTGAAGAACGTTTTGAGAGTCATATTCATAAATACTGGATATTGAGATTCTACAACAAAATGTTATTACATGACATATTTCAATTGCAGTTCCTCAGGAGAAATTCAGTAGTGTTCACTCTCTTTCAGCATTTAAATCTCATCAAGGAAGATGGAGCTTAATGCTTTACATGATACTGGAAAAAAAGAAAAACAAACAAACAAAAAAAGCCACTTTGGCTGTAAAGAACTTCAGATATTTCTGCAGCCAATGGATGACACTATTTCCACATCAGGGTTCCTTGATCTCGTTTTCCAGCCTTCACTTTAGAGGGTTCCAGACATTCAGAGAAGTAAATACAACAAAAATTTCAGGACAATAACAAAATGTCAGGGAGGAATTGATTTCTGGCAAAGGCTGACTGGCCAACAGAGACAGATTTCTTTAGTCTCCAGATACAACAAAATGAAGGAACTTAAGCAAAATTCAATGTGTTGATGTAGAAGTAGGATAGACTGGGAAAAATGTTCTTCCCCTTAAATGCTAGAGTTGTCTCTATAATTCAACTGGATTTGCAGCAAGTCTGAAGTGTATCCTGATTCCCCAGTGAACACAACTTAAATGAGATAAGGGCACTGTAATGCTTAATAACTTCATCCAAATTCCCTTTGTGCTCCTACAGAGGAAATTCTGAAAGAAAAATAGCTATAATTGAAAGCAAGAATAACAGAGAAATTCATAATCTCATAAACACACTACATGAAAAGCTTTGTCTAGACAAATGAATGAGGGTTCTGTGAATGTTGTGGTTATTGTAAGTTAAAAAAAAAAAAAGAAACAATTAGTCACCCTGTGTCACACATCTTGCCTGATCTCTTGGTCTGAGACAAATGCCACAAGTTGTTTTGTTTAGACTTTTCCATACAGATTAGAGGAATTTAAATTATAGATACTGTTCCTATAGTATCTGGCCTCAAAGTCGGGCAGAGAATGTAGAAAGCTTTAAATGCATGTACATCCATAGTACTTGCAAATCTCTGGAAGAAGTGATAATTAAAATACAATTTGCAGCATTCACACATAGGTAGAAGAAATGTCTCTCAAGATATGTATGCAAAAATGCAGATTCGTTATTAGAAGCTTCAGCAATCAGTGTGTATTTTTGCAATAAATTCATTCATTTTTGAGACAGGATGGTTCTCTTAGATCATCTGGCCTGATATTATGCAGGCTGCATAATTCTCCATCATCACTTCCTTTGACAAGGTTTGCAGTCTGATTTGCCACGAACCACACATAAGGAAGTAATGTATTTAATTCTAGTTAGAGCATGGTCAGCTTCACTATGCACCTACAGGTGATTGTTCAACAATTTTTTCTGCAGCTTGGAAGCCTATGAGTACTTGTACTCACTATAATCATGTCACATTCCAATCTCATTTCCAACAAGCTAAACAGACTGCTTTGAGTTTTTCTGCAGCATTTCCTACAGACTTTGTATTCATCCGTGGCTTTTTATTTATTCCTTACAATATTTCCATTATTTTATTGTCTTTTCACAAAAGTAGCAAGAGGAACACAGAAATGTTTCAGGAGTCAAATAGCACATCTAAAAAAAAAAAAAAAGAAAAAAATTATTTGTGTGTACTGCTCTACTGTTCCAACAATGAAAAATCAAACTAATTCTACCCTTTCTCACTGTTCTTATATTCTATTGTATATATTTTATTATTGCCCTGCTTTGCAAGTTAGTTTCTCATTTTATAAATATAATCTACATTGCTTGTTCACAGATGTAGGATTCAGAATTTGATTAATAAATTATTTTTGTTTGAACTGGCTCATATCTCCAAGATTCATACATCCTGGTCATTTATTATTCTTTTCTTCTGCATGTTTTACTAGCACTGATTTTATGTTTTCTTCTGGTTCACTGATTAAACACTGAACAGTGGTGGAAGCTACCACGCCTATGAGACATCACTAGGTATTCACATTAGAATACACATTTCAAGTAGCATCAGCTTCCTGAGATCTGTAACCCAGTATATAATCCATTTAATATTTACATTACTGATTTCAAATACTTCTAATCTTTATGCCAAATAATAAACAGTACTTTGTCACAAAATACTTTACAAGAATGTTTCATTGGTGCATTTATCACAGTGAAACACATTAAGAATTTGAATAAACATATAACAAGCCCTATTTTCTGTAGAAAGATGTGAATTGACAGTAGCTATAATTTCATTCCGTATTTTTTACTAATTAAATTTCCTATCACTTTTTTCCTTCTTTTGATGGCTACTCAACCAGATCAGGTGACCTTGAATTGCCTGCTTGTCTTGCTACATTCTTTTAACAGTGAGAAACTTTTTTTTTTCAAGGCCTGGATTTATGTTATGTTCATGTAATGCTTTTCTTTTTTGAGACACATCTGGATTTTAATATATATTAACTTTTCACTTTCTTTTTTTTAGAATTGTAATATATTGTTACTTTCAGATTGTTTAATTACTTAGTAGTTTAGAATCTGTCCTCTTTTATTTACCATAATTGCACTGTGCTTGTGATTACTGATTGCTGATCAACAAATAATCTAAATTATTTTTTTCAGTACAAGATATTAAACAAACTTAACTTGATCACTAGGTACAGTACTATGTGTGTTTATTAGAACTTACCAACAATACATGCTTTAGAGATATCAGTACCTGAGCAGGAACTCTAAGGTATATATCTCAAGCCAAAATCCCCAGTAACAGCTTCATTCTTCTGTCTAGACATCAAAGAAAAATTCCTAAAGATTATCCCTTTCTGTAAGATGAGACAGGCTTGTAAGAAACTCACTCTTTTGAAAAAGATTTTGTTTACATATGGATTCACATATATTTTTCCACCCAAAATGATACAATTCCACAGTATATTTGCATTTAACATGATAGAAAATTCTGGTGTGAAGTATTTACAAATATTTTAATTGTAAATTCTAACTATGGCCAGTATTTTCAAAGCTCTTTGCAATGCTGAGAGTTCTATTCTAGCTTTTATTTATTTTATTCCATTCTAGCTTTTACTCAGAATTATGTATTTTATCTTTAGTACTTAAATATTAATGCTATATCCACATGAATTTTTAATGTCCTTCTGCTGTGAATGGGAAGTGAATTGCTTCCAAGTAGACCGTGTGGATTTTCTTCTCTTTAAGTTCCTTTGTAACATCCCCGCTGCCTTCTCTGATCTTTAGTTCTGCTTGACTGTGGGACAGTTATAATTAATCGAACACTTACCTGATACGTTTGAAAGTACCATTCAGACTTCACAATGGAGTTGTTCATGACCTGAAGAGACTTAAAGGAAGTGAGATAATTGGTTGGTCTAAGAGCATCGGTACTGAGTAGGGAGGTGCTGTGCGAGTCAGGATCAAAAAATAAAATTTAGCCCTCCTGAAATATTACTTTATTACTTGGAAGCTGATGTTTTAACTGTTGCCATCATGCACTTCTACTTTAGTTACAAATCTCAGGGATTTACATAGCAGACAATCAGACATAAAGTAAGTTATTTAAACATCCACAAATCGTAATTAATCCTACAGGCCAGAACATCTCTCAAATAAATTGATATTGGAAACCAATAGGCTTGCTATTCTGTATTAGTTAAATATAGCATAATTTGTACATACTTCTCCTTAGTGAATGTTTAGAAATCATATTTGAACTTCTGGGACTTTTTCTTACATAGTAAAAATGACTCAAAAGCTGAACAAATAAAATCATAGTATCTCATAAGGATGAAATTTTCCTTCTCTTCCTTAAAAATTTCAAATACACCTATATCTTTAAACCCATTCACTTCCCTTTACCTTCAGAAACACAAAAATACTAATATTCCCAATAATCAAGAAAGCACAACAAAGATTTCTCTAATGTTGTTACCTTTGCATGCTGCAGACATCACATGAGCTATTTTAAACTATCCATGTAAGAAAACAGAAACTCATTCTGTTCCAGCTCCCAGAACTAATGAACTCATTGGGTTTCCATTGTGCAGTTCTCACAGAAGCTGATATTTGCATGTATACTTTTGATAAAGAAAAAATCCGGCTTTGATGAAGCAGTATTAGCTATTGGTTTAGTGGAACCAGCTTTTAGACTGATCCCTACCTAATGATCTATCTGCACAGTAAAGGAGGCAAGTTAAGAGTTGTAGCTTGATCCTGTGGCTAACTGATTTAGTCCATTTCATGCTCACAGCCTGAGCATGTTTCTTCACCATACCAGGTTTGATATGTCCAAAATGCCTACTGGGAACAGTTCCTTACCAGTGCTGTCCCCAGAACTACATGAAGTCTCTGTCTGGGAAAGTGTTGGCAACGGTTAAAACAGTGACAAAAGGCATGTTAATCATTCCGCCATATAGACAGTTTTGAGAGAGTGCTCAAGCAGTGTCCATCTACTTGCCTTCACTGGCAGGCAAGTCAAATTTAAGCTTGACTCTTGAGTTGAAATAAAATATTATACTGTATTAAAGGTTATATTTTTTTGTGAGCCTTAAAATGAATAAAGAAACTTTATGAATTATTGAAAATGATCCTGAGTTTTTGAGTTTTATAGATAATTTTGACTAAGAATGAATCTAACAGACCAGACTGATTTAAACTAACTGAGATAATGTAGGATCTATATGCAATCTAGTTGTCTTTATTAACAGTACAAAGAACTGGGAGTATGTACAGTGATTTTTTTCTGGCTCATTTTAGGCATCTACATTAGGATGAGGTTAATTTTAGTGTCTGCTTTTTGTTTTGTTTTGTTTTGTTTTCCCATTGATTGTAAAATTAACTTGAAAAAACAATCTAAAATGTAGATATTCATAGTTGGTCAGATTGCTTAAACTCAAAGAGCACTGATTTTATATTTTTTTCTCTTGTCTGCATTACACCTTCGGATAAAGTACACTATGGATTATCAAAAATGTTAGTATTCACACATGCCACATCAGATTTTTACTGATGTGTAAAGAACAAAATGTCCACTCAATTAATAATCATCGTTTAAAAAAAGGGTTAAATATCACCTTTTGAGAAAGAAATAGTATCCCAGGGCAACTACCTCAAGGAAATCTTCGAGATTCCTTGCTTTCTTGTCTTCACAAAGTGCATTATTAAAGGAAAATATTTTTAATGCTTTCACATCAACGAGTCTTATCTTGAGTGAAAAATAAGTTTCAAAAGGAAGAACACCTAAGCCAATTTTCCAGAATAACTTCACATTTTAGGACACCAGGTTACTAATCATAGTTTACTAAATGGAAGTGCACTGAATATTTTATTCTTTAGAAATATTTACAAACAAGGTGTTTTGAGATCTTCCACATTGCATGAGCAGCTGTCAGAGGAAATGAAGGTTCATACCCTGCAGTGTGGTTGAAACTAGATGATCTTTGAGGTCCTTTTCAACCCAGGCCATTCTGTGATTCTATGATCTCTTGTTCAGTAAGAAATTCATGACTTCTTCAAGTGTGAATCCAATAGAATGGTCACAATGGGAGAGTAAATTTGGTTTTCTCTGCAGCACACTGGTTTTATTTTTTTACCTCTGACTTCTAAAATCAGAACAAAAAGAAAGAGTGTTTCTCAGACATCTTATAGTTGTCTAAAAATTTAATGGAATATATTCTAGTGGATATTACAGAAATAAAGATTGTTGAGAAAGATCTTAAGAGTATCCTAAGATCCTGAGAGAGTAGACATTAAAGGTCAATATAAGGATTGTGTTCAGTACATAAGAAATGACATCAAAATAAAAACTAAGCAAACAAAAAACAGTGGTGAGCTATTAGGCAATGGGCTGAAGTTGTAGTCACAAAAACAAAAATAAAGAAAATTATGTGAGAGTTGTGCACAAAGGGAAAAGATAAGATTACTATGGCTATTAAATTAATATGTCTTGAGCAGTGGGGTTGGGTGTCAGTCGTGCTCCTCCAACCTGAGTGATTCACTGTTCCTCTGTTTCTGTCTTTTCCCTTTCTTTAAAAGGGTCAAACAATGATTAAGATTTTAAAAAGTGTTTTGATAATGGTGTAGTCGTTAATCATATTTAATAACTGTATAGTTATTAAAATATATTTAAACTAAGGGTGATTTTTTAACAAGAGCTCTTTTTACTTACTCAGATATCTGCTTCTTAATTAAATATTGATAAAAATGCAGGTTGCATACCTGATTGCTGATAGCAGTTCTTATGTACCCCTGGCATACTGTAAAATTAAAAGAAAGTTCCTCCTGACAGAATATCTTCTGTTTCATCCTGCAAGATAAAAAAAAGGGCTGTTCATAATCACTGTCACTGCAGGTCATTGCCTACAAAGATCGAACAAGTCTTTTGACGTGAACTCTTTGAACAGTGCTAAGCACTTTTGCAGCACCATATTTTTGAAACCATCATGGACAGCACAGAATCAATATGTTATTTCTGGTTTGTATCTACTTAACATTTCAAAGGAAGATTTTATTTTAAAGTATACGTCCATCATATTGCCCTGTGTAACCTCATATTCAATGGAGAAAATGCAAAGTTAACAAATGGATTTTGGCAGTGCTGTAGGCATATGACTCAAGTATAGGTGAAGCAAAATGGCGTTTATTAAAATGTAGCAGGCACTTAAATATTCTCGTCCCGCTTTGTCTACACCCCTTGCATACACGCTGTCCTATTATGGGACAGCACCTGGCAAGCCCTGAGCATAGGGAACCTGACCCCGTCACACACCGTCTCCTCGCCACGCCTACTACATCTCCCCCTCCCTATGCTCAGTAATATCCCGTAACAGCGCGAACGCAAACGCTACAATTGTTCCCGATACCTGTGATACTCTATACTCTATGCATTGGTCCCTAAGCTACTACATAATCCTTAGTAAGCAATTCTGAAAGCACATAATCACACACGGCAGAATAGTGGCAATACACACAATTACTAAGAGTGCTAATACTATGTCCTTAACGATCTTCGCAATCCAGCTCCCGAAGTTGCCAAACGTCTTCTTGAACCAGTCTCCGATGGGGTCGTCGTCCACCTGGATCCTCTCCGTATGGTCTCGCAGGGCTTTCAGCGCTTTATGGATGGATACGCTGTGGTCGCTAAGATTGAAGCAACACATTCCTTCTAGGTCTTCACATTCATGCTCCTGTGCCAGGAGCAAGAAGTAGATGGCTGCTTTGTTTTGCAGCACCGCATGCCGAATGCTGTTTGTGTCCTCTAGCATCGCATTCAATACTAATGTTGTTAAATTCGCCTGCTTAACTGACCAACATGCTAGGCGTTCTATCTGAGCCAAGCTCTGTGCTGCAGCAACCCCAGAGTCGTTCAGAGATTTTATCAAACATGCCGTTTGGCTAGCTAGATCGGTGTTGTTACGGCAGCTGGAATGGTTTGTAGTGTACCTCGCAAAGGCTTCTAACGTGTATTGAGGGATGCCCATTAGGCAAGTGCAAAAGAGTGAGGTAGCCGATTGCAAACAAAAGCAAAAGTTGTTTTGGCTCGTCTTATTTACCTAAGTAACCCGTAAATTCCCTGACAGTGACAAAAGGTGAATTCCCTCGCTCCCTGTGATAAAGCAATAACCACCACACACACTAAACATAGCATTCGCCTGATAGAAACGCGTTTTCTCGTTGGCAGCAACGGTTGAGTTTCCTCCATGCTTCTCCCGGCCTTCTTTCGGGGTTCCTGGGCTGTCTCCTTCTTCTTCGGTGTTAACAGGAGCCATACCTGCAAAACTCAGAGTCCCTTGTTACTGTTCTCTTTCATCAAATCTGGTTTGACCTTTCTCGCCGGGATCCACATGACACTTCCCGTATTGACATGTTTTACAGCAGCATACCCTCTACCCCATACTAGAATCCTCCATCCTGACTCCCATATTCCTGCCTCCGTTCTTATTTTGACTAGAGGGCCTTCCTCTAGAATTCTGGGTCGCCAATGCTTTTCTACCGGTGCCCTGCTGGCATCCCCTCTTTCATAGTGATTTAAGGCAAACTGAGCTTTGGCCAGTATCTCTCCTTGTCTTGCTATTGGGATTCTGTCGTTATATCCCTCCCCCTCCCCAAGAACATAGATCTTTTCTTTGAGGAGGCGGTTGGCTCTTTCAACAATGGCCTGTCCTTGTGAGTTTCCTGGGATACCCGTAGTATGCTGAATTCCCCAGGCCTCTAACCAATCCTTGGTAGACCGTGATGTAAAACATGAGCCGTTGTCCGTTTTAATCTGCACTGGCAAGCCGAGGACCGCAATAGCCACAGCCCAGTGGGCCTGGGCCGAGGTAGAATTAGCTTTTCCGTGTTGGGTAGCCACGATCATCGTGGAGGCTGTGTCAACAGTAACTGCCAACCACGACCGAGGTGACATTCGCGGCTCCCACGTAAAGTCCGTCTGCCATATTTGCAGCGGCCCTAAACCGCGGGGGTTGACCCCCGCCCCAATAGCAGGAGCTGAATTGCAGTGAGGGCAGGCCTGCACCACATCCCTTGCAGCTGTAATGGAAATACCACAGGCTTGAGCGAGTGCCCGGGCGCCTATGTGAAGCGTGGAGTGGAGATCTCTGGCCTTTCGGATCGTCAGGACACGGGACCCTGCAGCCGCATCTGCGGCTGCGTTGCCCTCTGAAAAGAATCCTGGCACATCCGAATGACTTCTTACATGTAAAATTGCTATAGGCTCTACTCGGGTGCACAAAGCATCTTCTAAGATAAGCGCTGCTTCCGTACTAGGGATGCCTTCTTGGCCCATTTTCAAAGCGAGCTTAGCTGCAAAAGCAGAATCTGTGACTATGTTACAGGGAAGGGAGGGCCAATAAACAATCGCCATCGCAACAGCCCTGACCTCGAGCATCTGAACGCTGGCGCCCGAATCTGTGAAGATTATGGAATCCCAGCGACCATTTGTTTCCCACACTACTGCCCCCTGCCCCGTTGATGATGATGCATCGGTAAACAGGGTAGGCCCTTCCACGGGCGAGTCTTGCACCCTGCACCGTAACGACAGCTGCAATGGTCTCGCCAGTTCGAAAATAGGGGGCGAGTCCGCAAATGTGAGGGAAGCTGATGTCCCTTCCACAGCAAGCAAGATGGGCTCTGGGAGCGGTAAAGAATCACGAAATGATGTAGGGAGATAGATAATAGAAGGTTCTTGTCCAAAGGTTCTGACAGCCGTATGACGGCACTTACGAAGAAGTCTAGCTAATATTTCCAGCCAGGAGGAGTACGCACGCGTGGGCTGAACGGAAAAATGCCACCACAATGGTTGCGGTTTGGCTCCCAAGTCATGGCCTATAACAGCAGCCGCCCCACTCTCGCATTTACAGGCAGCCACTTCCAGCTCCCTTCCAGGATCATATCGAGACAGAGCCGATTGACAACAGGATTCTGTTATTTCCTTCCATGCCTCTGCCATTTCGGGCGTGATGGAACGCGCCTCGTTCGGATCTGAGCCCTTAAGCTGCTCATAAAATGGCTGCATGAGGCGAGGAGGGATCCCCAGTGCCCCTCGAATCCACTGTAGGGCTCCTACTAGCTTCTGCACATCCCATAGCGTGCGTATCCGGGGTTTGATGTCAACCCCGACTGGGTGGACAGTTTTGTCTCCCAGCCGATATCCTAAAAACTGGACCCCCGATCCTCTCTGGATCTTTTCAGCAGAAATAGTGAAGCCGGCTGATGTCAGGAGCGTCACCACTTGGGCTTCTAATGACTGGAGCCCCGATGGGGTCGGGGATGATAGCAGTAGATCATCCATATAGTGCAGCAGGAGGAACTGCCTAGGGGACTGTCGGACCGGACTCAGGACTCTGTCAATCACTATCTGACAGATCGTGGGAGAGCACGCCATCCCTTGTGGGAGCACTCGCCAGTGATACCGACGAGCCGGGCCTTGGTTATTACGGACAGGAACCGTAAAGGCAAAAGCCTCCCTGTCTTGCTCAGCCAGGGGTATGGAGAAAAAGCAATCCTTCAAATCGATAACAACAACCCCCCAGCCTGCAGGCACAGCGGATAGTACGGGTGCACCCTGCTGAACTGCACCAAAAGGCACTAACTGAGCGTTAACTGCGCGCAAGTCATGCAGCAAGCGATAGGATCCTGACCGCTTCTTTATCACAAATACAGGAGTGTTCCATTGACTAAGAGAGGGTTCTATATGACCTAAGCGAAGCTCTTGCTGTACTAATGCGTGAAGCGCTACAAGCTTTTCTGTCGGTAAGGGCCACTGATCCACCCAGACAGGTCGCACTTCCTGTCTCCAGCGCAGTGGGATCGCATACTGCTCTGACAATTGGCAGATCGTGGCCCCCACTATAAATTTGTTATGCGTGCTGCCACACCCCGCAGAAAGTCCCTCCCTAAGAGGGTTCCTGGCACCTGCGCCACTAACGGGGTAAGCAGAACAGGCCTTTCCAGGGAGCCATCCCTGTTGATTACGA
The DNA here is from genome assembly GCF_987193195.1 of Phasianus colchicus. Classification (NCBI taxonomy): domain Eukaryota; kingdom Metazoa; phylum Chordata; class Aves; order Galliformes; family Phasianidae; genus Phasianus; species Phasianus colchicus. The sequence goes on along the minus strand of NC_143437.1, from coordinate 98,164,254 downwards.
TAACCTCAATCTTCTGGGCGGACCTCCGGGTGGGTGTTGTTCCTCCCACTCCCGCTATCATCTGTGCCGCCCCTGTAGGCCATGTAGAGGGCCAATCGGATTCCGCAATAACCGTCACATCTGCGCCAGAGTCTATCAAGGCAGTGACAAAGATGGACCGTGGCCCCGCTGAATCAGGTGGGAGATCAGTGATCGTAATAGTGGCCTTCACTAGAGGGCGCTCCTCACAACCCAAAGACAAAGCAACCATAGGCTGGCTCAGGTCTCCCAACTGCAAGCGGACAGGGAGGTCCCCGGTCGAACGCGGTCTCCCTCTCGATCTATTAGGCTGCTGCGGTCTACTTCGAGCTCTACACTGCGGCGCCTTGTGGCCCCTTCTCCCACACAACTGGCATACTGGACTTTCGTTGCTGCCTATTCTGGCCCTACACTGGGCCCTGATATGGCCCCACCGGCCGCACCTAAAACATGGTCCTTGAGCCTCTTGATCCACTGCCGGATAGCCGGGGTGATGATGACCAAAGCCCCCGTGCGCCATCATCACTCCAGTCACTGCGGCAGCAACCTCGCCTGCCACAGACGGATTTGACTTTTGCTTCTCTACGATATACTTGATGGCCTCACCGGGGGTGTGAAACTTTTCCGGTGCCGCTCTTAGCAAAGCGCGTACGTCCCCGTTCGACTTTTGATATAGGCAGTCCAGAATAACAGGGCTATGGACCGCCCTAGGAAGGTCTGACCCTTCTACGGCCTTTATCAGCCTATTTGCAAAATCCTGAAATGACTCCGTGGGGCCCTGTGTAATTTCTGTCCACGGAGTAGAGGGCTCTGCATTCCTTGCGAGCCTTCTAAACGCCTCTAAAGCGGCGTCAGATGTAGCAATTAATTCCCCAGGTCTCAGGTGGGTAACTTGTGCCTGGGCAGTTAACAGACCGGGCGCGCTACCCATCAATCTCTGAAGGTCGGAGTTATGTAATACGTTCGCTGGATCGTTTTGCGCTATAACCAATAATTGTCTGAGCCGGGCCTGCCACTCCTCCTTCCACAATGTATACTGCACCGGCTTCAAAACCATACGCATCAAATTCTCTATATCATAAGGCAAGAGAGGCCCCTGTGCGGTAAGGTTCTCGAGGGCATTCATCGTCAAGGGGGATTTCAAACCCTTTTTCTCAACTGCCTCAAGCACCCTCGTGATCCCTTTCGGGTCTAGAGGAACCCAAATTGGGCCCTTTTCTGAGGCCACAACCGGAAACGCAGCTGGATTCGCTAAGCCCTTTTCTTCTGCTGCCTCTTTAATTTTAGCCCAGTCAGTAACCGGGCCCCCCCACCGGCGCGGGCTCCCTCCCGGGTGCGGGCTCCCACACCGGCGCGCTCCGCCTACCGCCCTATCGCGTTCTTCAAGGGGCGGTTCTGGCTGTGACGTTTTGTCCAAAGAAGGGCATAAAGACGGAGCAGGGTAAGGCAAGGGCGGGGCTGTCGGCTCACATGACTGACTCGGCGACTCCTTCTTCTCCGTCTCTCCGCCTCCGCTCTCCGCCGTCGGCGCCATCTTTGCCTCGCTGGATCTATGAGAAAGCAAAGACCCGCTCCCGGCAGCCCCCGTCGCGCTCCGGTCCTCCCCGAACCCTCCTTCTGCCTTTGCCGCTTTAAGAGCCTCAAGTATCAAGCCCCACGTTTTAAGCTCTGAGGCTTTTTGGTCGGACATGGCGCGCTGGCACAGCGCCGAAGTAAGTGAGTCCCACCGATTTGAATCGAGCACCTGTTGAGGGGAGTCCAGCTCACCCTCCTTTTCTAGCCGCGATAACACGGCCGCGATCTCCTTCTTAGAAGGAACGGTCTTACCGCAATAAGTTTTACAAAAATATAAAAGTACCTTAATTACTTGATCCATAATTACACACGCGACCTGCCGCCACCTCACAGGTTCCACCGCAGTGTGTCTTCCGTAGGCGACCTGCCGCCACCTCACAGGTTCCACCGCCTTACGGGCACGCCGGGCAGCTACTACTCACAGGGTGAATCACGTCGGGGTCACCATTTGTTGCCGCTCTCTCTGCATCATTCGTTTTCCACCCCATAAGATGCTGCTTTGCCAGCGAAACCGACCCCATACCAGGTCGGGGCCAAATGCTCACACAGACCCCAAGTATAGGTGAAGCAAAATGGCGTTTATTAAAATGTAGCAGGCACTTAAATATTCTCGTCCCGCTTTGTCTACACCCCTTGCATACACGCTGTCCTATTATGGGACAGCACCTGGCAAGCCCTGAGCATAGGGAACCTGACCCCGTCACACACCGTCTCCTCGCCACGCCTACTACAAGTATATTAAATTACTTGTGGATAATTTGAGAATTTAGGATATTGTAATACAGAGCATAAACATGATTAGTTTAACCTAGAAGACCTCTTTAATAATACACACTAAGTGCTTCTCCCACTTTTATAACTGCATGGCATGTTTGAGACATTTGCTGATGTCATAACACTTTCTTGATCTTCTATACTAAATATTAAACTTTTTTTTTTTTTCTAATCCTACAAAATAAAACATATCCGAGAGATACTTGTGTTCTGATTATGCTACCATGTATCTGTTGAAGTTCATGAGTGTCTGCACATTGAGACCTGACTAAATAAGTACTCAGATTATTTCAGATACTTTAAGATAGCATCCTATCAAGCAATCATCCTGTAACTATTATACAAATGGAATTTAAGAAACCTTTCTCTTTCAAATCAATATAAAAATATACTGTTCAAGAAGCTTGAAACTTAGTGACATTTGCTATGACTTCTAATATTTCGTGACTTGCAGCAGGATTATTAAATGAATATTCTAACACTAAAAGAGATACCAAGATAAGACAGCATAAAGAATTTGGTGGAGTTTGAGAAAAAACAGCTCTTCTGTTTCAAGAGCTCAAAATTTTAGTAGAAGTAAACTTTTTGCTCCTTGAAATGGCTTTAGTGGAGTATACTACTGTCATAGATTTCAAGCTAAGAATTAACCACCATAGCAATGTATTTTGAATTACGTCTGAGTTCAGTCTATTGCATTTTAACAAGTTCATCCCTCAGCTGTGAAAATTCCTCTGTTCCAAATGTGACCATTAAAAGAGCTTCCACTAGAGTCTGACCTCACCTCAGGTTTGTAATGCTGTGTTGCTTTGTGACCTCTAACCAATTACTTATTCACCATACAGTTCACCCTTCAAACCTCTATCTCTCTAGCTTACAGATAAGAATGTGGTGTGGGACCATGTCAGAGGCCTTCAGTTCTAAAGTCTTTTGAAGTTATATCCATTTACATAAAAGGAATGCTAAAGAGTGTGAAAATCTAAGAGCAGATAGTGATGTAGTTAGTGGATATATTTTCACATGTAATTTAACATAACCTTTGACCTGTGTCTTATTTAACCCTTGTTCAAAATAACTTATGAGTGTTAAATTCCCTAGGGAGTCCATCTTTCACTGAGGAAAATAATAATATATTCCCACATTTCACATTTCATTTCTGGATGAGTTACCAGTGAACAAGAGGACCTTCCCTGTTATTCCTTAGTAATTTCAATTCTTTAAAATTTTTTAATGTTCAACATGGTACAATTATGCAATAATGTGTAATAATTTATAAAGACAAAATTACAGACCTATTCCTTTTTATTCTTGATTGTCTCCCATCATGTAAGCTGGAATCTGATTTTGATGAATTATTGATATACCTTCCTAATTTGGAAATTTTTATAATACAAAAAGAACCCTTATAAAAACTTACAATCTTATAACATAAATATATCTGTATAATACTTCTAATGATATTAACATTCTGGTAATAATACATCTTTATAAAACTGATTATTTTTTAGTATAATTCATGACGGAAACAAAATAAAACAATAAATGAACTAATATTTCAAGGGCTGTTTTCACATTAAAATATATCCTACTTTCTTTAAAATAAAGCAACCCTTGAATACATTCTGTCTAGTAAAGTATGTATGGAGGAATGCTATGCTGTAAAAACAGCAAAGCAAAACAATAAAACAATCAGATTAAAATCTACAATCATTTTTAAATCTACAATTTATTTTAGATTAAAAGAAGTAATAAAAATCGATTTTAATGTTTTTACATAAATACTGGTGTTATAATGGCGAATGAAGGAAAACTGTTGATTTTCTTAATGAGATGAATATGCTAAATCATAAAGCTGAAGCAAGTTAGTGAAGTCAGACAATGGTGGTGAATTGCCTCACTTGAAATAAAAAGCATACAAGTCCTCAAGGATGGTAGAACAATTTAATGTTGTATAGGATTAGCTTTCTAAGAGCACTCTGTAGAGATCCTGAGGGTCTCGTAGCTCACTTATTTCAAATTTTTAATGCCCTCATTTAAATTTCCTCAGACTTAATAATAGGCCCTAAAGTCAGAATTTGCTATTTAGGGAAATTATAAATAAAGCAATTATCAGCTTAGTACCACTCTCGAAGACAATGATCATGCATACAGTCATCCTGCTAGATCCACTAGGAATTACTGAGAAGTTTTCATGCATTATTATTCTGTGTGGACAAAGGCATTTATATATGAGAAAACTGTCTAAATTACTATCCTCTTCAGGTTAGGTACTGCAACAAGACATCTATTACAGATTGAATCAGACTCCTCTCCAGGCACCTTTAGGCATAATTATAGGAACAGTGTCCATTCTAATAGAAACACATCTAACTTAAAAATATATAGTGTAATGTGTACTCTATTTTGAAAATTCCTACTGGTTAATATCTGGCTTTCCCTAAAACTTATCAGAAGTATTATGTGCCCATTTTAAATTGATGTAAGCCTCAACTGAGGCAATGAGACAATGGAGAAAGATTGAAATATTTTACTTGTTAGCAGCGTAGTGTAAGACCTCATGAGGTCAAATACTTTAAGCGAGATAAAATGATTGGGTGGTTTTGGCGTCGTCTATATTTTAAGTGGTAAAGCTTCAGCAAAAATGTCATATTCCAAAGGTCTAACAAGCATAAAAGATATATATATATATATATATAATATATATATATATATATTATATTTTAAGATGTTGTACATAACATTGTTAGATTACAAAGTGGCAATATTCAGATAAATACATAGTCAAGTGCTTTAAACATATTAAATACTTTACCAGTGAAAAAAGTAGCAACCATATCTATGAATATTTTCTAGAAAATCCCTCAAGCAATGATTCATGTAATATTCATGTGAGGTTTATCCATACTTGCATGAGATATTAATATACCCTAAACATTTATTGTGGGAAACCATGGAAGCCAGAATAATTATCCACGTATCCATTGCCTGCTAGTCAGCATCAAAGTAAAACTCAAATATAAGGAATGTTTTCAAACATCTTAAACAGAGCTATCATTTGAGTTGTGATCACAGCTCTAAGTGAAAAATTTGTGGGAGTGAAATACTTGCATGGAAGTCCAGGGTTCATTTCTATAGTATTCTGTCATCTGATCCAAGGATGAAACTGGTTTATGTCAAGCTTCTTCTAGAAGGGATAGGGAACAGAGAATTTGAGGTGAAGAGGCAAAGAGATGTGGAGGAACAAGATATGGACCTTGCACTTTCATACAAATCTAATTGTTATTATTGCATAACCAGTTCATCTGATATTAGGTAATACAATTGACTGTGCAATTAGAGGACTTTTAGAAATATTTACAATGATTTTATATCCAGAAATGATTTGCCAGAAAGTTGTAATCCATCAATTTCTCACAGCGTAGCATAATTTTTGTAGTTTTTGTCATAAAGACTGCAATCTCCACAGCTTGGTACCTCCTTCCTCACACTTTCTTGATTGCTTGTAGAGCATGGTATTTTCAGGTTGCTTAGTTTAGGAAACTAGATGTACTCATTATTCATTTCACTGAACTTAAGAATTTACTATCACACATAATCACAGAATTGCAGAGGTTGGAAGGGACTTCCAGAGACCATTGGGTTCAAGCAGGCTCCTTACATCAGGCTGCACTAGAATAACTCTTAATCTCCACCTTCTGTTCGTAATGGCTATTTTTTTTTTCTCATATAAGTCACACCATAATTTTCAGCTCTGTGTAAGATCTGTCAGTCCTCTTACAATATTTCATGTGCTGCCTGATATTGTATGTAATGTCTACAGGTAAGCAATGAAATCCATTTCAGGTTTCTATTTTATGGCAATCTGAAATGCTCTTAAATCTATACAGACTTTGCTCACTGGGTCTCTGTGGACTCTAATATGGTTTAAATACTTAGCTCACTTTAAAAATAGTTACATGCAGGAGAAATGTTTAAGAGTCATCTCCAAACTGAAGTTCAGCCATAATTTTTAAATGACTAACTATGAATATATATAGAAATCACTGCCCCTGCAAGTCTTCTTCTCTCTTCAGTAACTCCAAAAACTTTACCATATTAAAAAGTTGTTTCTTAGATGTTGTATTTTTGTAGATATTGTGTACTTTTACATTTATCTGCACATAATTTTATTCAAATGCCTTTCTGAAACTAATATAAAGGATGATCATGCAATGTAACAATGCTTTTTGATACTACAAGATAACATAGAAAAACTAAGAGTCAACGGTTCTACAATTATTAAGGAGAGAATAAATTCTTAAGTTTAAAGCTGAACTTCAAAAGATTCAGAACTAGTCAAAATTTAAATCAGTATTTTCAAGCCTTAGAGATTTTTGCACAAATTCTATTATATTTTTGACTATTTCAAAACAGAATTTCCAAACCTACCTATGAAATTTTGATGAGAATAGAAATGTAACTGAGAAACCAGACTAAAATAGAGAAAATGAAAGCTGAACTGAATTATGTTTTTTTCTATCATAAGAACAAATTCAGTCATAAATATACTGCATACTTATTATAAAAGATTAGACATTCAAGAACTGGAATAGAAGCCAAAGCCAACCCAGGAAAGTACCTAAATTGAAACAGTAGAAGATCTGAAGGAGTTATTTTCAGTAATAGACAAATGTGAAAAAGTGTGATAGAGACTAAAACTATGGTTTGGTAATTGATACTGTATGTGTGAACTAGAAATCACCAATTCGTGGAGATCAGAGACTGTTAATGGCATTGGTACATGCCAGTGTTACAAATAGGAACCAATGGACTGTCAAGAAAGTAGAGAAGTTCATTTTGTGAGTATGCATCTCAGATGTTTTGTATCTCGCATTGCATTGTATTGTATTCACTTGCCCTGTGAATACAATATTTGGTATGACAGACCATTTTCAGTCTCCTTTGGTGGATCTAGTTCTCAGATCTACCACCAACCCCTCAAAAATGAAAGTTCTATCCCAAAGTAGAATTGAGTCACAACTGCTCTGCAGTTCAGTAGTGACAATAAGGTATATTTATCTTCTGCATTGTACAGTGTCAGTGGCAGTAGCCACATCTACTAATAGCATGGCTCATATCTCAGCACTATGCCTGAACTTGTCTTTTCAGAGCCAGAGGCTTACATGCAGATTAACTTACAGTAGCCCAAACTGCCTGGGTTGTTATATTAAAAAATAATAACAGTAAAAATAAAACTGAACCATTCCTTTTACTCTAATATCTGTTTTTCAGAATAATGGTGGCTCATGGCACATGGTCACCATGTAAAATATGGGGAAACTGTCAGCAGAATGAGAACTAAACACTAAGAAAAGTGGTATACTCAGATAAGAAAATGGAAAATTACCAATATAATAAAAAATGTTACATTCAAGAAGATGTATTCATAAGGTTACAACCCTCAGTTCTCACTGTTCTCCTGATAATACTTTCAAGGATTGAAAAATTATTAGGAAAATTAAAATTTCCTGTCCCTGACCAACATTTTTTTTTCAGTAATGACGTATGTATCGTCACAGTGGGCTTAGCTCACGTGAACCTCTCAGCTGTGTTGACAATGTGTTAACAGCACACATATCTACATATCTACAGACATCCTACCAGGCATGGTTCAGCAACTACAAGGGATGTTACTCCAATAGGACATTTTCATCTCTATGGATACCTACCACCAGTTCCAGATGGCCTAGAAAATACATAGAGCCCTAGTCCACATCTCCTTCCTAGAATATGACAAAGGGATCTGTATACTCATGTGCAATGCCAGACAAGATTAATGGATTCAATGTGCCATGGATGCTTGGCAGAGTACTTATATTTTTATTACCATGGCTCATAAAGTCCAAAAAGGCAACGTCATCCATCATCAGAACATCTTTATTTACCACCTAAGGAGATGCCAGATGGCTAGGGAATACGTTTTTCATAAAGTAATGGACTTAAATCACTCTTGATTACTTGGAGTCTAATTCTTATTTGGTATTTGGAAATGCAAAGGGAAAACATAGAAAAAAGAATGAGATCAGAAGTCCAAGAGAAGCCACAGTTACTGCCTGTGCCAGGTTAAGCTAGTTCACTAATTTGTGGGAACCATAACTGTAAAATCATCAAGACAGTCCTGGTGGAATATTTCCTGTAAATTTTTGGCAGCTCCTTGCCTGCTTCTGAGAATTTCATGCATAGAACTCATGATAAAATATTCTTATCACTATTTCTTTTCTCCCTTTCGTTCTTCCTCCTGAAAGCATTGAAATCTCACTGTTCAGCTTCTGGCAGCCCCTGGCCTGAAGCTTCTGCTTGTAGATGGGAATCCATTTTCAACAGTATTTTAAATTCAAGCTCTACTGTTTTTGTGGTGTAAAAACTCCATTTGGCATTTCTGGAGTTTGTTTTTCCAGCCCTAGTCCTTGTGTTATTGATACTACCTTATTTTGAAGGCCTCAAAAATCTGATTATACTTGTGCAATGAGAAATGAACCATAAAGGGCTCTATTAAAAACAAAATGTACAAATACAAAACATACAAATTCATTCAGAATCATTTATGATTCTTAATATGGATGTGGAGAGATGCTGGTTTGCTGCCAGTTACTGCTGTAGATTTGGTAGTAGCAGGTGCTCTACTGATGTATGCAGCTTCGATTTTTTAATTTATTCATTAATTTGGCTGTTTTTGTTGTTGTTGTTGTTTGCTTGTTTGTTTAGGGTTTTTTTTTTTTTTTTTTTTTTTGCTATTTGATTTGTTTTCAAATACAATAACTTTTTTAATGCAAAAAGCATGAGTAGAAATGAGAATCATACAATCATAAAGTTGGAAAGGAGTTGGTAAGGTCATCTACTCCAACCGTTCACATATCCCCAATATTGCCCACTAAGCCTTGTCCCTAAGTACTATATCTACTGCTTCCTTGAACAAACATTTCCAGTACCTAAACACTTGTTTGGAAAGGAAATGTTTCCTAATATCCAATCTGAATCTCCCCTGGCACAACTTGAGGTTATTCCCTCTTGTTCTATCACCAGTTGCCTGAGAGAAGGAGCCGATATCAACCTTGCCACAACCTACTGTACAAGAATACTTGAGGTGTGCCTCAGCAGAGCTGAATACAGGGGGTTGATCACCTCTCTGCTTCTGCTGGCTACACTATTTCTGATGTGAGCCAGGATACCACACTGGCCTTCTTGGCCACCTGGGCACACTGCTGGCCAGAAGGAACAGACTGAAGCTCCTTCACTACGCTTCATAGATAGGAAATTTTTTTAAACTGTTCCTCATCTGACAACTGGAAACTGAAATAAATAACTTTTCTGAAATTTGATTTATTGGTTACTGTTGGCATAAGTCTTTAATGCTTGTTCATTTGATACTTGATTTTCATGAGAATTTGAAAAGACCTTGATTTGTATTTCACTGGCCACTTATTTATCTAAAGACTGATAAATACATGTGGATGTTACAATTGTCTATTTGAATGCTAGTAATGTATCTAAAGTTAGGCCATTGCAGTCTTTTCATATTTTGCTCAGAACACATCATATTTAATAGCCTTAGGCACAATAGCTTAGATTGTCTTAAATACCTGTTTGACTGTCAATTATCAGTCTCCCTTCTTTCTTGTGATTTAAATTGGACTTTTTTTAATCACTGCTTAATACTGTCAGTGAGATCTTTCCCTGAGTTAAGAGGCTTCATTACAAAGAAAAAAAAAAATTGAAGTGCAGACTGTAATTATTTAAATGCTTTGTTATTCTTGATTTATAGCATCAAAGCAAATAGTGATATTCTAATAAGTAAAATGAAGCATGGTTATATTTGTAGGATTGATTCTAACTGATTCTAAGAAACTATAACTATAAACTATTAGAGTTGTTGTTATCTATGTTCTCTTTTTCTGTCACTCTTTCCCATATTACCATTAATTATCTATGGTAAATTTCTGTATTTTATGTAAGGATAGTAGATCCCTCTCTTTTCTTTCCAATGGAAAAGCAAGCTTTGAAGAACCTGTGAATTTTATACTATTCTACTTTGTGAATATTCTGATTTGATTGAAGGCTCACTGAATGTACATTTTGCAAGTCAGTGTTGTCCCTTGTGCATAAACAAGTAATTCAGATTTCCTAAAACAAATTTTATTTGAAAGGTGGTATTACATCCTATTTTTGTGTCTGTTATGCAATCACCAATGTTTGCCAGAGTAAAAATTATTTTCTTAGATAAATACAAGTTTTAAGGTTTTTTGTTGTTGTTGTTGTTGTTTTTTGTTGTTGTTTTGTTGTTTTTTTTTCAGGTAGATGACAGATATGCTGTGTTGTCTGCTGAAGACAACTAGACAAAAATATAACTGAATACTTTTTATGTGTTCCATCTTGTATTTTTGCTTCAGAAGAACTACCAAATATCCAAATCTTCAAATTTAATGCACTCTTATATCACGCTAACTTTAGAAAATAGCAGTTATTTTATTCATGCCATGAACAGGATGAGAATTTCTGTGTAAAAATTAGGGACTGCATCATAAAAATATCTGGTGGTCAAGGTCTATTACAGGCCATCTGATCCAGGGAAGCTTATTGATGAAGCTTTCCTGCTTCAACTACAAGAAGCATTGTGCTCATATACTCTCGTTTTAATGGGGGACTTCATCTACCCTGATGTCTTCTGGGAAAACAATATGGTGGTCTGTAAGCAATGCAACATTTTATGTGAGGAGAAGTGATGGGCCAAGGAGAAATGGTTTTAAACTACTTAGAAGTTAGAAGGAAATTATTTATTTTATGGCTTATTAACTGGTGATAAGGCACAGAAAGAAATTTCCCAGAGAAGCTGTCATTGTCTCATTCCTTGAGACATTCATGACTAGATTAAATGATGGAGTCTTAGCCTAGTCCAATGGTTAGTAAACCTGCTCTTCATAGGGAAGTTGGAACTAGATAAATTTTAATATCCCTTCCAACTCAAGCCATTCTAAGATTCATCATTTTGACAGTCCACAGTGGCAAGTAATTTAATCTGGGTTCATTTTCCCCATATTTCTATTTGTAGAATCATCTATGGTTCTTTGTTTGTTTTTTTATTTTATTTTATTTCAGATAGGAAATAATATTAAAAGGTCTGCTCTTTTATATCTAAAGTCTATATCTTATTTTAATTGTATTATATCTTGTTCCAAATGAAGTGATACTTTCACCATTAAGTATATAAAATTTTGCTTTTAATTTCAGTGAAAGCAGTATGAACTCCTGCATTAATTAAAGATGGTTAGTTATTGCTTAATTGTGGTATGATGCTCTTTCCTGATAAAGGCAAACACAAAATTACTGAGCCTAAAGAATGAATTTCAATAACACCATTAAAATGAAAAGATTTCCATGATTTGCTTCTGATTTTTTTTAAACTATAATTTATATGCAGAGTCACAGATTGTGAGCACAATCCATCAATAAATTAATATTGCAGTTGTTCAGCTGTTAAATTATGATCCATTTTGGATGTTTTAAAAGCTTCTGGGATTCTTTATATATAGTTTCCTCTAGTGTTTATTTTTTAATTTGTAACATGTACTAAATAAATGAGTTATAGCAATGAATTTCTGCTTTGTGATTATTAGTTTTTTAGATTTAAATATTTTATCTTGTGGGATACGGAGAAATAAATATCACTTACACACAAAGCAGACAATTATACTCATTCAGTTCATTGGGTTTCAGGTTATTCAATCCAAGTGCAATCTGAGTGGCTAGCTAATTATGCAACACAGCAATCAGAAGCTGTAGATCAATTATTAGTGCATAGGCCACATGACCATGCAGGGAAAGGAGAGCGCTGCACTATAAAGGAGAAACTGTTTTGATGTTTCACTGTTTTTTTTTCTCCATGTTTCTCTGAATAACCATCTAGTATTGAGGTTATTATGCAATTGTTCCAAATATGTTCAATTGTTGTGGTTTAATGTATTTAGTACCCAGTTTATTCATTGTAAATACAGTGATGGATCACAACCATAGCAATGCTGAAGTTTTTCTGTAAGGAACAGATTCAGCAAACTTTGACACTCTTCTCTTAACCCTAATGACTACTATTTCCTGTATTAGTTTCACAAAACGTGGGCTTTGTTTCAAATATGTATAGCACATTTATGTGTACTGCAGTTCAAAGAGCTCCAGCCATCTCACTTCCTCTCTCCCCATCCAGGAAACTGTCAAATTTACTTCTCTCTGAGAATGTGTTCCCCAATTATGGTGGTCATGTCAGAGATCAAACAATTTTTGGCCTTTCTTTTTATGTCTGTATTGGATTTACATGACGAGATTTTGATAGTGGGGAGGGCACTACAAAGGTGACCTTATTGAGCAAAGCACAGCAGCTGCTCTGTGTCAGATCAGAGCCAGCTCCAGCTGCTCCATAAGGTACCTGTCAGTGGCAGAGCTAACCACAAAGGTTGCTGTCTGTATCTCTGGAAGAGATTTAAGAAAGAGTAAGAATTGCTTTTTGGAGTCAATGGAAATGACCCATGCTGCAGAAGTTCTTGAAGACCTGCAGTTTGAAGGCAGCCCATGGTCTTTTTGAAACACTTCATTGCCTTGTATTTTATATATATTATATATATATATATATATATATATATATATATTTAACTAAGTACTTCTTTGGATGTACTTCTTAAGTCTATACTATAGCTGAAATATCCAGTAAATGCAGTATCTGTTGAAATACCTTCTGGGAATACTATTGTTATGATAATAAAATTACAAAAATTCTGGCAGAATGGATGTGAGATGTCTCTGTGATTTACGTGTGAAATATTGTCTAAATATGTGACCTGGAAGAAAATTAAAAGGCCCCAGAAGCTACTGAGATCTCTTTTTCTCTTCTTTAGAAGTGCTACTTTGCATGTTCTCAGCATAACTTGGGGGAAAAATTATAGAATATTAACATGGAGAGCCAGAGAATTTAACCTCAAGAGCAGTACATGGAGCTTTGTCAAGGTGGGAAACATTCTGAGAGTGAGCAGGGTTTGAGTTCTGCCATAGTTAATTTTACTCTTTATAAAAGTGGTAGCTATTCCCAATGAGAATTCAATTACTGTCTTGATACTTTAATCAGGTACCTTTGAATTTCTAACACGACAGGAACCTGAGGGAAGGCTAATATACCTGAGATTACCATTTCTTCTTCTACATTCCCAATAATAAAATTAAATTGTTAATGCAACTTCTCAGACATTGTTTATTATGAAGTTTTTTTCAAAGTAATGAATTAAATGTTGATAGTACTGTGCCCTGTAGGCAAACAGAGCTCCTATTATGCTACAATAGTACATATGCAGACATACAATTGCAACTTGATTATATATTGAGACTATGAATGGAGAGGACACTGAGGTTATTCTCTACTCATTTTATACCATTCCACAAGCTCTTAAAAATCCACCTGAATACAAAAAAGCATGAAAGGCAGGAAAAGCAACAATAGATGAAGAGATTATGCACAGACATATCTTGCTCATCTAACTACTAGATTTAGCTACCCAGAAGCCTTTGTTGCTGTTGTGTTTTGTTGATATGTATAAAAGGTGCAGTCACTGAAAAAAAAAATCAACAGTATTCACATGTTGCTCACAAAGTGCCATGACATCTTTATAAATTATATAAAGAATATTAGCTCTTCTTATTCTTCATTTGCCTTTAAATGGCGTTCATGGGGATTTCCACCATAATATTTCTGTTAGGTGAGGCTTACCATATATCAGTTCTCCAGATTGTTCTTCTTGAAAATGTGTATGACTTTTTTTCCTGTTGTCTGGAATTTATCCTGAACCCTATAACTTTTGAAAGATAATAGAGAGCTGTCTCTCAGTGAAATCAGCCAGTCTTCCAGAATGCTCAGATGATCCCGCCTGATCTCATGGATCAATTTTTTATGTATTACCTAAATCAGTTTCCCTGCTACTGAAACTAGAGTGCCACTCTCTGCTGAGGTTCTTGAAATTGGAAGGCCTGAAAGAAAACCGTGGCAGTTAAAACAGTAAAAATACGCATTTAAAACTGTAGAATTTACCAGGACTTTGTCACTACATCACTCACTGAACAGAATCCCTTGTCCTTTCCTTAGCCTTCCTCTTACTACCTATACATAGAAGTTCCTATTATCCTTGCATTCCTTGCAAGGCATCTCCCTACTTCTTTCTTGCGTGTATTACTTTTTTGCACCTGAACTCAGACACAAGATAGCATTCTTTCTTTGTGGCCTGCCACTCTATCCATTTTGGAGACTCACATGCATTAAAAATGCACTGTTTTTATTTTTACCTCTAAAAGGTCATTCTTGAAGATCAGCCAGATCTGTTAGACTTTTTTGTCTCCCAGGGCAATCTTTCATGGGAAACTGCCACGAATGATCTCTGAACTAGAAATTCTTCTTTTATGTAGTTTCTCTTTCACTATTCACTTCGTTCATTTCTGCAGTATTTAAAATGCCATGATACCATAGTTGTTGAGGCTGAGGTAGAAATCCAAAACCTAAACATCTATTTAACTGGAAGAAAAACAAACAATAAGAACAACAAAACAAACACACAAACCTTTGGTCATTGTAATGACAAGACACTTGAGTTACAAGCCTCTCTAATTTTAGCAAAGATTGTTGTCTAGCTGACTGGAAACAGAGCACTCTCCTCTTCACACATATTTCCAAAGGGAAGAAAAGTCTTTGCAATTAAATAATTTTTCAGGCAAAATATCAAAATGATGAAAATCATTACTGGCTTTACCTGTACTAAGTGAGAAGCCCTCTTTTCTACACAAAAAAATAGCTTACAGAATTTGTATTGAAAGTTCTACAGCCCTCCACTGAATCTTAAACCACTCCCAGCAATTGTTTAGAATGAAAATGTCGATTAGGCAAAAAATAATACCAATAACTCTACAACAGTTAAACTGTATAGATAAATGGAATTTTGGTGCCAGATAGTGATCCCTGTACAGAAATATTCTCTTTTATGAATAAAATAAGTTTGTTAATATTAGTGCTGCTTGGGTTTTATGATAAATCTCTTCACAGAGACATATTTTTTAATTGAAATTTCTTTCTGTGTAATCACAATTACAAAAATTCCTATATTACAACAAATGAAAAAATGAAAATAACTCAGATATGAAAAAAACTCAGATACTTTATCTTTTTTCCCTGAATAGTAATGAAATTTCAGAAATATTTGCTTACTCCATATCAGCATTATGAAAATGATTATTTTTCACAGAATCATGGAATGGCCCAGGTTGGAAGGGACCTCAAGGATCATGAAGCTCCAACATCCCCCCCACAGGCAGGTCTGCCAGCCTCCCCATTTAATTCTTATACCAGGCTGCCCACGGCCCCATCCACCCTGACCTAGTAAAATCTTTTTGTCGTAGTAAAAGTAAATATTTCTATATTTGTTTTTCACTTTGTGACAGATTTGTATGTCTCCTACTTGACTACGTAGTACATCATTAATTTTTTTTTTTTTTTTTTAAGTCTAATCATGATAAATAATCTCCCTCGTAAAAGAATATCTTCAGTATGTTTTGTTTTGATCTTGCAGGTCTTCATATGATTGCAATACAAATGCATAGACGCATGTAGACTTTTTGGACGTGGCTTTTTAAAACACATTTGCTTTTCTTCATTAGCAGGTTTACTGTGCTCTGATACTTAAGGACTGTTTTCAACAGTGATAAAAAGAGAATCATTCAATTGAATTATGAATGTCAGGCTATAAAAGAATGCTTTGCTGGTCTATAACATCACTGAAAGTTATATTTGTTCTCATTCAATACATTTACTGAAATTATGATATGCCTTACCCTTTTATTCTTTGTTCCTCATCAGTATTAGTTATTAATTACCAGATAACTTCCAAATTGAATTATGTTCATATAGTCCCCTTAGAGTGCTAGTTGTTCACAGCTTTTTCTCTGATAGCAATAAAAGGGTCTCATGAAACTGACCACCAACACTGTGTAGTTACATAGGTGAACAAACAAATTTTTGTAAGGATATAATAGACAGATAAGGTAGCAAATAAAAAAATCTACACTACACACAAGAAAGCAAAACAAAAATATACTTCTACATAATTCATGTAATGTCTGTGTATCTTTGAGATGAAAGCCTGTTTGTAGAGTTTATTTAGATTCAGAGAAAGAAAGTATTCTTATTATATTAAAAGGAATATTTTTGAAAAAGTAGATAAAACACACTTCCATACAATAAATACATGCAGTCTAAAACTGTGTCAGGTAAGTTTATTACTGAATTTATATATAAGGCAATGTGTAGATTTATGTTCTTCTTATGTCATTAAGAGCAAGTGAATCTTTTAAGAAACAAATTGCTTTTATAAGAACTTGAGTTTACACACTGCCAGCACTCAGTAAAAGGTTGTCACAGAACCCCACTGTGGGGTAGAAATATTATCATTCATAGCCTGAATTTCTCAAGCCCAGTTAGAACTAGCAGATTCTGGAATTACCACTTATATCCAGTGCACACAGAGTTTTTCCCCTTTTCCCTGTATATTCTTTTGGTATAGTACTAAATGTATAATATAGGACGGTTGCTCTGTAAGTAGCTGCCTATTTTATTACACTGGCCTACAAAGTCAGAGGCAGATGTTAGTGGCATGGCAGTAGAGGCTGAATATTCCCACCAATATTCAGATACATGTTGTTGTGAGACAAATGGCAGCAGAGGGGCAGTCTGACAAAATGGCACTTGACATGAAAGTGCACATAAAACAAAAGTGTGAATTCCTCCACACAGAAAACAAACAAACAAACAAACAATGACATTCATCAATGTTTGCTGAAAGTTTATGGAGACCAAACAGAGGATGTGAGCACAGTAAGGTGCTGGGTGGTGCATTTCAGCAACCACACCATCAAAGCAGGTAACTGTGGGTCATTTCTGCTTGTGCGCATTTTTACATGCATGGCATGCAGGCTCTTGTTCATGGCTGGTGAAAATGCATAGCTCATGGTGGTGACTATATTGAAAAGCAGCTGAGAATTTGCTCTATTAAGTAGTGTTATTCTGCTCGTTGTATCTATGGTAGTTTCCATGAGAATAAACAGGAGGAATTACTTTCGGAGTGATCTTTTCAGTAAGTATTTTTGACAAAAAGATTGTATATGCATTTTTTATTCTTTTCCAAAGTAGTAACATCATAAGATAATAATACTTCAAGATGCATTTTATTTAATAAGATACTCTTAAATGTATTAGGAAGGTGACATATACAATTTTGGGTTCTCAAAACTTCCATTGCATTGAGTTTGTTCAAAAAGCAAGCAAAAAAAAAATTTTTTTTTTTCAAATACTTATATGCATTCTGCTATAGCAAATTCAAACTTCAAACTAGAATTCATTTCAGACCCAGGATTTTACCAGTGCTTTTTTGTTCTATTCTCAAAGAACATCTGCACTACATCCATCTACTTTCCTCTTTATGTAATCTGTGATGCTGTATTTTTACTTTGATAAAAGGATGCCTCAGATTTCTATGCAAGACCTATATATAAAGCTTAAAATTGTCTCATCATGCAACATTTCAAGCAGCACTATGGCTTTTTTGTCTTAATTCCAGTATATTAAATCCAAAGTGAGACTTTTGATAATAGGTCTAAAATTATTTTGCTCATTAATAGTAGTCAACAGTGCCCACTGAGTAGCATACTAATACGTAATTACTAACATGAAAATGCAAATTAAGAAGTATATTAATCATTCTAGACACAATGAAGGAAGATATTAATACTATTAGAGTAATATTAATGAAATCTTTTCTGAAAATATTTTCCTAGTACTGTCTAGTTTCCTATTTCATGTCTCCTTAGCACTGATGTAACACAGTGATCCTGTATCTAACATGCATACACAGGCCATTCTTCCCGCATTCATTTCTGGTAATGACTTCTCACCACAACAGAAACAAAATATATGCAAGAAATACAGTCTTCTTAAATCTGACTAATTATCTCCTCATATCTATGTAGAATTTTTTTTTTTTTCCTACATACAGAAATCCAAGTAAATTTTTTATGGCTTATGCCATACTTAAGAAATATGAATGTCCATCTATTATGATCTGCCTTAATCAAGTTTGTATTAGCTTTTTTTTTTTTTTTAATTTTAAATCATGTACATAATTATCATTTTCTGCAAAAAAAATGTTTAGATATTAATTCTTATTTGGTCAGATTAAACCAAAACAAATTAAAACTTGTCCTGCTCATAAGTGATGTCTTGAATCAGCCTTTGGGATACTTTTGTTCAACCTTTTGCTGTTTTTTAGAGAACATAACAATTAGCTATTGTTAAAATAACTATTTTCTATCTGACACGCACCATGTATATCACAACTGCCTAGAGAAAATGAGAGTGATATATAGGTCAGAGAAGAAACAGAGAAGCATAAAGTAAAGAAGAGTGAGCTCCATTTCAACATCTACTGCCATTTTCTATCCTTCACATGCAGAAGCAGACAAGTAGCAGTTTCCAGTTTGATAACTATACTAGAAACTTTGTATATTATAATTCAGTTATTAATCAATTTCCTAACTAATCCAGATATTCTTTCAAAGTTTTGTTTCTCTTTGTTTTCTGTTATTTATTTCTGTATTCTAGTTCATCTGGATTCTCTCATTTATTGAAAACTGTTACATATTATGGATTTCTAGACTGCAAATAGCTATTTAAGGGTAGGTTTTATCTTTTTAACATTGTGTAACAACTAATATAAAGAATAAATTGTGCCTTGGAAGGAATCATAGAAAGACCTTAAGAAGAAGCAAGATTTTTCTCTCCTTGCTCAATTGCCCATACCCTTATCCTGGGACATAAGAAACTAAGGAGTACTTAAAACAAACAAACAAACAAACAAAACCTTAATATTATTATTATTACTTATTTATTTTTGCCCTTTCATTCCAACTTTATAGCTATACTTAGTTATTAAGTACATGCAGATTGTGTAATTTTTATTTATTTATTTATTTTTAACAATAGGGCGGTCAGGATATTGGCACTCAAGACTGATTTTTTCTCCTTTCTCAACTAGATTTCTTTGATTATGCATTTGCTATCTGAATTGTCTAACATTAGCCATTTGTTTCCATACTTTGTTAACGACAAGTGAGCATAATAGTGTTAATCAAACAGTAATGATACAGCCTTGTATGTAAATCTCATTAATCACAATGTCAAGCTGAATAACCATTGGGTCAGATGATAACTTCTGACCTGTAGTTATCTTTATCTCTGGATACATGATTATCACATAAATATTAATAGTTAGGCAGTTGCATCATAATGGAATGCATGAAAAATCCACCAATGTATAACATTTTAACTAAACATCAGAAAAATTGGAATGTATATTCTCATAAAATTTAAGTATAAGAAGCCAATATACATATTTCTTCATTTCAATAAAGTGAAAAAAAATGTTAAAATTTCTTCAGAAATATGTATATATTTTTTCTCCCCAGAGATATTAATTGTGCATTTGGGTCCAGGGTAGGAAATATAGAGAATATTTTACCCCTATTGAGTTTTGGCTGCTCAAGATTCAACCTCTTCAGCCATGGATACATTATTTATTTCCATATTCAAAATAATCAACTTTTAACGATTTCATGACATTTGATGAAAGCATTTTCTCAGATACAATGGGTTACTTTCTCTTTTAGTTTATCACTACATATGTTCCCCTTGGAGAATATATTTAATTGAAGTGTTGGAGTGGCATACCCCCTAAGGCAGAGTCAATGAAATCAATTTCTGAGGTCAATCTAGTGAACAAAAAGCAGCTAAATGGAGCAGATGTCTGATAATCACGATCTGAGTCCTGCTCTTCAGCTTTTCTCAGAAGAAGCACAAGGGAGCAGTTTGTAACATTCTGCTTCTAGAAGCAAGATGGTTGTAACTACCTTCAGAGGAATTTACCAGCAACAAATTAAAATGTTTTCCTATAGTCTACACTTAAGTTGTTAATATAATTATTCCTTGAAAATCTCTAAATTTGTCTGACTTCTATACCAGCATATTATGTATTATTATTTCCAGGAGTATCATAAAGCAACTGTGTACATATTAGAAGAAATAACATCCATAAATGAAAAAGAGGAAGGTTTTGAACTGAACTTACTCATGAACTTTTTTTTTTTTTAATATTCATGATACATCTACTTTCATGAAAAATATGAATTTAAAAATCCCTTATCTTAGAAAGCACATTAAGAGGATCATATATAATAATTCACTGACAAATGCATACTACAACAAATTCATTTTTCTAAATCAGATTTTCCATGACATATGGAAAATAAGTTTCAAGCCGTTCTTCTTGTCACTGAAAGATTTATTTCACAATAAAGGAATATGTGGCTTAATGTTTTTAACATATAAAAGAAATACTTAGTTTAAACCTTGATTATGATGCATAAGATTTATTCTTTTGAGTAGCCTTTTGACTAAATAATCAAACTTTTAACTTTCTTGCTGCATAATTAGTGTAACTATTCTATGTACCATATACGCAGGCAGTAAAATTCAATCACTACAGATTCTACTTTAAATAGACAAAATACATATGAATGAACTGTCTGCCAACAGTTATCCAGGAGTTGGGTGATCTGAGAATTAATACAGAAAAGCCAAATTTTCTTCTACATAAATTCTCAACTTACAAGATTTATAAAACTTATAATTTAAGAAAATTATTTATGGTTTATACTTCCTGTCTCTGTTTCCTGATGAAAGGTGGAAAGTATCAATACTCCATTTAAGTACAAAGGCTGCTCAGAAAATAATGCTTTCTATTTTAATGTATTTGTCCACGATGTCAGATTTGAATGCTGGTGGTATGGCTGTAGAGGTTGAACCTTCACACTAATATTCTGATATATTTTTTTGCTTTGTGGCAGATGGCAGCAGAGGGGGTTTCCTTCTCTCCAAATTGGAACGATATGGATTTGATGGGTAGACTGTTTGATGGACAAAGAACTGGCTGCAGGACCAAGTCCAGAGAGTGGTAGTCAATGGCTCTATGTCTGGATGGAGATCAGTGAGGATTGGTGTCTCCAAAGTGTCAGTTCTGGGCCAATTAATCTTTAATATCTTAATCAGTGACATCAACAGTGGAGTTGAGGGCAAGCTCAGCAAGTTTGCTGATGACACCAAGCTGGGGTGCAGTCAACACACCAGAGGGATGGAATGCCATCCAGAGGGACCTAGACAGGCTTGAGCAATGGGCCCAGGTGAACCTTATAAGGTTCAACAAATCCAAGTGCAAGGTCTTGCACCTGGGTTGAGGTAATCCACATTACCAATACAAAACTGGGGGATGAAAGGATTGAGAGCAGCCCTGCTGAAAGGGCTAGGGATGCTGGTGGATGTGTAGCGGGACATGAGCCAGCACTGTACCCTCCAGCCCAGAAGGACATCCATATCCTGGGCTGCAAAAACAGAAGCATGGCCAGCAGGTTGAGAGAGGCGATCCTGCTCCTCTACTCTATGCTGGTGAGCCCTCACCTGGAGTACTGAGTCCAAATGTGGAGTCACCAGTACAGGAGGGACATGAACCAGTTAGAGTCTGTCCAGAGGAGGGCCACAAAAATGATCCAAGAGATGGAACACCTCTCCTATGAGGACAGGCTGAGAGAGCTGGGACAGCTCAGCCTGGTGAAGAGAAAGCTGCTAGGTGATCTGATAGTAGCCTTCTAATATCTGAAAGGGAACCATTGGAAAGAAGGGGACAGACTCTTTAGCAGGGTCTGTGGTGACAGAACAAGGGGAAATGGCTTCAAGCTCAGTGAGGATAGATTTAGGTTAGATATATGGAAAAAATCTTTTACAGTGGGGGTGGTGAGGCACTGGAACAAGTTGCCCAGTGGATGCTTGGAGACTTTCAAGGTGAGGCTGGATCAGGCCATGAGCAGCCTGATCTAGCTGTGCATGCTCCTGTTCATTGCAGGGCTATTGGACTCGGTGGCTCTCAGTGGTCTCTTCTAGCTGTAAGGATTCTATGATTCTATGATTGATAACATAACAATACTTCTAAAGAAAACAAAAAGTATAGAAAATAGAATCACCTGAAAGAGATAAAAATAAAAATAAATATAAATAAAATACGCTGATACAAAACTAAAACAAAAATGAAATTTCTTCCCTCCTACTACCAAGATCAGAGACTGTAATTTCCCTGGGTCAAATTTCATGTCCCATTCAGTTTCCTTGAAAAACGATCAAACTTATCTTCTCCATCAACAGGAAATATACAACTATTCATATGATTTTCTTATTTATAATTTTAAAGAATGCAGAGTTACATATTACATTCACAGTCCAAAATGTACTCTTTACTATAAGGCTTTGCAAACAGTGAAATCATAGTGATTCTGCTGTCTACTAGAGCAGCTTAATGAGAGCCTATAAAGTTGATCTCTTTGGCTGCATGACTTACAACAGGTATAGAATTTTAAGACATGAAACAAGAATGCAAAAGTCAGTCAGGGACACTCAAAGTTTATGATTATGCTAGTAAAATAAAAAGTACTAGCACAGTGGCCTGAGCACTTGTTATCTATGTTCAAAATTGTTAGTGTGGTCAGCATTTCCCAAAATTCTTACACAAAATTTGGTACTTTGTCTTGTCCAGGGTCAGTCAGAACAGTGTGATTAAGTGCATTCTGTTGCATATACCAAGACTGGGTAATAGTATTGACATAGCCAGACAGGATCAGATAGCAAAAACATAGCATCATGAATCTTCCAACTGCAAGTTTGAAGTAGTGCACCAAGAACTTCCCTGAAAATCTTATCTGCTATAAAGAAAGCCTTTTTGCTCTGAGATATATCACATATAACTATGTTTCTTTAGGCCAGTCATACATTTATCCTTTCATATGTGACTCCACTCATTTTTCTATGTTTAAAAAGAAAAAAGGAAAGAAAAAGGAAAAAAAAAAAAAAAGTTATATTTATAACAATTTTGATAAGCATAGCGGATTTCTGACACAGTCACACAGATGCTGCTCTGTGCCATTTGGGTAGCGAAGAGAGCCCTAAAACTTGTAAGATAATGGAAATATTCTCACTGCAAATTTCTGAGAGTTCTAAATTTAGGAAAGGACGCATCATAACAATCAGTTTTTCCTCAGGAACACATGTTTTGATGTGGAAAACAGTATCTAGTTTTAAAGCAGTACTGAAAACATTGTATTTTGCCAAATTAGGTATTTAGATGCATTTGTAGCATAACTGCTAACCTGCTTTAAGGTCACAGCAGACTTCCAGGATTTTTTGCATGGTATGTGATTATATCTTGTAAGTAGTTGCAGTCAGTCTGAGCTGAGAATCTGTACAAATAGCTTTTGCTTTTACATCTCTTCTGAGCATTTTGCAGATCTCACAAGGAAGTATCCTAGCCGTTTTAATTAGCTTCCATTTTTACTGCAGTAACAGAATAAGTAAGAATATAGAGAATCAGAATGCAGTCAAGATGTGACACACTTCACTCACAGAATACTCTTGCTTTATGTAAAAACAAATCAGAATCTTTCCTGAGCCAGATCCAACGAAGCCATCAGATTCTGGCACAATATTTTGAGTAACAAAGATGAAAAGACAGCTTCAGAATTTTGGACATAATTTGTTCATAGCAGGCAAATTAATTAATTAACTTTATTTATTTATTTATTTGGAAGAAGATTGCTGACATCTGACCTTTCAGACCAGACAGGAAAATACACTCAACACTTCTATTTTACTGTGTCACAGTATTTGTAAAAAAAAAAAAAAAAAAAAAAAAAAAAAAAAAAAGAGCATGTTTTAATCTGAACTTTGAAACTATTATAGCACTCTCTGAATTTTCCAGTTGGTAGTATACAGTACATGGAGTTGTTTACTGTATGAGTATCCCATACTAAATTGAGGAAGTTGAAATGGAGGAGTGGAGGGCAGAATTTGCCTGCACTAAATAAAAAAGCTCTTGGACAGTATAAAAATAATCTGACTCTGTCCTCTTTCACTTCTGGTCAAACTTTGTTCTTAAAATTTCTTTTAGAAAGCCCAATGGACTTAGTCTAGTCCATATGATTGAGGGATATGCTGATCAGGATTTGAAGGTGATCACTACTGTGCTGTTGTAAGGAAGAAATATTAGATTTTGACCCCATGGGATATTTAACTTAAAGGATTTTTTTTCTTTTTTTCTTCTTTTTTTTTTTTCCTGCAAGACTCAGGGGACATATGAAATACTGCCGTGAGAAGCTGATGTGCAAGTATGAAAGTCACAGCCTTCCATAATGTTCAAAAACATGATTCTCTTTTATAACACAATAAATCTTTTTCTTTCGTTCTCTCTCTCTTTCTTCCTTTCTTAAAGGACTATGAATGTTTTGCAGCCTATATTTGACCTCCAATTCAAGCAGCAAGCATTCAATGGGAAGCACTGAGAAAACATTTTAAATGAGAGTTTCATGAGCTTAAAACATCCTGTGTAAGGCAGCTGTCTCTTATGTATGCCATTTCTTGTTAGGTCTTTACACATTTTACTGTCACTAAGTCTTTTGTATATAGTATCATTTTTCTGTTTGGAAAAAAAAAGGAAAAAAGAAAAAAAGAAAAGAAAAATGGGGAAAAAAAAAAAAAAGAGAGAGAGAAGAAAAATTATAGATATCGAATATTGGGTAGTTTCTGGGGAAGATGATCAATTGGTGAGACAATGTCCTCCAAACAAAATTTTTTGGAGGAACTTAAAAGAGAAATTCTCACAACCCATGCACAGCCATCAGCTCCTCCAAAAGTCCCATCTCATTCATTCATTCATTATTTACCCTTTTAACTTTTCACTTAGTCCCCTTCCCTCCAGGACTCCAACTGTGGCCCTCATATTGCCAGATCTTGATAAATCCATCACCAGTCTCCTATTGCCTACTACAGTCTCCTAAAGCAATCATCAGAAACAAATTCCCAGTCCTGTTTCTCAGAGTATATACATACATATATGTAGGAACAGACTGCACTTTCCAGAGGTTTTTGTAAAGTTCTGAAAAATGAGGACATTTCCAGCAAAAGCTTGACACAAGTTAGCCCTCTTCGTAAGTCATGCATGTGCAGCACAGCTGACATATAAATTTGTCTGTCCTTCCAACCTAGAAACGTTTGACATCAAAGTTTATATCTTCAGAAATACAGAAAAGACAAAAATAAGCCACAGTATTTGATTATTTTTGTGCTAGAAGTAAGAGTAGGATGGTATCTCTAGTCATCCACAGCAACAAGGATAAACTGGAAACTGGGAGGTCCTAAGCATTCACTAGTGCTTCATGTTCAATCTGTTAAAGTTTGAATAGAAGGAAGCAGTATTTAATATAGGATGTAACCCTTGCTCTCAGTGCTACCCATAATATATTACTTTGGGTGAATAAGTAAAGAACTTACCCATCATTACATTCTGTGATGGTGCCACCCATAGTCCCATATTTCTTGCTATGTCTAACACAGGAAATCACCTGAGTAGACTTGATTCTTTGCTCCTATTTATTTTTTTATTTGAAAACTAATTTAAGTAAATTTAAGTTTGCAAGAGGTTTTTTATCATCTGATAGCCCTCTATTCTGCTACTTAATCTGAGATTAGTTAATAAATTATGCCTTTGTTATAAATTGAAAAAGAATCATAAAATAACTTAAAAAATATTTAATAAGTCGTTGGTGCTAAACTTACGTTCTCTGAAGCTAATATTTTTCTTGTACATAGAGAAAAAACAATTTCTAGACAAAGACCAGACAGTCCAAACTTGAACAACAGCCGGGAATAATAATAAAATCATATAGGAGAGCAAACTATAGACCATAGAGATGTAATTACTGTAGGTAACATATGTGTCAAATCATATGAAATATTAAATACATATGAAATATGCGTTTCAATGAAACACATTGAAATATCTTTTTTTTTTTTTTTTTTTACATTATCGTAGGTTCTAAATATGTATATAAAAAAGGAAAAGTAAGATATTTTTTCCTCATCTCATGACTGGGATCTAACATTAAAATTATTGGAGAGAATCATCTGAATGCTGAATTTTAAAACTGTCACTTCACAGAAATATTCATGGTTTATTCCTAACATTAAAACAGCTGCATAAAAAAGAGAACAGTACCTTATCTATGCTTACAGTTATCTATGTTTTACAGTCTGATATAACATCTATTTATATTTTCTCATACTAATTCAGTGTACAAGATCAAGTAGGCAAAGTTAAAAGAATTCATACTAAGAATATATAGGGACAGTACAAACTAGTTTTACAGTAATGAAAATAGGATAGAATGATCTGGAAAAATAACATTAAAAAAAAAAATCAGATAACGGTAAGAATGGAGATGATTAAGAAGTAGAAGTTGTTTTTTTGTTGTTGTTGTTGTTTTTTTCTCCAGATGAGCTAAATATAGCTAGCTACAGCTGAGATCTCACATATTTGGGATACACATTGAAGGATATCTCCAAAGAATGATAAGGAGTGGACCTTGTGATAATATTATGATAATATTATGATTATATGTGATGCTGAGCTAGAGAATGAATTCAATCTTGACAGCTGCTCTATGATAACTGCCAATTTGTCTGGTCTTGCTTTGCACTTATTACAAGGTTATCGATCTTTTTTTGTATAGGGGTTAAAGCATGCTGTAGCTCTTACACTGCATGCTTTTATGATTACAAATTTGTTTCAGCTAGACCTTTCTTAATCCCATAATTTAAACTCCAACATGAAAGCAGAGGACATTTAGATTTCAGCTTAAATCAAATTAACGTAAGAATACCAGAAAAGCCAACTTCAGACAAAAACATGACAACCTCCATGATATTTAAAATAAATGTGATCTAAATTACAGCTTTTAGACTACAGTGATAGCAAAGGGAGAATCTAGCCCTCAAAACTAACTTCCTACCATAAATTAAATTTACTTCTGGGACATGACTTAAAAGTTAAAACCCAGCCAATGGATGCCATTTCTGTATTATTTGCCACTACTCAAGTAATAATCTTTGTCTACATTTTCCCCTGAGCAGTTTATCTGACAACTGCATTTATGCTCCTCAGAAGTCTTCCATACCTTATTTCCCTTCCACAGCTCTCACTTGAATGAATCCATAATTACAATAGCTGCTCCAAAAGTACTGCCTCCTATTTTTAATATGTTGGCTTACAACGTCAGAAGAGGATGATGGTGGTATGGCACAAAATTTTGAATCCTCCCACAACATTCTGTTAAATGTTGCTGCCATATGACAGATGGCAACAAAGAAGAAGCCTGATAGTTCAGTGTCTGAAGTGGAAGTGTGTACGAAGAAGAGGTACGTGTGACATTTAATTCCTTCACACAAAAAAATAATATTCATTACATTCATTGAGGGCTTGCTGAATGTTTATAGAGAACAAACAGTGTATGTGAACACAGTGAGGAAGTGGGTGGTGAGTTTGAACAGTGACAACAACAACTTGAAAAACAAGTTCTGGACTGCTGGTACAGAAATTTACAGGCATGGAATGAAGGCTCTTGTTCATGACTCGTAAAAATGTACAGATAATGGTAGTGACTGTGTTGAAAAGAAGTGTTTTGTAGCTTAGAATTTGCAAGCAAGTGTCATTGTGCTTTTTGTACCTGGTGTATTTTCCATGGAAATAAATAGGAGTCACTGCCTTCAGAGTGACTAACATACATCTTGGTCCTTGAGGCATTGCTATCTTCTGAGAAACTGTTATCTTTCTTTACTTGCCTCGCTTTTATTTTACCTGAAACAAATTTTATCATTGATATCCAATGATTTTTCCCTGGTCAGTGATGAGGTCTGCCTTGTTGCTGACCTTCAAGGCAGCAAAACTCAATTTGGTCTGCAGTGCTGCATTGAATATAGTTATCTGGCTCAGGTTTCCCCTTGTCTCCAGAGGGTGCTTTGACAGACCATTATTATTTAGTCTCCTTTTAATCTTCCTCTATAATATTACTTTCTCATATTTTTAATCTCTTTTCAGAGTTCCTTTCTATTTGCCTTTAAGTTATGAACACTCTAAAATTAAACAATCATCTAGAGAATGTCCAAAAGCTAACTGACCTGAAATTCTTGATACAATTCTCTGCATATCCAAAGACAATCGACTAGATAGCTGTGTTATAATATGTTCTTCTACCTTTGTATATTTCCTTTGGGGTTGTATTACCCATGTGATTAATGTACAGTATGTTAAGCTAAAAATCACAATATTTGCTTTCTATATTTTAAGTTTCAACACAACCTCTTTGTTTATTTCAGTACTATTGCAATAACGTTTTCATACAAAATACCAAGCAGGACTACAGATCTGCAAAATGTAAAAAGACAATGGTTCTCAGATATTTATGGGGAAAGTAACAAGCATCATACAATTTCAGTATGTATAAAACACATACATACTTGAGCAATTCTCACTGTTACTGACAAGTTCTGGGATTTAATACTAGTTGTTAAATGCTTGTGAAAATGAAAATTAGATCATACTAAACTACTGTCTACTTTGTCTAGCTATTTAAACTGTTGGTGTACATAACTTAAAGCTAATATGCTCATTTTGAAGTTCTGGAAAAAGCCCACTTGAGGAAAAACAGTTCACCTGAGGCTATGGTTTGGTTCATGTGCAGCATGATGAAAGGTAATTTAGAAAATAAAAATAACAGTTTATACAGACACTTCAGTGTTCTAAAAAACAGATATTGATTCTTCCTTTTTAATCTTTACAGTCAACAATCAACATAGTCATGTTATTTATTGTTACATAATTCAAATCTCCTCAGAACTGAATCAATAATGATGGGCTATAAACAAAGAAAATAAGACTATCTCCTGGCTGTTATATACATCTGTAACAAATAGATTGCTTTCAAGAGACTGTTGATATTTTACAAGCAAGCAATCCAGAAAGTACAGCAATATGGTAAACAAATCCTGTTTTCTGTGAAGATCTGAGTGGCTACCCAGAAAGTAATTGATAATGCTACGTTACAAAGAAAATACAAATCCTGCTCTGGTCAATGTCATTTAGTATATTACTAGAGGAAAGAAAAAAAATAATAATTTGGAATCAAAGACAGTGTCTCTTTGCTTTTCCCATCAGAAAATATTTAGCAATCAAATACTGTCTGCACTGCTAGATCAGATAGCAAAGCAAAGTAAAAAGAACAAACAAGAGAAGTGACATTCAATGAGAAGCAAGTTCCCTGTTTCTTTGCTTCTAGAACTTCTATTTGATACTCAGACAGCTCAAATGACGTTCAGTTATTCACCTCCCATATGTCTGTAATTTAATTGTAATCAAAACTGTCAGGGAGGTATTCTAAATCACAGAGGTTTGTCAGTGTTTGCTGGCACACGCATGGAAATTTTCTGTGTTAATCTTTTCTCTGACTTCAAATTTATATTAATGGTCATGATTCCTTAGGCTGCCTTCCTAAGAAGTGCTGGAGACCATGATTGAAAGAGAAATAAACTATATATTGCCTCCAGCAGTGAGCAGCTGGTGTTTTAACTGTCTGAATACAAACCCAAGAAGTACAATTCTGCCTTTACATGACAAGGGCTTTTATGGCTCAGACACTAACAGCACCAAGCTTGTCCAAGTCAACCATAAGGACTGACGTGAAGAGATTACTGTAAGGTATTAGAAAAAAGTTGTCAGTAAATGAGAAAGTGCAAAAAAGTTACAGACTCAAAAAGCCTCATTGAAATGAATATATTCTCAAGCAAAGAAATACAATAGAATGTCATACGTCTCAATTTTCAATATGTTTGAGTTATATTTTTCAAAACTTGTGTGTTAAAATAAAAGAATAAGCCCTTGGTTTATGCCTTAATTATTCCTTATAAGAATGTTAATTTAATGTTAATTTAAAAAATATATATTCACTCATCACTGCCTTTTTTTGTTACTGGTATCTCTTGAGAGATATTTTTTCTCAAAACAGCAGGCAAAATTATAGTAGATTATGTCATAGAATAATAGATTGACCAAGGTTGGAAAAGACCTCAAGATCATCCAATCCAACTGTTCACCTACCACTAATACTTCCCCACTAAACCACATCCCTCAGTACAACAACTAAATGTTCCTTGAATATCTCCAGAGACCCTTTGCTCTTAAGTTATAAAGGGTTTTGAAATTCCGCAATGCCTTTTTAGTTACAAAATAAAACATCTAAGAGAAAAATATTTAGAAGACTGAGGTTTATACCATTTCAAGATTAAGTTCAGTTGCCTTGGAAAACTTTTACTACTTTGTGCTCTTGTTCTGTTTTTGTTTGTTTGTTTGTTTGTTTGTTTGTTTTCTCAAAGAAAGGAGTTCCATTGCTTTTGTCTTTTAATGGCACATGAATTGTACTTTCTCACTGAAATTTTGGTCCAAATTTTGTCTTTTAAATTAGTTGAGATTTCTACTTTTTGAAATACATACCTTTTCTTCACTAAAATATCATATACGGAAGAGCAGCCTATAAAACTATTTGTGATAAATTCATAAAATGAATTAACATTGCATGTTTGTACATATGTTTGTATATATGGATAGACTGGATAGATGGGCCACGGTAAACCATACGAGTTTCAGTAGGGCCAAGTGTTGGGTCATGCATTTTGGACACAACAACCTGAGGCTACCCTACAGGCTTGGGGAGGAGTGGCTGGAAAGCTGAGGGAAAGGGATCTTGGTGTACTGATGGACAGTTGGCTGAATATAAGCCAACAGTGTGCCCAGGTGGCCAGGAGGGCCAATGGAATCCTGGCTTGTATCAGGAATGATGTGGTGAGGAGGACTAGGGTAGTAATCCTGCCCTTATACTCAGCACTGGTGAGGCTTCACCTTGAGTACTGTGTTCAGTTTTGGGCATCTCAATACAGAAAGAACACTGAGGTGCTAGAGGAGGTCCAAAGAAGGGCAGCAAGGCTTGTGGGCTTGGAGTATATATCCTACGAGGAGCAACTGAAGGAACTGGGGCTATTTAGTCTGGGAAGAGGAGGCTGAAGGGAGACCTTATTGCTCTCTTCTAATACCTGAAAGGTATTCAGAAATAGTAGTTTGAATTTATCTACTGGTCAAGATATTTATGATATATGAAATGTCTATTATATATTTTCAATTAAAATATCTAACCTTCTGTTCATGGTAAAGAATAGAAACTAACAAAGCAAAAACATGTATTGTAATGCAATAGAACTCTTACCTTCACACACCCTCTCCCGACCCCACTAATCCAGCAAATATGATTTTGCAACTGTTGATAGACTGTAGATTTTTATTTCACTTGATTGTCTCTGAATTTTATGACTTGTTTTGTGCTAAATTAATTTTATTTTGTTTTAGCTGCTATTATTACCTAAATTTATTTTAATTAAACAAGGAAAAATTTCTCAAGCAAACCATGATGTCTAAATCTTAAAACAAACACACCCTACACAATGGGGGGAAAAACAATTAGCATCATCTGTTTCTAGATTTTTAGTTAAACCTAGTGAAGATTTCAGCATGCTGACAACTGTCATAAACCTTAATTTAATTACTTGCTTGAGTGATCTTTCTCCAGGCCAATTCAAGGGCAACACACTTTGTACTGTTTTGTGTAGGGAAACTCAGTTGCATGCTGTGCTCTGGATAGTGCTTCCATTGATGCATACCAGTGGTTTTGTCATGCAAGAAACATTAGACAGGGAAATCATCAAACATTTATGCCCATGAATGTGTATGCAATTTGCACATTTCCTAAACTCAGACTGAATTCAAGCAACTTACCAAAACAAAACAGAAGCTAGAGTGTGGTCCTTCGAAGTACAGTAGATATCCATGTTTTCCCAGGAAGAGAGGCTAAAGTACATTATCAAGATGTGAAGATGCAGTTCAAACAAATCTATCTGAACTATATACATTTCTGTTAGTGGAATCTGGAAGCTTGTGACTTCTGGAAAGAGATTATTTAACCACTTGTAGGAGTCACTGACAAGATGTAGGACCATGGTTACTAGGAAAGATGAACAAACTCTGACAAGATGTATAGCTCAGCTGGATTAGATTTGTGGGTTGGAAACAGTGCCACCAGGAGGATGTAATAAGTAGTAATGATCAGTCCTTCAGCCTCACTTCTTTAACCACCTGAGGCACTCATCTGCCAAGCTGTCTTGCTAACTTTACCTGGCAGAGGCCTAGATGCTGTGGAGAAACCGCCATGAGTCATCCAGCCTGCCAACTATTACCCCTTGCTCTCATTCATATGGACACAATCAGTACTGCCCAGAGACACCCCCAGTGTACCAGGGTTCTGGAGACCAAGAAGAAGGGCCTAGAATGAAACCCATATATTCACTGAGCTTACCAGTGAAATGAAAGGAATTGAGTAGGGGCAGAAGCAACCTACATGTAATTGTGAATTGGGTGGCTGAAGTTACAGGCAGTGTGTATATTTTTATAACCTCAAACCCTTCTTTGAGAACCAGTGATTGCTTAGAATAGACAGGATAAAGTTGACAAAAAAGGGACTGCAATATCTTCAAGTTTAACTGAAGGATGAGCAAAAAGTCCAAAGTGGAGGAACAGAGGCAAGGAAGACAACGTGGCAAAGTGTGGGATATTCCCACACTTCCTCCGAGGAAACATGACTGAGCACCAGGCCAAATACCTGTACAGAAAGATAACATAATAGGAAGCAAACAGTAAAAATAAGAAAACTGCATGAAGCTGTAAACACATAGACTCATTAGGGCCACAGAAAAATAGTGGGGTATCTTGCACAGCTGGACTGTGGCAAAATGAAAGGGTGCAAACTCTTTAGGAAATAAACCATTCACAGTGTAAGGAGGCTACATCACTGGTGTATGTTAGACATCTCACCCAAAATTGCTAGACTGTGGAGAGAAAAATCCCATACAAACAGCTGAACTTGAATAAAAAATCATGAGTTTTGATCTCTTTTGATACCAAACTTCTGGAAAGTTGGTACATGGTTTGCAGTTTCAATATCGCTGCAACATTCCAAGCCTTTCTTATTGATTCAAGCTGACCAAACAACACAGTGCTCTAAATATCATCTGTAATAATTCTAAACTACATATTTTACCTCTATTGCACTATCTCCTACTGACACATATAATCTCATGATTGACACTTCCACAGTTGTTACAAAGAAACAATAAACATTTCTCTAACTAGGGTATCTAATCATCCCTGACAATAGAAAGATTTGTAAATGGCACTGAATTTTGTCACTTTCTTACAGCTGACAGTGCAGCAGTGATGATTCACACAAGTGTTAAATTCTCTTGTCTGACCTCCAAATATAGCGTAGAGGAGAATAAAAGAAACTGAAAGCTGGCATTTTTCACACAGAAAACTCTTAATCAAAGTTGTTGGATGTATTTATGTTCAAGAGAGATAGGTCCCCCAGTAGGTTTTAATTAAAATATCTTACAACACCAATTTTCTCTACTTCTGCTTCATTCTACCTGAATAGGATTTTAGGTCTACAATTAAAATCTTTTCTGTGTCCAGTATACAACTAATGAGCTTCAAAAACTGCAACATTTATCACATTTAGCAATGGACAGAATTGACTTATGTCAAGACTGTTTATAAAATATAAGCCTCTTAATGTGAAAGTGATAAGTATCACTTCAAAAGGCTGCTTATCTTCTTATTTTTTTAGTTTCTAAAGCTTCAAAAAAATTGCAAACAAACAAACAAAAGAACAACAGAAAAAGTGTTGTTGGCATGTGCCCAAAAAGCAACCCGTGACTATGAATCAATCATCTTACCCCAAAAATAGTCAGCAGCCCAGGAGCCCCTTGGACTGTGTGTGCCTGGGGGTGTTGTTTTCCAGCAAATGACAGTGTGAATGAAGTCCCCCATGAGAACCAGTGCCTGTGATTGTGGGGCTGCTTTCTATTGTTTGTAGAAGGTGCCTCATCAACCTCAACTTCTTCCTCCTTATCAGGCAGCCTGTAGTAAATACATACAGTGGTGTCACCCATATTGGCCTGCCCCTTAATTCTGATCCATACGCTCTCCACTCATTCATCATTCATCCCTAGGTGGAGCTCAATATGTGTCTGTTATTTTCTCATATAAAGAACAACTCAGCAACCTCACAATGCTGGTGGGTCTCCCCCAAAAAGTACATAGCCATCCCTGACAGCATTCCAGTCATGGGAACTGTCCCACTATGTCTCCATGATCACAATGAGATCCTGGCCCTGTGACCAAACACAGGCTTCTTCCTGTCTATTCCACATGTGAAATGCATTGGTATAGATGCATTTCAAGAAAAGAAAAGGAAAGAGGATTAAAGTGTCCTGATAGGGACACAAGAGGAACCCCCATAACTACATAGACCGTTGAGGTGGCTGGTCTTCTGGCTCATGGCATGGGAGGCAGCTATAGAACATTTATCACTGTTCTTCGTTTGTGTAGTGGAGACAATAAATTATTTATGAGATAATCAAGTAGATTTATCTTAAAAGAAATCCAGGAACTCTCATGATATTTCTGAGAAATTGCTTCCTTTTTTCTTTTTTTCCTCTTTCTTTTCTGCTCTTTGTTGTTTAAACTTTATTTAAGGACTTCAGTATGAGCTTAAGAGCCTTATTTCAAGTATATCCTTTTGAAAATCCTGTTTTTCTTTCACCAGAAGTTTTTCAGCCATCAGAACGATGGAAACTTGTCAAGTAGAAAGAGTGAAACCACTCTGACATTTTCTCTTTTATAAGTAGTAGAAAAGAAATTCAAAGGAACACATCTCATTACAGAGCTTTCAAGAGTGCATAAGTGTGTATGTATATAATAAAAATAATATTCAGTCTTATTTCAATATATATTCTACATTTCTAATTTACATACTTTTAAAGATTTTGTCATTGATAAAAAATCTTCAAATAACCAAACAAAACAACAACAGTAACAACAAAAACAAATGAAAAACTCCTTAGCAAATAGGAATTATTCTTTCATTAGTCTGTGCTAATGTCATATGTTCCATAAAACCTAGATATGTGGGAGCAGGGAATAAGATGTAAACTGAAGGATTCCCCAGAAAGATACATTGAGCAATGGTGTCTTTAAAAGTGCTAGAAAATAGAGAATGCAAATAAAATACAACAATATTTAACCAGGTTCAAATCTATTAGACAACAGCACATAATTTAATGCAGAAAATAAATATAACTTTCTTAATTAGTTATTTTTGGTTTGTTTTGTTTTCCCCTAAGTGACTTACTTATTTCGAATGGCATTCAATTCCCTTCACCATGCAAGAACCCTTTGAGTGATTATGTTTTTCTCCCTGCTTGTTCTTCGTATCCCCTTTTTTAAGCAGAGTATTATGTCTAACAAGTCATGAGAACTATGGGAAAAGAAAGAAGTAACAAATATAACACTCAACCGTAAAGAGGGACTGTGCAGTCTTGAAAAAAATCAGCTGCTTAATCTTTGATGAGATTGAATATGAAGCTTAATGATGGAAAAGCTCAGACGCTTCTCACACCTTCCCACCTCCTGTACTACTTTTTTTTTAATGTGGCAATGATTTATCATTTATATTTTGTCACTACCAAATTACATTCTGATTTTTGGGGGAACATTTCAGGTGTTTTTTTGTTTGTTCGTTTGTTTGTTTGTTTTTGCTGGGGGAGGAAGTGTTGCAACTGCATTTCAGGATGTTAGACTGGTGTGAGAATCACACATATGTATCAGGCTAACATCAACAATATTTTTAAAGGTTATCCTCTTCTACTCCAAAAAATTTCTTAAAATTCCTTACCATTCCTTACAATGCACTTAATTCAAATACAAATACTCTTAGCAATTTGGAGTAGAAATTAATATATTTTAGTGAGCGTTTATTTTCTGACTGCAGAAATAAAGATACGTTTATTACTATTATCTTTACCTCTTTGGTTGTAGATAGCTTTAATCTCCATCATGTTACATATATAAATCATGGAAGTGTTTTCTTGCCATGGCTTCATTCTACAATTGGGACATGTGGGAACCATCTTTCAGGCAGAAAGTTGTGAAGCCTAGGAGTTTTTCAGGTAGTGTGATCTCGAGGACAGGACAGACTGTTGAACAAGGATTCTATACACAAATTTTGTTTAATCAATTTAACAATTGTCTGTTGGCAGCCATTATCAAGTCTTTTAATCTTACCATGCTTCCATTTTTATTTAAGAATGGACAAAATCATAATCATTAATAATTTACAATTTGCTGATAAAAAGAACTGAAAGCACAATTGCATTCATTAATAATAAAAGTCAGTAATAAAAGATATAAGTTGTTAACAGTTTGTGATTTAGGTGAAATTATTTAGATGATTTCATAACAACACCACAAGAAACAAAACCAACCATATATTTACAATTGACACTATTAACGTTTTCCAGGAGCTGTTCTCAAGAAGCTATTGACTTTTGTTCTTAAAGTAAGGCATATGCTTTACTTCTTATCTTTTCTAGATTTTTATGATCCATTATTTCAAATCTCAAGGTAATTTCCTACAAAAAGTAAAAAAACAAAAACAAACAAACAAACAAAAAAACACAAAATGTAGTGTTCTGTGAGACTGTGAATCGGCATATGAATTCAATTTGAGGTATTTTCCTAGATAAAACAAATTAACAACTAAAGCAGAAACCTTTTCAAGCAGGTTAAACTACTAATTTTCAAACAGAATTTGCACAGATTCTTAGAGAAATTTCTTATTAATGCATTCTACGTGGTTAGCCATGACAGGTCTTTCATATCTAATTGAAGCCATTAGGATCAGTACATTTAGCAGGACTTTCAAAGATTTTTGCTAATGTGACTTGTCAAACGTAGGTCTTCACATTAAGCAAAGAAATTAACCAGGTAAGCTTTGGTGAGAAAGAAGGCATTTTGTGAGAGCAGAGAGATTTTTTATGACTGTTAGCAACTGATATCTCTCCATTAATTTTCGGTGAAATTCCATTAAGCTCAATGATACTTGTTTATTCTTAAAGTGTCATCACTTAATTATTGTGAGAATGCCTGAGTTTGCAGTTCTGATAACATATTCTTTAGCTTACATTCTCTCTCTCACTTTCTTTCTTTTTTTCTTTTTTTTTTTTTTTTTTTTAATTTAACAATGAAAAATAAACTTGGACTTTGTTTATATGCAAAAAGATGTGGCAATACCTGAAATAATTTTAAATCTAATTTTAATTTTTAATGGATAAGTTTAAAAGTCGTGATAGATATTTTAGAGCATGACACTTGGTAACTCACTCTTGATAGAAATTCTGTTTTATGGGTCAGTGATATAATTCAGACCCTATAGCACTTAATCAATTACCACAAGATCTCTAGGCAAGTTGTACTTTTGTAAATTTGTTCCCTACCAGCTCTTTCCTTTTAATTCGAACTGATGAATCAAACAAGTCTGTCTGTTTCTCAAGTGACATTGTTTGGTTTTTTTTTTTTTCTATTTCTTTATTTTTTCTCTGAGTGACAACCTTGGCTACAATCCTGAAACATTCTCATACAGAAACAGTCAGTAATTAGACATACCATGTATGTACCTGAATAGCAATTATAATCAGCCTTCAGCAGTAAAGGCTAACTGGATAATGCCAAAGAATTTTAAGCTTTTTCAATCAAAGCTTTTGCTAATCTTACCACATAATGCTTCTGAGGAATCAGTTATTTATCTGAAGATAGCATTGAATAACATAACAAAATAATGAGACACATTAATCTTTTATTTAGGTCCTGGATTAGTACATTAGGAGAAACATCTATGATTAGGCAGCAGTTCCCTAGACATAGTTGATGACACAGGACTTTGGGCAACTTATGGGAAAATATCATGCAGTGAATGGAGATAATGGAAGAACAGTTTATGCTTTCCTGTGCTCTGAGAAAGTATACTGGCAAAAGAAGAGTTAAAAATACCAAACTAGAATTTTCTACATGTAACATAGCTGCATTTGTGTTAGGAGATTTTAGGTTTTGCCCTCTAGGGAATAGAGTGTGAATTCTATCTTTGTGCCTCGGTTGAATCAATATGGAATATAGGTTTACTCATAGCCACTGTTCCCCAAATATTGTTTCTGTCAATTGCAAAGGTCAAGAGACTTTCAACACTTTCCTTTACCCTTCATTCATCCCTTAGTATGCACCACAGTTCCTTACTACACAGTTCCTTAAAGTTGACAAATTTGTCTCTGGTCACTTAGCATCTTCCTGAGAATACCGCAGAAGAAGAAAGCTTGCTCCGTATTTATTCCATATACTTACTACAGAGAAGGGGAGGGAACCTTTGGAAGTTTTAGTTAATCCCACTTGGAAAAATAACACCAGTTTCCAGCTTGAAAACATTGTCTGTATACACCTGTATGATTATTTACATAATTTCCTCACACCAATTTTTTTTTCCGAACTGTCAAATATTACTCCTTAATATTTCCTTAGCCCACACAACAGCTCATTTTCAATAAAGTTTTGCCATCTCTTTATGTACTTATCTTGTCACCACACTGCAACATAGCCAAGTAACAATCCTATATAATTGTTTCTAGGCATGACTAAAGACAGACAGAAAGACTCTACTTCTCTACTACTACTTAGGGGCAGAGGGAGGAGCTGTTCTTCTGGCATGTCATCTGAAACTGGAATGCAACAAGAAACTTCTCCCTTTGTCTTTGCAGACTATTTTTCTGACTTTGTTTTCTCAAATTTAATTTCTTTGATCTTATTTTTATACCTTATTAGCTAAGGAAAAAAAAAAAAAAAAAAAAAAAAGCAACATGAGAAGTAGAACCAAATATCACGGTCTCAGTTTCAGCATTTAATAATAGTCCTTTTCAGAACAACACAAGTTATCACTTCAGAACCACAAATTCTGTAAATTAGTAATGATATCTCTTGGTGACACAACAACAGAAGTACACACTACTGAACATTACACACCTATTAAACTGTGTGTAACACATAAACAAGAAAAAACATACCCCATCACGTCTCATAGGTAAAAAAAAATTGTCAACAGAAAAATGCTCGCTTTTATTTCTTCCTTCCTGCCAAAGTTAGATTGTTCCCCACAGCATAATTTTCAAGTGATTTGCCCAGTCTCATTTTAAATTATTCTAACAATGGGGTTTCCACTACTTCCCTTAGGAAGTGTAACCATAGATGACAATTTGACATTCACATTACACTCAAGTCCCTAGATGACACAGTTCAGTGTAATGTGACATAAGATTTATTGTGATGGACTCTAACATTTGACAGGCTCCAATACAGTGTAATGTGCTGTGAATGGGTGATTTAAAAGGAATGTTTAAAAACTACTATAGCTATAAAGTAAAAATGGTTGAAAATATTTGGAAAACATAACAAAAAATATTAAAATGAAATAGAGTATAATCAAATACAATAAAATAAACAAAATAAATTTTGAACACTGAAAATCTCTCAAAAACATTAATGCTAAATACAGTATTTTATCATACATAGATATTTGCAAACTGTTCTACTAAAATCCAAATTTGATTTGTCAAGCGCCAGACAGGGTTAACAGAAGAGCCAAATGTCAAAGCCTAGAAGCTTGAATATTAAAAGACTAAGAGTTGCATTGTGAAACATGTCTAATTTTGGGGAAATGACAATAAGAACCTAGCAACATTTTCAGAAGATGTTGTCTCTCTCTCCAATTTATGAGACAGAGAGTAGGATCTTTGATATATGTAGATCTGACATAAGATTAAGAAACAACGGTTCAAATGTTGGTCCGTCCAGATTAAGATTTATTATAAATCTTAATGGAGAAGGGGAGGACCACAACTATTAGGAATTAGGGTGATGGAGAAGGGAAAGTGGGTAAGAAAGATAGGAAAGAAGCAAGAATTGCATACAGTGGGGATAGTCACCACCAGAATCCAGCAGCATCCGTTGCACACCGTTCTGATGGTCTGAGGCAAAAGTGGGGGAAGAGTAGCAGCAGTGTGTCTAGCCTTAGGCAGCAAGCAGGTACAAGCGACAGGATAAGTTCAGGTGGAAGCGACAGGTCTCAGGTAGCGAGGCCCAGGAGAGTCCGTCAGCATACAGGCATACAGGCATCATGTCGTAAGGAATCTGATGTCAGAAACCTGTCCTTGTGGCTGCTGGTCCCTTTTTTTTATCCTTCTTCTTCTGCCAACATGGCATTCCTGGGCTCTTCAGTAAGAGTCACATGCAGTACCCTCTGAGATAGCTATCTCATTCAAGATAAGACCACACAAATGGCTTCCCAGCCATTAAGCTGTGGCTTATCTCTCTCTTGTTGCCCCTGGCCTACAAATCTTCAGACA
The DNA here is from genome assembly GCF_987193195.1 of Phasianus colchicus. NCBI lineage: Eukaryota > Metazoa > Chordata > Aves > Galliformes > Phasianidae > Phasianus > Phasianus colchicus. The sequence goes on along the minus strand of NC_143437.1, from coordinate 98,123,420 downwards.
ACTTCAGCCAACTTCGACCAGGACTTGCATAGACTTGTCCATCTGTGTCCTCAGTAAGCTGTGAGACAATGGTACCAAAGAATAATCTCTTACAGATATCTACGGGTCTATCTGTATATTTAGGTACTGACTAACTTTAAAAATCTAGTTCTTAGATTTTATTGACTGGTTCTTAGTTCTTAGATCTTATTGTACAGATTTTAACTGCTATTTCTACATATCTTTGTGTCAGCAGAGAGAAGACAGTGCAGGAATGGGGGAAAAAAAACGTCACTCATCTACTCACTGCTGGGGACATTTGGCTGCTTGGTAGTTTTAGATGTGATCATATAAAAAAAAAAATAAAGCAATACAAACAAACAATAAATAGGCAAGCAAGAGGAACTGAGCAGTCAGAAAATCAGTGGAGAGAAAATAGGAATGTTGTTGGCACAACTCTATGTCTAGCTAGAATGAACAAGCATTGAGAAAGTCAACTTGATAGCTGATGGCATATGGGGGCTAATTTATGAAGAAGACACTGGAGTATGCTCAAGCATATGACTAATAGGTACTCCTTAGAAGTTGTGTATGACTTTTTTTTTTTTTTTTTTTTTTTATATAAGAGAGTTGATATCATAAGACATAAGAAAGTCTTTGTAGACATCTAATCTATTTCATCAAATGCATGCTTTCCTCTCTAGCATCCTTTGCAATATTTTCTGTCTTGTACCTTGTTAGCCAGTCCTCTACTGTGTATGAGATGTTTGCACTGATTACTCAATAAATCTTTGGTTTCTAAGAACATAATTAGGCTCTATCTCATCCTTATGGTCTGTGAATTTCTTCTTCCACTTGAGCAACTGATCCACACGGAAGACATATAAAATGAAACACAGAACATCCTTTACAGGTTACAGCAGCTGTTTAGTATGGCACAGGTCCCAGTGTTCAGTCAATTATCAGTATATGTTTTCTTACAAAAACCTATTGCAGCTGGACTCTCCCTTTGTTGTCAGTAAGATGAAAGGCCTTTCTGATCTTAGGCTGTCCCGTTAGATTACTGCAGTGGAGGAACATTAGATCCATTGGCCAACAGCACAAAAAAGAAAGAGGCAGCAGAACATCGTGGCACAATGTTTTTCATGGCACCCAGTCTGGGAGATGAGGAACTCATTTAAAATAAAGACACATGGATGTCATTCATTTTTTTCCACAAGAAAAAGGACTGTCCAAACCTGAATCAATATGCCCATGGAAAACTTCATTTCTCACTCTGTTTCTGCACGTCTTGGTTATAAATTCTAGGAGAAACTGAAATTTTTTATTGTCCTTCATATGGTTTTATTTTATTTATTTTATTTTGAGTTATAAATGCACAAAATTTTCACACTGAGGAATGTCCTAAAAGACTTACTTTTTGCTGAATATGAAATGTATGAAGTTTATAAGGAATCTGAAACTCGGAGAATATTTGCATTTACTTTTTCTTTTTCCTTTATATATATTTTTTAAAATGTGCATAAGTCTCATTGTAAAATCTGTTTCATTGAAAATACTGAATGGCTGATTTTCAAACCAAATACTAAACATTAAGAAGGTAAGATTATAAATCTAAGGAGTGTTAGAAAAAAATACATGCAACACATTTATCAAAATCCAGAAGGCTTCATAGTTCTAAAAATGTCTTTCAATACAAACTGTATTATTTTTGCTCAGTTTTTCCCAGTATTGAAAATATCTGTTAAATTCTCAGAGAGTCAGATAATTTTCTGACAATCATTTCCAAAAGCTATTTCAAAATAAGGCATATTTAAATTAATATAATTATTATCTATCTTATTTTTGACAAAGTTGAAATCATACTTGAGTACAAAGATAAGAAGGAATATGATCAGAAAAATAATACAAGCTAGAGAATTATCTCATTTGAAGTTCTTAGTAGTGATAAATCAAAAATAGTTCTAGAGATAGACAATGAGAGCAGATATCACATTATCTCATAATTTTTCTTTTTTTTTTTTTTTTCAAATCTTATGAATTATATTTAAAAATGCATTTAAAATGTAAAGTAGCCATTTATAGAAATTAAGGGCTCTGGGATCCAATTTCTGATGCCTTTTCGCTGGAGAAAAAGAGATTTCAACAATACTATTTATAGTAGAAAAAAAGTTAAAACACAGTGCTTAGATATCCACTCTTATTTTTCCCACAAAAAAAAAAAAAGTTAGTTGGTCATGTACTGCATATTCATTAACTGCAACTTAATAGGAATTGATGTAGGAATAAAAATAGAATTCAGCCAGTTCCGGGAAGATGTGTTTCTCCCTCTTTAACAAGAAATTAAGATAAAAATAAATAATAAATGTAATTTGAGCAACACAAAAACCCTTTCACTATCTGTATAATTCACTATTTTTGTTTCAGGAGAAAAAAGTAAAATGAAATAAAGGAAGGAGAAAAAAAAGATAGAGATGACAAACAGAAGTTTTCCAAATATGTTTCTTCATCGTAAGTAAAACAGGTCTTGCAGCCTAGATTGCTAGAAGCTGGGATGTACATTAGGAAAAATAGAATTTGATACCCTTTCCCCCATACAGACCTGGCCTTTGGTCAGACACAGCTTGGTCTTTTTATGTTTCTATATAGTGCATAGCTTGCTCCAAAAGTAATCCCTCCTATTTATTTTCATGGACATTACAACGCATACAAAGAGCAAAATAACACTATTTCATAAATTCTCAGCTACAAATCAATATTTTTGTCAAGAAAGTCGACATCATTAGGTATCCATTTTAGCCAGCAATGACCAAGAGCCTGCATTTCATGCTCATAAAAGCCAGCAAAGATGACTCACTGTTTCACAGCTGCTATGATGGTATTGTTGTTAGGAAAATGTTGCCCACACAGTCCATCTTTCATTCGCCCAAACAGATGAAAGTCAGAGGCATTGTATTTGAACAACACAGTGGACATGGTAGCATATTGCAGTCAAGACTGACAATGTGCTCCACAGTCTTCAAACTGATATGAGACTTGGTGTTACTGTGTTTCAAGAGAAAGGCTGTCTTCTTTTGTATTCTGACTCAAAGTTTGAGCTTTCAACTTAATCAGTGTCACAGTGTAGTGCACAGAGTTGATAGACTCATCAGCATCACTCCTTTCCTATTACAAAGGACAGTGCACTTCACTTTTCCTGCTGGGGACTGCATCTTGTACTTTTTTTTCTCCATGGGGAATTCACAGATCGACATTTTGAGTCTGATTTGTTGTTGTGATGTCATGTCCCATCACTAATAATGATGCAATCCAGGAATGCATCACCTCCGTATTGATTCAGTATGTCCTGACAAGCATGCATATGTTGTGTGAGCACTCATGGCTCCATTTGGTGCAAACTTTGCAATATTCCAATGTTGTCACCATCATTTCCAATGCATTAAAGCTGATATTCAGCTCCATACTCATTTCCCTGATTGTAATCTGCTGGTTCACATGCATGAGTTGATTGAGATGCTCTTAATTTCATGGTATGATAGCTGTGGATAGCCATCTGAAATGTGGCTTATCTTTCACATTGCTGTCATCACTGCTGAAATTCATCACCTACCGCTTCACCATGCTCACATCTACTGTTGGTCTGCATAAATATTCAGCAAGCATCAGTGGATGTCAATGGGTTCAACTTTTTCCACGTGGAGGAATTCATTGACACACTTTTGCTTCATACAAACACCACCAACAAAAAAATACTGTCATCTACTGTCATCTGCTGCATGGCAACAAAATGTAGTGGAATACTGGCAGGAAGATTCAACCTTTACTACCATACCACACACGTCCTCCTCTCATGTCATGGGCCAACATAACAAAATAGGAGGATGCATTGCTTTCAGATCAGCCTTCATATTAGTTATTTATACCATATAATCTTGTACTTGGTTTTAAAAAGATACTGTAGCTTGAACAAATTGTAACTTCTTTCAAGCAAGAAAAATGATTGGAAATTCTATTCACGAAGAGACAAAGTAAGTTACTATTGATAAACAGAGAGGAAAAGAACAATTAAGTTAGGATATTTGTCATTAATTTTTGTCTCCTAATGCTCTCCCTGTCTTCAAAGCAGTATATTTTGTGTTTTTGTATGGTTTACTCAAGATGTTTCAATGAATTTCTGAACTGCTAATCTAAATTGTGTTCAATTTCTAGAAATGAAAGCTTTTATCTTCAGTGATGAAAAATACCTTGCAAAACCAGTTTTTAAGATTTATTCTCAAAACATTTAATTATGTAGGAAATCTTCCTATATTGCAATTAAAAAAAAAAAAAAAAAATCAGTAATACTTCTCTTTCATCATTACTTCTACTGCTTGTAATTAAAACAATGTAAAGCCACATCCTAAAACAAAATTCTCTAATTCTTTCAACATATTACAGTGTTTTGGTACTATCTTCCTTTTCTGGACCTCAATCCATAAACCAAAGAAGTTCAGAATAAAATTTATGAAAAATGGAAATCTGATTATGAAACTAAATATTTCAATACTTAAACTCATTCATACACATATAGAAAATTTTGTTTAGGCTTTTTTTGAAAGATACAGGTGACAGCTAGAGTACTGGATGGTCAAAGGAAATAATGAAATCTCATTTTTGGTTTACAAGTTACTTCTCCAATAACACATAACTCAGAGTTCTAACCTTCTTTGAAATTATTAATACTCCAAGAATGTAAAACTGCAGTAATGTGTTAAATGTGCTTCTCTTGTTAAAGGTTAAATGAAAATTATGTTAGTAAATATTTTACTTCAAGACTGTCCAAAAAAACACATCCTTAAGTAAGGTTCAAGCTGTAGCACTGAACTGTAGCACTTACCTGTTCTGCATTATCTGTTACAACTTGTCAACGGTTTACGGGCTGGTTCAGCCCGGTTCCGTGAGAGGGGCAGAAGGATTTTGCAAAATCCGTGCCTCCAGAAAAAAGGGAACAGGGGATCCCAAAATAATTAAAAACAGCAGCGACGATCTGAGGAGAAACAAACTAATTTACTAAATATAGTATTGGAATGCAAGATAACACACCATCATACAATATAATTAGAATTGAAGCTAATAGATCAAATATAATGAGAGAGACAATGTCCAAAAGGTGGAGAGACCTCACCAAAACACTGAGGTGAGATGTGCAGTCCAGTTGAGCAGCAGGGAGACAGGAGGAGAGCTGACGAAGAAGAAGCGGATGAAGAAGAGCACATCAGGTGACCTTGCCCGGAGTTATATCTCCTCTCTGTGAGGAGTCCCCTGGGGAAAATAGTTCTTCTCTTCCGGGCAGGTACCCAGAACTTGAGCATTAACAGTTAAACTCCCAGTGCCCTACATGATGTTATGATGTGGAATACTGAAAACCAAGAATCACAAAACCATGACACAACTTTTCAAGGATTTCTCATCTTGAATCCAGGAATTTTCCACCTCTCTTCCAAAAGTCAGTGCTTGCAGAATCTACTTAAGGTATTGTCTGAATTCTAGTTCTGTATTTTCTGGGCCAGAATATTGCCTACAACAATAATATTGCATAGATGGTTTATAAAAGTACACTGGTGCACAGGTGAGAGTGCAAGATCTGCATTAAAGGTGAACATTTGTAAATTATATGTGAAGTAAAAAAATGCTCATAAAGTCCATTTTCAAACTTGGCTAAGGGTAGGAAAATATTATATGAATAGATCATAGATTTTTGGTTATCCATTCTGCCTTATGGTCAGTTTTCATCTTTATTCTGCTGCTTAGTGCTGGAAAGGTTACTGATTATTGGCATAAGGATGAAAAAGGCATCCTGATGTTTTCTTTAAATTAGATTCTCTTTCTCAATACTATTTACTTACCAACTTGAAAGGGAATAGAATATTATATTTCAGTTTTTTCTTTCTCCCACACTCCCCTTTTTGTAAATAAAAATTATTGCATACAGATTTATTGCCTTCACCAACCATATTTCTGATCATTCATTACTTGTTTAGAACTTTCTTTTTTACCTGAATAATTATGTGAGTACAGATTCATTGCCTGGATCTTGCCTAAGGCATTGCATCTCAGTACCTTAGTCCTAGTTTCACTGCAGTAAGTATTCTCTTTGCAGAACATAGCATACATTCGTTCAATCAGAATAGTCCATTCAGCTACTAAAATGTTCAAAAATCCAGAGAATATTCCTTCACTTTCACTCATTTTCTTTCCACTGTCTATGAGTTGTTTTGTTGTCTTTTTTTTTTCACACTTGATTTCACTTTGTTTTTGCTTCTCAGCAATAACTTGATCAAACCATCTACGAGTTCAACAGAATATGTCTTATTCATTTTTAAAATATATTTTCTTCTCTTCTTCAGTTTTACTTAGAATGAAGATCTACTGAGTCTCTGAGCATTACCAACTTCTTTTCAAGTCACAACATAATGGTTTTCAGTGTTATCAGCTCTCTGCTTTAAATGCTCCAGACTGTGCAGTCAACTTCATGGCCATTTCATCTATGGCAAATTTCACTAATTTTAGCAAATAATTCTTAACTTTGCCTAATGCTCAGAAACAATTAATTAGCTTATGAGTCCACTCCAGATAGCAGGAGAAGACTGTAATGTAACCTAAGCAGGTCAGCTTACAGATAAATTCTCCTTCAGTGACTACCTATGTGATTCAAACACTGTTAGAAAAAAGTATCCAGAAATGCTCCAGCACATAATGTAAGACAAAGCAGCAAAAAAATAAGTACTTTCTCAAAAGGGCCTCATGCAAGCTGGCAGTTAGTCCAGATGTTGTCTCTCTTCTTCCCAGGAGTTTCATCCAAGGTCCTACATGAATAAAATGCTACACTTGCTGACATGCAGTTATTAGAAGAAAATGTGATTCAAATGTAAACCTAGCTGAGTCTTTCTGTAACCATAAGCAAAATAAGGTTGGAAAGAAAGGAAAAACTGTATTAGACAAAATAAAAAGCAGTTTGTTTGCACCCATGAAGAGAGGAGGACATGCCATGAAGAGAAAAAAATTGCATGGTTGTCCACATGTCCATAACTCTTACTCTGAATATAAGAGATTCATTCAGCCTCTGGACACTTGTCATATTTTTGTCTGATCACTGACCCAATCACAAATTCTATCAAAACTGACATCATCTGAATTGCAAAGCAAAAACTTTTTAATAGAAGTGAGATCTATCAGAAAACTTTCCTTGTCTAGTATTGTTGAATTCAGTAATGTTTTAAGGTTGAATTTGTATTCACTATTTAGTGACTAATTAAAATACGTCTAATAACTTCCCTAAGATGTCATGGAGAAGATGTTCAAACACCTTTGTGGACATCTCTCCAACATGTCATTACTATTCTTCAGCAGAGATTTTTTTTTTAATAAGTATGAACTATGTGAAATACCAAGTCTTTAATTGCCTCTGCCTAGACACCTGCTGTTATTATTCTGTTAGAATTAAAACCTATGAGGCATATTTGACAAAACTTGAAAATATGCTGTAGGAAATAAACCAAACAAACTAATAATAGCTTACATCAGGAGAGAGAATTATGCTCATAGGAAATGAGTCATAAAGTTGAAGATTTGAGACTTGATGCCAATACTTTGAAAATCTATTGTGCTCTTAAGTGCGTGAAAAAGTAGTCTGTCAGTAAGCATTTTGTTTCAGCAAAAGGCAGAAGGGAGTCGTAAACCTTGCAAACTGCTGCTGAAAGAGAAAGTAGTTTGTAATGTCAAGCAGATAACTGATCATAAACACCCGTTAAAATTTATATTCTAGACTGTATCCCTTATAGAAGATTAGCTAATACAAAACAATATTTTCATTTTTATACATTACTTTTCTATTAAGGATCTCTGCATTTGATATGAACTTTGCAGTGGAGTTTCTAAATGCGTTTGAACAGAGCATTCAAAATGTTCTTCCTGTGGACTGAGAAATAAGGTAGATATGAAATATTTAAACTTATGATTACATTGAAAATCTTACAAAAAGCAGAATTAAACTCCTTGCTTTCTTGCATTAGCATCATAGAATGGTTTGTGCTAGAAGAGACGTTAAAGACCATCTAGTTTCAACCCCTCTGCAATGAGATCGCTAAACCAAGATCTTCAAAGACCCATCTAAACTACCCTTAAACACTTCCAGGACATCTACAGCTCTCCAGGCAATCTTTTTAATTTTCTCACCACCCTCACAATGAATAGCTCATTACTAATATCTAATCTAAATTTATGCTCTTTTTGTTTAAAACCATTATCCCTTGTTCTGTTGCTGCACTCGCTAATGAATAGTTCCTCTCCATCTTTCCTGTAAGCCAATTTTAGGTATTCCAGTGTTGCTATGAGGTCTGCCTGGGGCCTTTTCCCCTCTAAGCTGAATAACCACAACCTTTTCAGCTTGTTTCTGTAGATGAGGTGTTCCAACCCCATGATCACCTAGTGATTTTCCTCTGGATTTCATCAACAAGTTTACGTTTTTCTTAGGCTGACATCTCCAGAACATAGTACTCTGGCTTGCTTCAAAGATGTATGCAACAAGAAATCAACTGCAATGTATTATCCAGACAAGAAAACAACCAATTAGATGAAATGTGGTGACCAATTTATTATTATAAGTGTGGCGTTTGTGCTAAGCTTTCTTCTCTGTATGTACTCATAATACTGATATTTTTATAAAGCATCTTGTCTAGTTTGTGTACCGTGTCAGATTATTTTAATGGACAGTTCTAATTGCTGATTTGTTACAGCTAGAGTATACATATTCTGTTTTATTTGTAATGCTGGAAGCAATTACAGTATGCATAATATTCAGGGTAGGCCTTTTTTTCTTAGCTAAACAACATCTCCTTTGAATGTCTTACTAAATATAAACCCTCAAGCCTGGCTGAGATACTATGTTAATTACTTTTAGTATAAGAAGATCTTATATATTTTGTCTTTTTTTGTTGCTGATACTTTCACTTCCAAATTCTCCTTCTCTAATGATGAGATCTGGCTGGCATGACTTTAGCTAAAAAATTGAATTAAGTGTATTATAAAATAATCAGTCAAGAAAGAGAATGAGTCAGTTCCTCAGGACAAGTTATTCCACTTGTCTAACCATCTGCCTCTTAGGATTGAGTCTCTCTTTGTTCACTGTTTACAGCCATTGTAAGTTAAATTTTTAGACGACTCTGGAAAGTGTGGATGAATCAATTCTCAATTTTACAATTAATAGGCTGCAAAATGGCTTGTTATCACGAAAACACATCACAATATATGGTAGTATAAATAATGACAATAATAATTTGGAATAGAATTACAGAATGTGGGGTTTAATCTCCTGGAGTTACTTAGAAATTTATTTGGCTAAGATTTTGCTCGAAGAAATGAGCTATAACAAATCCACTTTACATTATTAATATTTGAAGCATCACTGTCAATGTCTTAATCCTTGATTGCGCACAAGATTTGTGGTGCTGCCAGGTAAACCCAAATTATCTGATTTTAGAAACTGCAGAAAAAATATTTCTTGACCTTTATATTTGTCATACTTAGGGGACCACTGTTTCATAGCCAATGCTCCTTTTTGGCAAAGAGAGGATTTTGTATACAAGGCCAAGCTCAGTCTTTCTAATACCACTTTATGGTGCTCTGTTATGGACAGGATAGACTTTTGCCTTTGTGTGTGTAAACAGAATAATACTCCATCAAACTGCAAGAAAACAAAACTTTCCTATTTCATTGCATAAATAGATGCCTATCAAATTTTTGAGTCAGGAAATTTTTGTTCTGTAGTTTTCTTCTCTAATTTCACTAGGCTTATAACAACCTTATATGTAACGTAGCATACATCTATATATATTTATAGTACCGTGTCATCAATGATCAATGTTAACAGAAAATCCACATGAATAGATTAGAGAATTTTTTTTCAAACCTCTTTGAGATTCAGTACAACTTCTTTGCAATTAGATGTGTTCTGTAAATGTGCATATAAATTTTGGGAATGGCTTGAACATGTCCAATATCCTTGTTTTAATTAGGAAAAAAAAAAAAAAAGATGCTTTAAAGAGCAAAAGTTTCATGTTAAATTCAATTTAATGGTAAAATGAAATCAGCAAGAGACAACCGGATCTTTCTTAGTGAAAAGCAAATTAAACGTTATGCACTGTGAAAATGCAAAGGATTTCAAAAAAACTCTCCAGGACACCAGAAGAAAACAGAATTTTGAAAATGAATTAAATTATGTTGCTTTTATTTTCTTTTTCTAATTTCTGTAAAGGAAAAATACATTTTGCAGCTGAAATAGCAATCTTGAGAAATGTATGTTACATTGCAAGATGTAGAATGTCTTCAAAATAATTATATATATGTATCTCTTTCATAAATAAGCACAGGGGGGCTGTGATGGACCAAAATCACAACTGTGACTGCAACTCAGTATTTCAGTATTACAAATTAGATACTTGGCAAATTCAAAACTTACATTCAGTTAAGACAAAATTAATTTGTAAGCCTTGTCAACATGATGTGTGATTACGGGGAAACTGAAATTCAGTTCTTGGTTTTGGAAACAAAATACGTTGCTTTAATCTGCTCTGCTGGGATAGGAACACAGCTGCAATGTGTGAGAGCAGATGGGAGAAAGGATTGTGGAAGTTACTAGCAGAGGTTCTTCTGTTTTGGAAGCAAAGTCTTGACTTCACCTGAACATCTGCGTTTAGTCTGAACAACTTTAGTTGTGGGTCTGTTCAGTACTGATACTAAGTTTCCTCCACTATTAAAAAATGACCAGCTTTGAGTAGTCATTGTAATACAAAGAAAATATTCACAAAAGAAATTTTTCTACCGTATAAATTTTTGAAGGATTTTTATTTTACAGTTATGACAGCCTGCTAGAAAGTTCCATTCTCCCATTCTTTTCTAGTTCACATCACAATATAAGGAACAAACTAATTAATGAAAACAGTTATTACAGAGAATTGTTGGAGACAGATAAGTTACAGTATGACTAGATAGACAGATGTGTCAGGTATGGCCAGTTACCATTCTCTGATGTTTGTGAGCACTGGGAATTAGGTTTAAAAATGTATCATCACAAGGAATAGCAAAATGAAAATGTTTTCCTGCTTGTCCACGTGTGCATGAATGTCTGTTTGCATATATTCCTTATATGTGTTATTTACATGAGTGAGGTATATATTTGTTTGCAAAAATGTATGTTTACACTACATATATAAAACATGTATATAGAAAATATGCAGGTTTTATTTTCTTCTACAAAACCATAAGTATTAGTTCAGTCCAGAACATGCTGAGATCACTGTCCTTTGCTCAGCCCATAATTAATTGTATAAGTAAACCTCATAAACCTCAGCAAATCATACACTTGATGTGTTTTATTAGAAAGTGGTATAAGCAGTGAGTACAGACTATAAGATGCTTTTATTTTACAACAGGTGCCTAAGGGGCTTATTAGCATTGGTGGCAGGGCTAGATCATCTTAGATATATTTTCCAACCTTAATGATTCCGTGATTCTATGATTTTAATACCTGTATGCTGAACAATATAAGGATTAGCTATTTTAAGCTACAAAAGAGAAGAAAGTGGAATTTAAGTTATTTTGTTTCAGAATGAATTGTGTTGACTGATTTCAGTGATCTAGGTGTATGCTGTTATTGATCTGAAATCTGCATCTAGTGACATGTTGTGTTGAAAGAGGAAATAACGAGGACACTCACTGATCCCTAAATCACATTGGTTTGGATAGATTGAAAAAAAAATGCATAAGGAAAGGAATGACATCTACTGTCTACTCTTCTGTTACAATCTTTTTCCTAGAAAGAATCCATTATGTTTGGAGAGAATGTTTTATCTGATAAAATGTTAGGAATGACCTCAACCACCAGCTGCAGGCTGTTATCTGCAGGGACAAAAGGGAGGCCCTCCAGAGGTTAAAGAATGAAGTTAATTAGGGGAAAATACTGCAATTAGATAAGGAAAAGGTTGTGACCAGTTTTCATAAAAATGACATGGAAAGCAAAGCAAAGAAATTTTCAAAGATAAGCAATTGCTTGCCCAGGATGTGTAAAGATTATAAAATAAACTAAGAAAAAGATGGGGAATAAAACTTCAACACAAGTGAGGCTAAATAAGGAAAAGCAGGTCTGAAAGACAGTTTTCTGAACTCTTCTTTTTCTTTCTTGGCTCAAAGCTCACTTCGTGAGTCCTTTATGGTGGTATGACTCTAACTGACAATTGCAAATTATCTATGGGGGTTAGTGGTGGGTGTCACCATGCCATAGTACTTCTGCTCATGAAAATGAACAGAAGCAGGACAAGCAAACTTTTTGGGGGGTGCAGTTTGAAGGAGCTGACCACTAAAAAAGGCAATAATGCTTGTGCATGGTAATGAAGACACCACTCCCTGCTGGCTTATCTGTTGAGTCAGGTGTGTCATGCTAACAGAGAGAAGAAAAAAATCTGAGAAGTGGGGGATAAAAGGCCCCCACTAAACTAAGGACTTTGGAGAAGAACTCCTTCTCAAAAAAAAAGTAACCTTTGACTGAGGAATTCCCTAAGAGAAAAAAGCTCTTAGGAAAGAACTGGGGCCTGCTGGCTGCCAATCTTCCTGGTTTTCTCCTATTTTCTGTGGAGACCGGAAAGTTCCAGAGATCTTCAGAAAAACTAGGAGCAACGCTGAAAATCTTGGTGGTGACTATCTCCCTTGTTTTCTACAAAGACTCCTTGTTTTTCTTTCCTGTTTTATTCTATTGCCTGTCTTCCCTTCCCAATCTCCCTAAACAACTAGGATTTGTAATAAAGTTGTTGGGCAAACATTTGACCCATTGTGTTTTAATCTTGCTGTTGGGTATACAAGTGCAGTATTCACTTCCAGGCTCCCCAGCATAGGAAAGACCTGGACATACCGTATAGAAGCCCACATAGTGTCACCAATTGTCATGGTTTTATGTATTTTGGTTTTCAGTATTCCACATCAAAACATCATGTACTGGAATTAATGATGTTAATGTTCCAGTTCTAGGCACCTATGCCTATACATTATGGAAGTCATGGGATCTGACCCTTCCAGGTAGGGCAGTCTCTTACTGCTTGGCAGTGGGTGCAGGAGGGTGCTTTCCTAGCTGTTCCAAGCTTTTTAGGTTTGACTCGGTCTAAGGAGCTCTCTCTCTCCTATCTTATTTGATTTATTAGTCTCAATTTAAATTAGATTGTATTATATTGTGTTATCTTGCATTACGATATGATAGTTAGTAAAATAAGTTTTCCTCCATAGATTGTTGCTGCTGTTTTTTTTTTCCTCCCTTCCTTCCTTCCCATTTTGTGGGGCCAGGGTAGGTTGGGGGGCAAGGGCCTACTGTCCCCTGTCACAGGCATAGATCCCTGTCACGGGCATAGATTGATCTAGTTAACTCCATGACAGATTTTGGTGGAGAATGCGGGCATAGCTGCTTTTTAACTTTTAGAACTAACCTTTCTCTCTGCTCTTAGAGAGCTTCGTTAGGGAGCATTATCAGTAGTTCAGGTTTTTGTGCTGGAAAACTTGACCTTGAAAGACTAGGCATATTGCCAGTATTCTGGGATATTTGTAAACTTTGAACACTGCTTAGTCTGGGTAGTGCTTTTTTTTTTTTTTTTTTTTTTTTCCCCCTTCCTCTTGTTAGCTTCAATTCATTAACCCCTTTTTAGCAGATACCAGTGATGAACCCACTCTTTATCGTGGGGGCGCTGTGTAAGGGATTAAAAGCTATGGTGTTACTCGCGACCTACTGGCCAATCATCAATGTCATAATTACTTGTTGTGGAATTATGTTCATATATAACCACATAAGGGCACTGACGGAGACACCTGTATGGTACCTGTATTGGTACCTATATGCAATGTGGTATGATATGAATTTTGACATTTGCATTCCAGATGGAATGGCTAATTTTACAAACGACTACATTCCAAATGGAATAACTAATTTTACAAACCACACGATGTTCAGACCAGTTTCCAGGCTTTCTTCTCAGTTTATCAGACATTTTTTGAATACTGAGTTAATGCTCGTGTTTGTGGGCATAGTCCTGTTCATGTTATCAATCTCCCTGAATGTATTCCAATACAGGCATGGTAAGTGGAAGGAGTCTCCTCCAAAACCAGAGAATGCTGACTGGCAGGGAATATGGAGAGGTTTATGAAAAATCTTAGAAGCATGGGGACCCGCAATGTCATGGGATTTCACTCTTGAACACCTGTGGGATCCCCAGAAACTTAGCCAGTATTTGAATCAGGGACAGTGTGGCTTACATAAATCTAAGGAGGTACAACTTATTTGGGGTTTGGCTTGTGCTTACCGTGCCCTATATAATACTATTCTGGAGAGAGAGAGTTTCTGAGCTGAGGTTCAAGCCAAAGGGGAGAATCTCCAAGTCAAATCTGATCAATTACAGGAGACACCAGTAACAATATCAGTTGCCCCTGTGGAAGGCAAGAAATGGAAACGAGTGTCCTCGCGTCTAGAACAGAAAAAAGAAGAAGAGGAGGAGGAGGTGGAGGAAGATCCAGGTGAGGGGCCCTCCTCAGAACCACCATCATCGGGAAAGGCAAAAGGAAAAACTCAGAGACATACAGAAGAGAGTGATGAAGTCTCTATTACTACTCGTTGGCCTCTGAAGATGACTGAAATCCAAGGCTCAAGAAGGGAGTTTACACAGTGCCTGAATGAAACTCTCGTTTCCTGGTTAGTTTGCTGTTGGGACGGCAGGGCCAGTAGCTTGTCTCTAGATGGTAATGAAGCTTGCCAACTAGGAGCCATTGCCAGAGATCCAGCTATTGACAGAGGAATTAGTCGATATTTGTATGGGGCTGCCACCCTCAGGGAACGAGTGTTAATAGCCATGAAGGAAAGATACCTCTTAAAAAATGGCTTGAAGCCTGTGATGAAAAGGTGGGATACAGTTGAAAAGGGTATCCAGTATTTGAGGGAAATAGCTGTGGTGGAAATGTTGTATGACCCTAACTTTGTTCCTAACGACTCATACCAAGACCACAACCCTGAGAGTGAGGACGATGACTGATATATGGCAGAAACTCACAACAACAGCACCAGACAGATACGTCGGTACATTAATGGCAATGGTTGACAGATACCAGGACCAACAGAGAAGACCCTTAGTTTTTAAATTGATTCTTATGTTCCAAAGCTATGAACAACAGCTACCCCCAACTCACGCTTCCATTTCCGTCATCTCACGGAAATAACGGACCAACTGAATGAAATGCAAGAGCAAGTGTCTTTACTGATTAATCGTGACAAACCTGTAGTAGTATCACAAACACTGAAGATGAAGATCAGGATAATCAAAAGAGTCTAATGAAGGAGCTGATCAAACTAATGCGAATCCAACTAATTAAAGATGATGAACCCTCCTTCTCACATGCACCATCAAAAATCTCAGCTGTTAGAGGCAAACGCTTTCCAGCTCCAGGAAGGAATCCTACATCGTGAATTGCCTTGTGTCGTTACTTACATGACCATGGAGAAGACATGAGGAAGTAGCATGACCAAGCTACTCCTGTACTACGAGCACGGGTTAGAGAATTACAAAGCAGATCAACCACCAGTGCAGTTGCTCCGGTTACCACAGGTAATGAATAGAGGGGTCCTGCCCTCAGTCAGGGGGGGGAAAGGGATAATAGAGTTTATTGGACTGTGTGGATTCAATGGCCTGGCACATCAGAACCAGTGAAATATAAGGCATTGGTGGATACCGGTGCACAGTGCACTCTGATGCCCTCGATTTATGAAGGGACAGAATCAATCCATATTTCTGGAGTGACTGGGGGCTCTCAAGAATTGACTGTGTTGGAGGCTGAGATAAGCCTCACTGGTAAGGATTGGCAAAAGCACCCTATTGTGACTGGTCCAGGGGCTCCATGTATACTAGGTATTGATCACCTCAGAAGGAGGCATTTCAAGGATCCTAAGGGGTATCGATGGGCCTTTGGAATAGCAGCTGTAGACACAAACAACATTAAGCAGCTGTCTGTTTTGCCTGGTCTGTCAGAAAATCCCTCTGTTGTGGGGTTTATACGAGTGAAAGAGCAACAGGTACCGATTGCTACAAAACCGGTGCACAGGCGGCAATACCACACCAACAGGGATTCCTTGCTCCCCATTCATAAGTTGATTCATCAACTAGAGAGTCAGGGAGTGATCAGCAAAACTCACTTGCCTTTTAACAGCCCCATATGGCCAGTGCGTAAAGCCAGTGGAGAATGGAGGCTGACGGTGGACTACCATGGCCTGAATGAAGTCACACACCCACTGAGTGCTGCTGTGCTGGACATGTTAGAACTCCAGTATGAACTGGAATCAAAAGCAGCCAAATGGTATGCCACCACTGACATTGCTAATGCTTTTTTTTTTTTCCATTCCTTTGGCCAAAGAATGTATAACACAGTTTGCTTTCACCTGGAGGGGTGTTCAGTATACTTGGAACCGTTTGTCCCAGGGGTGGAAACACAGCCCAACCATTTGCCATGAGTTGATCCAAACTGTATTGGAACAGGGCAGTACTCCTGAGCACTTGCAGTACATTCATGATATTATTGTGAGGGGCGATACAGCAGAAGAAGTCTTCACAAAAGGAGAGCAAATAATCCAAATTCTTCTGCGTGCTGGTTTTGCTTTTAAGCAAAGTAAAGTGAAAGGACCTGCTCAGGAGATTCAGTTCCTAGGTATAAAGTAGCAAGATGGTGTTGTCACATCCCAACAGATGTGATCAACAAAATTACTGCGATGTCTCCACTCACTAGCAAGAAAGAGACAATCTTTTCTGGGTGTAGTGGGCTTTTGGAGAATGCATGTTCCAAACGATAGCTTCATTGTAAGGCCCCTTTATCATGTGACACGAATGAAGAATGAGTTTACATGGGGCCCTGAGCAGCAGCAGGCTTTTGAAAAGATTAAACAGGAGATAGCCTGTGCTGTGGCCTTAGGGCTAGTATGGATGGGACACGGTGTAATGAACATTCTCTACACTGCTGCTGGAGAGAAAGGTCCCACTTGGAGTTTGTGGCAAAGAGCCTCAGGAGAGACCCGAGGCTGACCCCTGGGATTTTGGAGTTGAGCATACAAGGGGTCAGAAGAGGGCTACATTCCAACTGAAAAGGAGATCTTAGCCGCGTATGTGGGGGTTCGGACTGCTTCTGAAGTGGTCGGTACTGAAACACAACTCCTGGCACCTCGACTGCCAGTGCTGAACTGGATGTTTAAAGGAAAGGTTCCCCCCACCCATCATGCAACTGATGCCACTTGGAGTAAGTGGGTTGCATTGATTACACAACAAGCACGGATGGGGAACCTCAGCCATCCAGGAATCTTAGAGGTCATCAAGGACTGGCCTGAAGATAAAAAGTTTGGAACATCACCAGCAGAAGAAGTATCACGAGCTAAAGAGGCCCCACCATACAATGAACTACCAGAAAATGAAAAAAAAATATGCTGTGTTCACTGATGGATCATGTCATATTGTGGGAAAGCATTGCAGATGGAAAGCTGCTGTGTGGAGCCCCACATGACAAGTTGCAGAGGCCACTGAAGGGAAAGGAGAATCAAGCCAATTTGCAGAGGTAAAGGCTGTCCAACTGGCCTTAGATGTTGCTGAACAGGAAAGGTGGCCAATGCTTTATCTTTACACTGACTCATGGATGGTGGCAAATGCTCTATGGGTGTTGTTACAGCAGTGGGAGCACAATAACTGGCAAAGAAGGGGTAAACCCATTTGGGCTGCTGAACTGTGGAAAGATATTGCTGCCCGAATAAAGAATATGGTCATGAAGGTACGCCATGTAGATGCTCATGTGCCCAAGAGTCAGGCTACTGAAGAACAGCAAAATAACCATCAGGTAGACTGAGCTGCCAAAATTGAGGTGGCTCTAATAGACCTGGACTGGCAGAACAAGGGTGAACAAGTGGGCTAGAGACCGAGGGGTAGACTTAACTATGGATGCTATTGCACAGGTTATTCATAACTGTGAAACATGTGCCATAATCAAACAAGCCAAGAGGATGAAACCACTTTGGGAGGAAGGGCGATAGCAAAAGTATAAATATGGGGAGGCATGGCAGGTTGATTATATCACCTTGCCACGATCTCGCAGTGGTAAGTGTTATGTCCTTACCATGGTGGAGGCAACCACTGGGTAGCTTGAAACATATGCAGTACCTCATGCTACTGCCTGAAACACCATATTAGGTCTTGAGAAACAAGTCCTGTGGCGACATGGCACCCCAGAAAGACTTGAGTCAGATAATGGGACTCATTTCAAAAATTCTCTTGTAAATACTTGGGCCAAAGATCATGGCATTGAGTGGATTTACCATATTCCCTACTATGCACCAGCCTCTGGTAAAATTGAACACTACACTGGGTTGTTAAAAACAATGCTGCCCTGTCACGGGCATAGATTGATCTAGATAACTCCGTGACACCAATACAGTCAATGGACTGGTGCATCACACTTGAGAGGAGAGGCTGAGAGACTTGGGAATTTTCAGTCTGCAGAAGAGGAGTCTCAAGGGAATACTGAGAAATACAGGACCACAAAGATGACGAGAGGTCTGGAGAATTTCTCTGATGAGGAAAGGCTGAGAGACCTGTGGTTGTTCAGCCTGGAGAAAAGAAGGCTGAGGGGGATCTTATCATTGCTTTTAAATATTTAAAGAACGGGAGTGAAGTGAACAAGTAAAGGCTCTTTTCACTGATGCACAGCAAAAGAACAATGGGCAGTGAGCACAAACAGGAAGGTTGTACTAGATGATCTCCAGAGGTGCATTCAAACCCCTATGATTCTTTAGTTCTGAGACATCAGTGCCTACAAATACCTGAAGGGAGGATGCAATGACAGTGAAACCAGACTCTTTCCACTGGTGCTATAAGACAGAAGACAATGAACACAAACTGGAACACAGGAGGTTACTTGAACACCTGGAAGCACAGTTGTGACATTATTGGAGCCTGGTTTCTAATAGAATATTGACTGCATTCAGTTATATGTTTTTCAAGCATACTTAAACGTAAATATTAATGTCATGAATGATGTATAGCAATGCTGTAAGATATGGTTGCATAATCTCTTCTATTGTGAAGATCTTTTTCAGTATTAACTTTACAGAATATTTAAGTCTAAAATTTAGCAGTTTTCCAGGCTCTAATTTTCCATACATAATCTCAGTTTTTAAGGAACCCTAAATTTATTATGCAGTTACTTGATTTTATGCTTTTAATAAATGTAATATCTATTTTTAATTAGCTTATAGAAAAAAATAAAAACTTAAAAAAAAAAAAAAAAAAAGGAAAATTTTTGTAACTGACAAAAAATACCTAGACCCATAAAAAATTGAATTCTTTTTCTCATGGTACTATAAGATTTAACAATACTTTTGCCTTAAAGGTGAAAGCTTAACATTTGAAGGTGTGTCTACAAAACAGAAGATAGAATTCAGGGAGATAGTTTTGCTCATGATTCTTCACAGTTTCTTAGATATGAATATACTTACTCAATTTTTGCTATGTTTTACAGAAAGTTTCATTTAGTTAACTGAAAAAGATATCTCATAAGAGGCAGCAGGTACCAATATAGGTAAAAAACATAGTAATAAACCATGAACTAAAGCCGTAATACATTATGACTTCAGTTTCTGGCAATAAAAATTGTGAACCTTTCCTCTGATGCATCTTGAAAAATATAAGGAGCAGTAGTGCCCACTCTTGCTAGTTTATATAAAAGTATAGTGGCCCATTGTATTGTCTGTTTGATGGGCTTTGGTAGAATTTTCCAAGCACTGGGTTTTAGTGCAAGTTTGAGGAATACCATAGATTCATTGTTGGGTGCAACTCATATCTCCACTCATCCACTCATAGCCACACATGTCCTACATAAATTTGGCTGGAAGGAAACTGTGGTCCATGTTGATATGTGATAACCACAACATAGGAAGAGTGCTGAAAAACTATTTCTATGAAACTGTAGAAACAACAGTGGAGAAGAACCAGCTGTTTTACCTATCTCTTTACAGAAACTATTTGAAAATTCAAGAAATATAAATATTATAATCAATGAAACCATATATACAGGATATTTAAATTATTCTCTGGAGCTGAATAGTAAGGACATACTGAATCCCAGAGTAGAGTTAAAAATGCTTTAAAATTATCCAGGTGCATTCCCTCAGGATATACAAGCAATCTCCTTTGCAATTCTGAAAATGCAATGTTCCCAGAAGTATTCTAAATGTTGATTGTTCATAATTTTTCTATGGAAGAAATCTTGCATTTATCTGTCTTCTAGCCAATACCCCAGCATCTACAGATGCCCTTAATGGGAGAATAGCTGAAGTTTTGAAGCCATGAAGTGACAGGTTTTATAGACGGAAAACAAAATGTGCAAAGAAAGACATCTTCATCCATAAAAACTGTACTGGAAGGCAATCAATTAGGCATAGGTTTAAGTTATTTCAACAGTAAGATAAATCACAACATTTCTATGATGTGTTGTTCCTCCCCTTGTATTCTGGTGATGGGACTGTGGGAGGCTGGACGTAGCAGGGAAGAGAGCAGAGAAAACACATTATTCCCCCAACAGAGATATGCTGTTATCCTCCAGCATCATTTGCCTATAGATGGGGGTGGAATCCTTAGAATTTGTAAGCAAAGCATGTCCTCTTGTGCAATGGTATCACTGAGTGCAAGACCTATAATCATGATTATTGGAAACACAAGATTTATACTTGTATATTTTGCAGTGAGTTAAAAGACATTTCCCTATCTGTATTTAAAATACTATTATCTTACATATAACATCATTGCTGTAAATATGTGAATAGATAGACTACTGTGGAGCCTTTTTCATGAACTACATTTCAAATTTGCACAGAGCAAATAGAGTTTGCAGAATTTTTATTAATGAACAGGTCCTAAACTCCCTCTCTACTGCCTACAAAGGGATTACATTTGCTAATACCATATTCTGCAAACCAAAATCAAATTCAGAAGTTCAATTTAAAATTTGGCAACCCTTCAAGAACATTAAAAAGAAATTAAATTGATTTTAGGAGAGACAAGCTGTTATATTTTAACTTTTTATATAAAGGCAAAAAAAAAACCCAAAACAACTTTGCTGTTTGCAATCTGTCTTGTAGCACAAGACTAAGATCTTTCTGTGTTAGCCAGGAAACTGAACCTACTTATGTTAATTAAAATATGCAAAAAAAAAAACAACATTATAAAAGGATGTTAGAACTGCCACACAACAACCATCCTATGATTCGTTGGTTGGTTCCTTTCAGTTTATTAAGAATACATTTTTATGATCAGCTAGAACTGACTCAAAATCCTTCTCTTACTTTTGAAACAGCTGGTACATCATCAGCTACACCCTGTAGTACCCAAAAGAGGGTAATGACATCCAAACTGCTTGTTGGCTCATGGTTGTCCCCAAATGAGGAGTGGAGATTGGCAGCCAGAATGGCAGCTGGTCAAGCACATCAGCTCTGCACAGAACAGTTTTACAGGACTGAGACGACATAATTTTGTCCAAGCTCTGTTTAGTTACAAGTACAGATAGTTTGTCCTTGGCAAACTAGAGGGACATGATTAATATGAAACATTAATATAAAATAATGCTTTAAAGCATTAATCAGTATTCTCAATTTTCATGGGAAACCTGCTGATCTTAAAAGAAGATGAGTCATACTATTAAGAATTTATAAGGGAACAATCCTGCAGGATTTCTGCTGATATCCAAAATATTCATAAGAAGGTCTCAGAACAGGTAAAAGCAGTTGCTGATGAGTCTTCCCTTGGGTTGATGTATACTACAGTTAAGAAAATTTATTTTAATGAACTATATGAAGATTTGCTTAAAACTGCAAAGTAAAGAGTGATCCTAATGTGTGAAATGTACATTTTAGAATAAGCAAAAATAAAAATAATTGTGTGATGGAGGAAAGATGCTGATCTATGCAGTTTCAACAGTAAATTATACATATATCTATTTAGCAAGGTCACATATCTGAACACTTAAAAGTTCAGGCTTCTATTTACTCAGAAATAAGCTTTAGAGTAAATGCAACCATTATTCAAATCTAAATGTGCGTAAATCAGGTAACTGTTTAGCTGAGTGTTATTTTACTAGATACAGTGTTATGTATTATTATGTATGGCAGTCCTAAGGAGAAGAGAAAGTAGCTTAGGCATTAATGAAAACAGATACAGTAAATGTAGATGGAACTACAATATATACAAAGTGAATACTCATCATCATAATTATCTAACATATATATCTAACCAAAATCAATCATTCTGTCTTAAGCATGATGCACTTGTAGTTCAATTTGGATTTGCATCACTCTAAATCAGATTAGACTTATTTAACAAAGAGTTCTGGAATAAATATTTTGAAGAGCTCCTTCATTTGTTAACTGTTCTCTAGAGTTATTGAATAATTTTAGTGTAAACAAAAGCATTTCAGTATGACAGGTGGATAATTTTAGTTGTCCTGTAAGCATCAGAGCACCCTGTTACACTGCTTCACTGATTTGAAAGAAATATAATTTGTCTAAATATACAGAGGAAAAAAAATTCAGTGTACATTACATCATTTTTTGTTGTTGTTCTTTTTTATCTCCTGTTCACTTTGAAAGGGGCTTGGCATATTGCTCCTAACTGCATCTTCTAAATGTTTCAGTGAATGCAGTCTTGTGACAATGTCTTTATTTCCAGGAAAACTTAACCAAGAGTCTTTCCAGAATGTTTTACCATGAAGTATATCAGCTCTTTTCATGAAGCACCGTGTACATGAAATTTTGCCTAAAATAGAAATAAGATAAAATCCTAATCTATAAGTACAATAATATCCCCTCACTACCCTAAAATGCAGTTCTAGTCATAGTATTTCTTCAGTGTTTGTGATGTCATCCTCAAAATTCTGCAAGATTTTGTGCATTCTCACCTCCCACTTTAATCTCCGTTGTATTAAAACATAAATAAATATAACTGCATAAATCTCTGCATAAGTTCCCGAAGAACTCTGATTCAAATCCTGGCACTGATCAAAGCCTTTGTGTGCTGACATGTGAGGTAGTATTAATAGACCTCTTTGACCCTCTCAGAGTCCTATGGAAGACGTGAAAATGTGGAAAGCCAAAACAATACATTTGGGATCTTTCTCCTCCTCACAAAACCTGTATATAAAAATATTCAAGATATCTTTCTTCGTGTTTTTTTATGCCCTCTAATATTTTAGAACAAAATAAATGTTAATGACTTAATAAACACTTTATCCACATCTGCAGTTTCACAGACGTGCCCTGCACGTCTCTTCCTTCAACTTAAAAATATTTGAGATATAAGGGGAGAACTTGACAAGCAAAGCAAATGATTCAAGCACTGCATATAAATTGAATTTGTATCACTGTACTGTACAAATGAAATAGTATAACACATGGAAGAAAAGCTTTAACATTCTCACTGTTATTATTCTCTCAAAATGTATTTTTAGTCTGGTGATTTTCTATTGTTTTAACAACATATTGGTATTCTTAAGACAATCTGGCAATTAAGGTAAAAAATTAGCTTTGTTCTAGCCAAATTAATTTCAAAAGGTTTAGCACTTCAGATCTGTTCATTTCTTTTCCATTTTTCTCTCATTATATATAGCTTAAAGTATCTGGAGAATGCAAGTGCCCTTCTTTTGTACTGTCATTATTGTCCTTTCTCTAAAATGCATTTACCTCTCATCTGTGTATTTACTTCCTCAGAAAATACAGTACTTCAAGATTTTTCCTAAAACAGTTGGTCAAAATAAGCCCTCCTTCAATGAAAATAATTTTTTTCTCTGTTTTGACCCCTTCACAGTTTTGAACACAATCATTTTCTGGAATCAGTATCTCAATTTAGGATCTTAAGGGCCTTAACTGTAGGAAAGCCTATTATTTGATATTTAAGTACTGATTTCCTACTTTTTTGTCCAACAAGAATTTTACCTTATTAACACAGTACATAGTCCTAAATTTTTCACAACCTATGTAAGAAGCTGTCTTAGTTTCAGCTGGGATGGTAGTGTTTTCTTCAGAGTATACAGCAGGATGCTATTCTTTAGTTCTATGATGAAAAAAATGTTGGTAACTCATCAATGTTTATAGTTGCTACTAAGCAGTGCTGTGCAAAGCCAAGGCCATTGGCAGTGAAGGATCCAAGTTGCTGGGAGGGAACATAATTAGAATCGCTGTTTTAAAGTGACCAAAAGGATACTCCATATGATATGACATCAAGTGAAAAGAGTTTTGAAGGGATTGGGCATTCAACTCATTCTATTCTGGGAATTGTTCAGAGGATGGTGAGCAATTGCTCGTGCTTCACTTGTTTAATACAGTTATATATATATAGTCATAACAATTTTCCTTTACCTTATAAATAGTTTTATCTTAACTGAAGAGTTCTACCTTGTTTCTTCTTCTTTTTTTTCTTCTTATTATTATTCTCTTCCCCATCCCACTGAGAAGGCAGGGCAGTGAACAAACAACTGTGTGGTGCTGAGCCACTTGCCATGTTAAACCACAACATGAGCATGCATGAATTATCTTACAGCAAAACAAATTAGGACCAATTGAGCATGTACCTAAAAAGCAACCTGTGACTACAAGTCAGTCATCTTACCCTGCAAACACTGAGCAGTTCAAGAGCCCCCTGAATTAATCTACATGGCAGTGGGCTGCACTGCAGTATCTCCCCTTGAACAGGGGGAAAGTTACTGAAAGTTACCTCTGTGCAAAGGTCCCTTACATCGTGATAACAAGATGTCTTGCTGATGCCAATTCTTGGTAAGTGACTAATAGATAGGTTTAGGCTTTGCTAGTTTCACTAATACCACATCTTAAGCTGCTCATAAGCTTTGTTATCTTCACTAACATCATATCCTTGACTGTGAATATGTAATCCCGTAGGCATAAACAGTTGACCAATTCTGGGACTAGGAGTGGATCCAGCTGCACCTAGGCTCCTCACCTTTGTAATTCAAGGAGTTTAGAAAGAAAGGCAGTCCACTCTGAACCATATGACTCAATGGGAGAGCCTTCTGTAGGTGTGTTTACCTACCCTCTATGTAATAAATAATCAAGCATACCCATCTATCTCCTATCTTGTTAAGTTAATATTAAATCACTGTATTATATCTATACTATGTCAGTAATTCTATTACTTATTTTCTTTTTTTTTTTTTTTTTTTTTTTTGAGAGAGAGAGAGAGAAGTGTACACTGTAGTTATTTCTACCTGCATTAGTGGATAGGCAGGTATTTCTGAAATTTGAACTCTATGCCTCCAGAAAAATAATGCCATC
The DNA here is from genome assembly GCF_987193195.1 of Phasianus colchicus. Classification (NCBI taxonomy): domain Eukaryota; kingdom Metazoa; phylum Chordata; class Aves; order Galliformes; family Phasianidae; genus Phasianus; species Phasianus colchicus. The sequence goes on along the minus strand of NC_143437.1, from coordinate 98,098,021 downwards.
ATCAATGTTTTAAGAAGGTAAATACAAAGTAACAAGTGCATCTAAAACTATTTTAAAAGAATCCCTCCAACCAAAAGCAGTTATTTAAAAGAAAACAAACAAACAAACAAAAACAAACAAACAAACAAACAAATACAACTATTTGAAAATTTAGGAGTCTTGAAAATAAGTTCTGCTTCCTGAACATTCATGATCAATCTTTTTTTCATATATTTTTTTTCTCTGTCCTTACAGTTTAATGCTGCCACATTGAATTTTTTTTGCCTCTAAAGAAATAATCAGACAATAATAGCACAAAACATCAGAGGAAACTCTAGCGTTTCTATAAATTAGTAAAAGTATAGAATCCCATATGAGGTAACCCTTTGTGAAGAACTGATAACAGTCCTCTGCAACAGACTGAGTTGATGCTCATGAAAATAGTTTTCAGCTGAGATATATAAACGAATAAGAGATCCAGAAGTATATAATTAAATATATTCCAAAATGCTGGACAATGAATGAAGCAAAAAAGAGCATTAGGACAACTAAGTATAAAATTTTGTTACAATTGCTGAATGCATCACCTCTATGGCACAAAACATCTGAAACTCTACTAAGAAACATTGTCTAAATCTGGTGGGTGAACAAGCAAAACTTTGTGGGCTTTGTTGTGCCCTTGCCCTCTTCCAAACACTGATCCTTCAGTGTTAAAGGAAGATTAAAATTTCAAAGGATATCTGACTTTACCATAGTTGCCATAAAAATTATACAGAAATCTATTTTTCCTCACATTCCTCTCAGCCAACACATAGAACAAAACTCGCAGCTTCCATTAACATAGAAAATGCGGATTTATACCTTCAACATTAGTATGCAAGAGGTGGGAGGACTTTACATAGAAAAAAGGTAAGAGCAGAAATGTGGGTTGTTTTAATGGGTTATTTGCTATTCCCAGAACAAAGGATTTATGCTCCTAAAACTCTATTGACTCTAAAGGAAATAGCAGCTGACAGCACCTAAGAATTCTTCCAATGAGTGTGAAAAACATTTAATTCCTCTATAAATAATAGTGCATAAATGTTCCTGTAATAGGTGTCTGTAATATAAATGGTACAATAATAACCCTTCATTTTAGTCTTGTTATTGCTTTTATGATTTTTTTGCCCTAAATCAGCCTTCAGGAATCTGTAACACAGAAGAAGAAATATTATTTGTTCTTGACTTCTATGTAGTTTCAGTTATAGTTAGAGGAAGTAAAAGAGACATACATCTTATTTGTATTTTAATGTTTATATCTGTTCTCATTTATCTTTTACTATGTCTCTGTAAAATTGTAAATGGTAACTATGAAGGAGAATATGATAATTCAAAATAAAAATGAATAATAAATAATGTTAGATAGAAAAAGATTTAAGAAAACTTATGCAGAACAAAAGCACATTATTTTGAAAAACAGTCAGCATTTTAAGAGAAAATTGGATTTTTTTTTTTTTTTTTTAACTTTGCATGGAAATGAAACAACCAAGAAGATTTTTAAGCTAATATATTCCATAATTATGTACCTTAAAAACCTATTTCCGAAATCAATCTTATGTGAAAATAAATAATGTACATAACTTTTGGATGTCAATCTATGAAATTTCAGTAAGACTTATGAATTCTTACTATTAAGGAATTCAGTTAAAAATTATAGGTGTGTGCAAAGTTTTCTTTCCAATAAGTCATCATGATGAACAGAAACTGGTGAATTCATTCATTAAATAATAATAATAATAATAATAATAATAATAATAATAATAATAATAATAGAATTCTTAAGAGAGCACTGCATATATTCACAAAATAAATATTGAAGTTAATTACACAATGGTAGTGTATCTCAGTCTTCCCCTTGACTATGCTAATACAGCTTTGACTTGCAATTTCATTGCTCTCTTTTGGAAAATATGTAGTTCTGTATTGTGAAATGACCGAGACAGGCATTTTTGAGAATGAAGAACTCTCACCATAACTTACAAAGGTAACAGCGTGCTGTTTCAGAACTTATAAGCTTCACTTTTTTTTTTTTTTTTTTTTTTTCAGCATAAAATGAAGTTGTTTGAAAATACCAAGATTTCTTACATCTTGCTCTCACTGCTTAGCTTGAAACATTAGCTTAGTGATTTAGACTGTGTTTCTAAACTGTTTTTGTGGTTTGAGATTCTCCATCCAGCTGTGATGACACTAATTATGGTAACACTCAAAACTTTACAAGCAGAAATAGCAACATTCTAGTTGACATGAAACAGAGAAACATCCTTCATGCAAGTAAGAAGTCAGTAACTCAGAATTGGTTTTCTTATACTTTTTCTCTGATGGAACTTGAACAAATCATGAATGTTATATGTCCCCCCCTTGATACATATATATATATTCACTATATGCTTACAGATTAATTCAAAACCCCTGTGGTCACTTAAGGGAAGAAACTTAGAAAGCTTAGCTTGAATCCATCCTAAACCTCCTCCATAATTCTTTTTATATGATGGAGAGGAGTCCAATTTAGAGTAATTTTCTTTCTGACTAACTTTTAGATAGCTAAAATGTTTTGATGGTTCATTAAACACAGCTGTTAATGGAGAGGGACAGGTGTCTTCACAGGTTTACACAATACATCATAAGAAAGCTGAAGAAAATGTGTGTGCTATCAATTGAGTGAGTCAATTGTTCCAGCACACAAAAAGCCTGTGGGAATTTTTCTCTGTCTGCCAATTGCAGAGGCAGCTAAGACAGCCAGCGTATTCTGGCTGCCCAACATGTAAGACCACCTCAAATTAGCTGTTTTTGAGCCCATCTGTAACTTTTTTCTTAGATATTAAAAGCTTGTTAAATTTTAGGATGTTCATTAAGTATCTGGACCATCATGTTAATAAGTAGCAAGTGATAATAAAAGTTAAAAAAAAAATTAAACGGGAAGGTAAGCATGTAAACAGACAAGCTGATCACTTCAGAACAATTTAACTATTTCGCAGATGGATTTTATACTTAAGCACACTATATAAGTTATGATCAAGTACACTTTAAAATAGGGGACAACACGAGTAGCAAATAGGAAATCATCAAGAACTTGTTTGATATTTATGTTTATCAGTGATGATAAATGAATTTGATATTAACATTGCACATGCTGAATAGAAGCTAATAGAAGTTGAACAGTTCTGAATCACAAATATCTTGGAGACTTGTAGAAACACAAAGGCTGGAAGAGACACTGCCATCTAGTGATGTGATAAAAACGTAACCACGTCAGTTATCAAAAATCTTGATGCTGTTATAGTAGAGATAAACATAATTCTCAAGGAAAAGCTAATCTCAACAGATCTTTAAACTAAGAGTCTAGTTTTTTGATTCATTAAAAGAATCTTAGATATAAAATTTTTCCTTTGATATGAAATAGAAATGTTTACAGATACTTATACACCACTAATAAAGTGAGACAATTTCTTAGAACAAAACAAAACAGTATAATTGAACATAACAATACTTACGTTTGCTACAATAAAAGCAGGCAAATATAAAAGAAAATTGATAAACTGATATAAACCAAACACAATTGCTTCACTGCTGGTTCTTAACTCCAACATCTGCACATTATTCCATTGAAACAATGCTGAAATGTTCATCAGGTTATACCTGATAGTCTGACTTCAGGATAAACTATTGCTGCTACAGTCTAAAGGCAAAGTCTGTATTTGCTTGTAACCACAGCCCTCTTCTTGTCTTCATAAACAAAACTTTCAGAAATCTTAGGTAATGCTATACAGTGCTGGAAAGTATTGCCTGTTTAAAGGCAACTTCTGTGCCTTATATACTCACTGTTAATGAAGTATTAAAACTCACAATAATATCATTATAGTTCTAAGAGACCTATTTGAATTTAAAGAGATACAGAAGCTCATTAGAAATGTTTTATGAAGTGGTCAAGACAGCTTGGATGGGGCTTTGGGCAGCCTGGCCTGGTGGAAGTTGTCCCTGCTCAGGGCAGGGGACTGGACTAGATGATCTTTAGTGGTCCTTCCAACCCAAACTGTTCTGTGATTCTGTGATCAACTGACAGTTTATAATGTTCTATGAAGGTATATTGTGCATGTGAAAGGGTTACCTAGAATTCACCTGAGAGGGGAAATTATTTAAGATCAAAATTAACAGAGAAAAGTAAGGAAACTTAGAACAAAAGAAATATGTTGCAACAGAATACTGTTTTTTAGGTATTATTCTACACATAATAGACAAAGAGAAGCAAAAATAAAACACAAGGATTGAGGGAATAAATATTGATAGTGCAGCAGCAATTGACTTGACATCGTAATCTCTTGTCAAGCTGCACAGTGTCTCTTGCTCTTGCACTGACATATAGCAGCTCCAAATGTCATCCTAATTATACTGGCAGAGCAAAGTGTCCTTAGGGAAATATGAAGTGGAAACAAACAAACACAGTTTTCCCTTGTTGTGGGAATAGCTCTTACTCTTCCGTTTTAGTGTTGAGGAATATCATACTCTATTTGAATCTAAAACATCAGAGATCGCTTTGGCTGCATTTGCCTTTATTGTACAATATAGATACTTACATCAGTGGTGATGGTGTTTCTCTGCAAAAAGCTTTGCTATTTTTGTCAAATCTACTTTCTAAGCAGAATAAATGCCCTATTAAGGACCAGATGATTTTCTAAAAACAAAAGTACATTTCATTATATCTCCTACATTTATTTTTCTCTTATTCATTTCCACTAAATACAAAGAAACCTGTTGTTGTGAGTCCAGTATTTTAACACATTTTTCATCACAGAATGCTCGTGATATATGATCAACTTCTTTAGAAAGATGAAGGAATAGAGGCAGAGAAAAATACCAGTTTGACAGAAAACACAGCCATTGTTGTTCTTACCGACAGGAGATATCTCAACCCAATTCATTTTTGAAAGGGGATAGTCATAAACAGATATAATTTCCTTGGAGAGGTCTGAAAGGACACATTCCTAGACATGAGAAGGCTATAAAACCAAGCTACATTTCACCATTAGTGAAAAGATAATGTAATAGTCAGATAAACAGAAATATAGTAGTAGTGATAATAATAGCATTTGCAGCAACAGCTGCAGCAACAGGAGTAGTAGAGCTAGTAGTAGTAGCTGTAGTAGTAGGTATTTGTGACTTCAGATGTCTCTTGCAGCGGCTCCTAGACTGGAAAGTGTTGCAGAGCTACAGCACAGTCAATGGAGCAGAAATATGTTGAACAAAACAGCAGTATGTGATGGTGAGAAGCATGCAAAACAAACTGACATTTCCTTTCTCAAATTCTTGAAGACTGAGTTTGCACACCTGGAACTCACAGATATTCAGTAGTCAGAAATTTTATCATAATACTACGGAGGCATTTATTTTTGGTTGTGGGGGTAATTGGCCACAGTGAATTCCTCTCATCTCCATAGCATGTAACATGCCACATTTTATATAGTATTTTACACCTCTTTCTTCGTAAAGCTTTCAAAAGGACTAGATAACATCTAAAGGATGGTTATTCCCAGAAGTAAAACAAGATGGCTTCCTTTAAATAAAACAAAACAAAAAATAACTAACTCCATATGTCAGAATGATTTCCTTAGTGGAAAAAGTTGAGAATAAGTGACAGGCTTGCGCAGTAATCAGGGGGTGCACTCTGCCTTTCTTTTCTAACAAAAGTTGCACAGGATGGCTCGGATCAGTAATTTTTTTCCCCTGTATAGTTTCAGTGATGGTAAATACATGTGGGTGCAGTAACTCCACCTGGGCTTCTTGAATTTATTGTGTTGGTGGGCTCTATTTCTCCATTATTAGTAACACCCTTATGCTGCTTTGAGGGCTTTTCAGGAGAGGGGCAATATGCAAAGAATTTTCATTTTGCTTTGACTTCTCCGGCATAAACTCAAACAAAAGTTTATTTACAAGTTCTTCTCTTTTCCTCTACTACCATGTTACTGTAGACACAGTAACATGAACTAGGAGACATGATAAAGGATTAAAGGAGAAACATACTACTAATTAGATACATAGCTTGCTTTTTGAAAAATGTAAGCTAAATTAGAAAGTAAGAAAGATTAGATGTGCAGACACTGGTAACTAAGTTTAAGACGTTATTGATACTTATACACCAATTAAAAAAGTTTTCAACCAAGAATCTAAAAATAATACTGGTACAATATAATTTATGAAGAATAGCATTGAAAGTAGCAAATTACCTCTCGTTCACTGCCTGTTTACAGCCTCCTCAGGTAGTAGAAGTAGTGCAGTGTGAAACACTCTTCAACTGAAAATGAAATGTGAGATTTTGTAAAATTTAGATAGATAATTATTAGCTCTTGTCACTCTAAACAGTGGTATGTAACCAGCCCTCATTACTGCTCCTTTCTCCCACTAGAATGTAATTATATTTAAAATTAAACAGTCTTGAAATGGAAATGAAAAACATAACAGTTTTACTGGGGAGTACACCTCTGCTCAACTTCTCTGGGTCAAGATCTTGAGAGAGAGAAAGGCATTTGTCTCAATGAGCATAATGTTTCTTATGGCCTTATTGTGTCTTTAGTGCCTCAATGAAAAGTAGTTTTTATAGAATACACATAATTATTATTAACAAAAAGATTCCCCTCTGGGAATAATGGTTTAAAATAACGATTCAATTTATGTCAGAGAAAGATTTAACATAATAATCATTTATTTTACATTTGATCTGAAACACATTGTGTTGAAATGAATGGTTTTGGTTGCCTTAAAAACAAAACAAAACAAAACAAAACAAAACAAAACAAAACAAAACAAAACAAAACAAAACAAAACAAAAATTGTCCAAGCTCTTAATCTTCCTACTAGAATTCAGTCACATCCTTCCTTTGTCCCATTGACTATAACTAGGACAAAGGAAGGATGTGATTAAATTTTATATTCACACTGTAACTTCATGTTTTCCATTCTTGCATTGGCTATACCTCTAAAAACACTTTAAAGAATATAAAAAATAATATCCCTGCAAGGGATTATAGCAGGAAATGCTATTGTTGATTGAAAATACTTCCTGTCATGTAACAAAGGTAGTCTTCTATCCTTCTTTCCTGTCAGATAACTGAGCAAAAATAAAAAAGGAGCGGTCTTTTTCTGCATGTATGTATGTTACAGTTAACATCTTTACCAGCCGGGAGTCTGAAGTTATCAAACTGACATTAGTTAAAAAAAAAAAATTCCACTGGTTACTGAGTCCTTTAAGTATTTCTCTATTGAGTAGATGTATTGAAATAAACTAGTTTACTTTCTGATTCAGCAGAGCTCAATGAGAACTGAGGTAAATCCCATGTAATCAAACTGAACAAGATTTATTCTTATATATGAAACCCTGAGTACATGGCCCTGAGATTCTCCTATATTTTTTGTTAATTGTGATCTCATCACATTCCTTTCAATGTGACCCCCTACAACCACATCTAACTTGAACACAGCATGAAAAAAAAAAAAGAAAAAAAAAAACACTCTATAATTATTATTATTTTTTAGAGAACCTGTAAGTTGCTAAATTTGCAGTGCTTAAGATCTACAGAACTGAAGGGATTGGAAGGTACCTCTAGAGATCATTAAGTTCAAACCCCTGCTAAAGCAGGTTCCCTACAGTGGTTATATGGGAAGATGTCTCTGTGGATCTTGAATATCTTCAGAGAAAACTACTCCAGAGCCTCTATGGGCAGCCTGTTCCAGTGTTCTGTAAGTGTATTATGATTATTTCTGCAATTACTTATTACTTTTCATATGTTCTTCATGAATAGAAAACACATAAAAAACATTTTTCCAAGGTTGACTGTTATCGTAGGCGTTTACGAGGAGGCGGACTGTGACGCGATAGGACCTCCCCTGTTCTGTGATAAGCAGGAAGGCGGGTCATCAGCAGCCCCTTTTTCCCGTTCTGGCACGCAACAGGAGGCTCCACCTCCGTATCCGATTGCGTCACCTCGGCAACTGTTGTATCCTTTATTGCGAGATACACCCACTGCTCTGGAGGGGGGTAAGGGTGGATGTAGCCTGGTTATGGATTGGTCAAAGATTAGAGAAGAGATAGAGGACAAAGGCTTGCTGGTGGAGGCATACCCAGTGGTAGTGGGAGATGAAGGCCCTGTATGGGTGCCACTCGATTCAAAAGGAGTCACACGCCTTATAGAGGCGGTGGAAAAGAAAGGGCTGAGGTCGCCACTGACCTTGAATGCCCTGGAGGCCTTGACAGGGCCTGGCCCTTTTACTTCCCCGTGATATCATGAATCTTATGTACATGGTGCACTACACACTCTAGAAAGAGGAGTGGATGTCGGAATGTAGGAATGTGGCAGTGATAGCTGAGGAGGATGCAACACACCCCGTGCATGGCACAGACGTGCAGGGACTCACGGGCACAGCTGTGGGAATGGCCAGCCCCCATGCGCAGGTAGCCAGGTTACGGCCCGGAGAGCTGATGGTGTCTACAGACGCGATGCTTGACGCGTTCAAAAGGCTTGCACATAGTGCTGAATTCCTTACCCCTTGGACAGATATCACTCAGGGTCCAGTCGAATCTTTCCAAGAATTTGCCAACAGGCTGATACGAGCGGTGCAAGGGTCGAACTTACCTAGAGCAGTTCACAACCCTGTCATTATGGATTGTCTAAGACAAAAATCCCATGACGATATTAAGAACGTGCTGCTCTCAGCTCCTGGGAAGGCCACTACACCGGGAGATATCATTAAGTATGTGCTAGATAAACAAAAGGTGACTCCCATGACGGCGGAGGGACTTGCTGCTGTGATCCAGGAAGGCATAGTAAGCGCCCTCCCCATTATAGCAATGGCAATAGCGCCTATGGCGCTGCAAGCCAAGGGACCCTGTTTTGGTTGTGGCCAATACAGCCACATCAAAGCCCAGGACTGGACGGGGCAGGTGTGATGAGAAGTCAATGGCCGAGAGTTGTTTGTCAATTGTGCAAGAGTGGCCACACTGCACACCAGTGCAATTCTATACTCATAGATAATATCACTATGGATACTGGTAATTATTCAGATCTCTGTATTTGTAACTTTACTAATATCATAGGGTGTGATTTTAATTATACAGCTCCAGTTACATCACTTCAGTTATTGCAGTCTAATTACACACTGATTCAGGACTTATTACCAACTCTTATTGGAATGGATCTTGATTTCGTGAGGAAACTGCTGCGACATGACGATCTGTATCAATTGCTACAACACATTCGGAACAATGGACAGAAAACCTTGATCACTGTTCACCATGATATGAAAGAGATACATCGTGTCCTAGAAAGGATAAAGAAGGACACAGAACATCATTGGTGGGAAGTGCTTCTTGGATGGTCGCCTACAACGAGAGGAGTGTTTAATGCCATTCTGCACCCAGTCGTGATTATATTAACTCTAACAGTAGTTTGTTTAGTGCTTGTAGTCGTATTATATGTGAAAATTTGGCACATGCAACGCCGCTTGCGACACATGATAGAGTGAATGCCAATAAACGCCATTTTGCCTAACATCACATTGGTGAGCACATGGTGAGATGGTTGGATCACAGCGGGGACGGTGTGAATCCTGTCCAGGCCATAGGCACATGAGGAACAAGGGGTTTCCTACGCAGAAATAGTTGACTTACAGAGAAATTGGTGTTGATTTAGTTTGAAACCTTGGACTGGAGAAAAAGTAAATGTTAAAAAAAGTTTTCTTGGCAACTGTATTTTGTTTCTGCTTGCACTATGTGTGTATCCGCCAGAAAATGGAGTCAGTTAGAACAGCATGAGAAGGGGAATAACAGACTAGAACAGAGACACTGCTGCAGTTGAAAGGCAACAGTTAAACTATCTTGAAAGATGAATTTTGTATAGGAAAATGTAGTGATGACAAAACATTGGGTATATGAAATATGAAACCATGCCATTATTTCTCTCCAGAGTCTCATTCAAAGCAAGAGAGTAGTGTTAAATTTCTTTCTAAAACATTGCAAGAGTCTCTTCCAAGGGATTATGTAGTATTTGTTCTTTTTCTTTTTGGTTGTAAACTGAACACTGAGGTATTGTAGCTCCTTAGAATATCCTCCTTTTGGAGTGGAGGTACTGATGCCTTTGTCGTCTATGTAATTTGAGATCAGAGTACTTGGTTGAAGTACTTGGCTGACTGGCAGAGCACAGAGGGTTGTCATTGGCGGTGCAGAGTCTGGTTGGAGACCTGTAACCAGCGGTGTTCCCCAGGGGTCGGTGCTGGGACCGGTCCTGTTCAACATCTTCATCAATGACCTTGATGAGGGGGTAGTGGCCACCCTCAGCAAGTTTGCTGATGATACGAAGTTGGGAGGATTGGCTGACACGCCCGAAGGCTGTGCTGCCATTCAGCGAGACCTGGACAGGCTGGAGAGCTGGGCAGTAAGGAACCAGATGAAGTTTAACAAAAGCAAGTGTAGAGTCTTGCACCTAGGGAGGAATAATTCCATGCACCGGTACAGGTTGGGGGATGACCTGCTGGAGAGGAGCTCTGTGGAGAGGGACCTGGGTGTCCTGGTGGACGACAGGTTGGCCATGAGCCAGCAGTGTGCCCTTGTGGCCAAAAAGGCCAATGGCATTCTGGGGTGCATTAAAAGGAGCGTGGCCAGCAGGTCGAGGGAGGTTATCCTCCCCCTCTACTCTGCCCTGGTAAGGCCTCATCTGGAGTACTGTGTCCAGTTCTGGGCTCCCCAGTACAAAAAAGACAGGGATCTCTTGGAAAGAGTCCAGCGGAGAGCCACAAAGATGGTGAAGGGCCTGGAGCATCTCCCCTATGAGGAAAGGCTAAGTGAGCTGGGTCTGTTTAGCCTTGAGAAGAGAAGACTGAGAGGGGACCTGATCCAGGTCTATAAATATCTAAGGTGTGGGGGGCAAAGTGGCGAGGCCAGACTGTTTTCAGCAGTGTGCGGAGACAGGACAAGGGGAAATGGCCAGAAGCTGGAGCATAGGAAGTTCCGCACCAATGTGCGCAAGAACTTCTTTACGGTGAGGGTGACGGAGCACTGGAACAGGCTGCCCAGGGAGGTTGTGGAGTCTCCTTCTCTGGAGATATTCAAGACCCGCCTGGACGCCTACCTGTGCGACCTGGTGTAGGGATCCTGCTTTGGCAGGGGGGTTGGACTCGATGATCTCTGGAGGTCCCTTCCAACCCCTACGATTCTGTGATTCTGTGATTCTGTGAAGATTTTTGTACCTGATTGGAGCACTTCCTCCAAGAGCTCACCAGTGCCAAAACTAATTCGGGTAGGAAAAAAAAACAAAAACAAAAACAGCTTATCCACTGCTTCCATTTAGATGCTGTACTCCACAGGGACACAAGCGTCGTCCATTCCCTTCTAAAACAAACAGTGATGCAGTTTTGAGAGATTGCATGAAATTCCTTTCCCCTTCCTGTATGACTTCCTGAGTATGGTTATATTTCCATGGGACTGAATCCTCTCAGGCACAGAGTAGACCTGAACATGAATAATTTTATTGTGATTATGGTGTCTAGCTTTAAAAAGATAGAAAAGTATTTTTGTTGGTTGTAACTTGCTGTTTATTGTTTGAAAATGAGTATGGGTAGGGAAGGGTCTTGATTTGTTAAGAGCAGGCTAGCAGTAGTGGTGCTTAGCCTGGCAAAGGCTGAAGCTCTGCCTATACTCAGAAAATTTGCAATTAAAAATGCAAGTCACACAGAGACTTAGGTGACAACTGAATGAGTATTTTATCACAGTTTTGGACATAAGTTTTTGAATTTCACTTTTATTTTTAAGAACCTTGTGGCCTCATAAACTTTTTAAGACCTTTATATCCATAATAAGTGACTAATAACTAGGACTAATGAATTTAAATTGAGATTAAGAAATGTCTTTTGCATAATATATTTCAAATAAATATTCTATTCTCCCAACCTGCAAATAGTTCTCAAGCACTGACATTAAGTATTCTGGTGAAAACCATAATTGCTTCATGTTTTTTTAGATATCCAATTGTACTTCTTCAGAAACAAAATGTTAACTATTAGCAATGTCACAGAAACAAAACTCTACAAAGCAAAACAAAACCCAAAATATCCATGAAATCAGTAAAGGGAACAAAGGGGTAATTCAGAGACAAGTGGAAGATGAGAGTGATATAAAGATAAAAAGAGAAAAACATGTTTTTTTAAAATAAAATCTGTGTCAGTTCTCCTACCTGCTACCAGGATTCCTTTTTCCTATGTATATTTGTATTTTAAAAGTTTCTAAGAAGGTCTATTATGTTGCAAACTAAAATGCTCTAAAAGGTTTTACAAATTTCTTTTAATCATGTGAACATAAGAAATTATGCAGTTATTTCCCTACACTGATTTTGGATAGCCTTAAAAATAACTTATGAAAATATAGTCTTTACTCCATTCCAAACTTAAAATAGCTATTTACTTAAGTAGTTACATAAATCTTAACTTAAAATAATAATTATTTTCTGATGTAAAGTTTATTGTATATATAGATATAAATGTAGCCTATAAAGCTAGAATTTTATCTCAGCCATTGTTTTCAATATGATAAAATCACTGTTTAGGAAAAAGTTATGCATTTTCTGTTTATGCTTTTTATTCAACCATTATCAAAATGGGGAGGTCATAACTTCTTATTATATCTATTTCTCTCCTCTGCTCTTGGCTGTACAGATTCTCTTTGCTAGTGTAGCAGACCAACAGAAAACACCTTATGCCTGGAATTGCCTCAAACACTTGCAAGATAAGATCACTGTCATGACACCAGGCTAAAGGCTGGAGACACAGATCACAGAGGGAGCCCTGAGGAGATGAGGAGGCCTTGCTCCATTCAAAACTCCCTTGTTTATTGAAGAAGTTTTGATTACAAACTTGTTTGTCGTGAGCTTGTTGATAAATCTTGCAGGCATTAAAGGATGCCCAAGAGAAACTCTGCAGAGCTTTGAGGCTTTGATACTTTAGAACTTCTAGATGAGTGCTCTCATAGATGGAAGACTGTACCCATGGGTTGGAGCTGTGCTGGAACCTGAACCAATGATCTCTTGTTCTGTACATCTCTTTTTTACTCTCCTTCCCAGCTCCACTTCTCTCTCTCTCTCTCTCTCTTTTTTTTTTTTTTTTTCCTTTTTCCCTTGTTAAGTAATGCAAGGCTTATTTCAATTTTTAAGTCATTGACAATAGTTTAACTGTACAGCTTAGACAGATATAACTGTAAGAGTACTAACACTTTCAAGACAAATGCAGTAGAGATTCTCCTTAAAATTGATGATTTTGTTTAGCGTGTTATTTCTCCTTAATCTAACTAAGGGGATTTGCCTTCCCACCCTTCATTGGTCAGCTAGATTGTCAGCAATATGACAGCTAGATGCCTCAAGTGAGGTAGTTTCACTTAATAGATAGAAAAGGTAAACCACAAAAAAATATGATCAGTTTCCTTTCAGTTAAAAATGAAGTCCTCAGTAAAAGAGAGTTGCTAGAACTTCAGAACAAAGGTATTGAAAGGAAGTGACTTGACAAACAGTAAGATGTTATCTTGAATCAGCTGCTCCAAGTTGCAGGTTCCTTAGGATACCAGCTGTGACAATCAGCATATCAAAGCTTGTATTATTTCACCTAACTTTAGGAGCTAAATGAGTTACCTAAATTAGATTAAAGGCATGGGAGCATGAAGGAGTAACTGTGTTTTAAGTCCTGACTCTCTTTTTGACTTCTATGTCTAACATCAAGATGCAGAAATGTGTTTCTTCCTCTGCAAGAATCACAACCTCAGACATTTTTTCTCTTACCACAATTTGTATGAAAACTTGAAAGGTGCTGATCATTCTGTCAGTGCCCTGAAAGAGATCTTTTTTGAAAAATATTACCATCAATGCAGATGCCAGAATTTGAGTTTCTTCTGCTCAGTTTGGGGATATTGGCACAATCAGTGGCCAGCAAATCCTTCAGCTAGACTGTAGAGAGATTTAATTCCATCCAACTGCTCTTCTATATTACATCATATAAAAGGTAGCCTTTCTGGATTGGTTTAAAGAACAGCATCTATCTGGTTATATTTTCTCTTTGTTGATAACCTTTACTCTTAAGATTTTGAGGAATTAAAAAAATATTTCTTGAGAGTAGCACTGAGGCAGGGTAAAACTCGCTGCCTGAAATACACGTAGAAAGTCAGAGCAACATTATTACAATAAATGAATTATTATCTGTCTTTTGATTGTTAAGAGTAAGAAGCTCTACTGTTGAGCCTAGGCAGGGTTTGAAGGGAGAATTAAATATGCATTGTTAAGCCAAATGAGAACTAAAATAACTCAGAAGCTTTTAGGGTTTCAAGCCCTTCAAGCTGCTGTATTTTTGGTGTCTTGTTGTAAAAGCCCAGTATATATTCACACACCTGAGTAGACTTTAACAACACATGAATATTAGTGAAGATTGTCATTCTTCACATTCATAAGCACTTATCAGACTAGGACTTAAATCCAGTATGATAAGGGTCAGATTTTCTTCTGACCCTGTCAGAGGCAATTTAAAATCAGTGAAGATGTTAAACATTTTTATTTCCTGAGGTATCCAAAAATGTGTCTATCATCTAGAATGCCTTTAACCTTGAAGACTTACAAGTTAGACCCTGAACTCTTGATGGCCTAATCAGCAAGCTGTTCAAATACCTAAAGAGACCCTTAGGTCAATAGGTTAAAATAATAATACCCATATTTCAGCCTCTTTGCGTAAACTTTAAGAAAACTTTGGTTTATCAGCTCTATTTATGTTATTAATTAGTCACAGTTCCTGGCATTGTGATACAAAATGTTACCCAAATGGTTTGAAAATTTTATTCAGCAATATTAAAGAACTGTCAATTATCTAATTAGATGAAGCGTCAGAAAATATAATAAGTTTTCTTATTGCTGTATTCCTCAGCAGTAAGAGAGCAGATTTAAGAAAAAGAAAAGCTACTGTGAAACAGCAACTGTGAGAGAGGAGTGAGAATACAGTCTGACCTTTGAGTACACATCTGAGACCAAAAGATGATAATCTGTTGTTTGAAAATCTTGGAATGAAGAAATACGATGTGTCTACATTGTTACAGTTTTAGTGATTACTTACTAAAAATAAAATAAATCTGGGAGCAATTTTTATCAACAGCTCCTCACACCCACTCTATTACCCTCCCTCTTCTTTGAAAGAAGAGATGTACCAGGGTATGACTTCAAGGCAAAATTAACTAAATCTTTAAACTTCTTAAGCCAAAACCATCCCTATAATAATACCAATTAAGACATGGCTCTGTTCAGGTTCCTATATGGAGTTTCTTGACCACACAGATGTTTTAATACTTACTAATGCTTTTCAGATAAATAGTATCTATGAATTTTTAAGAGATTCATAGAAATAATCTCTCTCTCAGTGTTCACTACTAGTTCTGTATTTTAAATGCTCACTCATTCTGCATAGCAATAATTTAAAAGATATAGTTTAGAAATAGGATTTCCATCTCTGTATGCTTTCTCCATAGATTAAGCACACAAGTAAACAATTCACAAATAGTGAATACTGGTAGTGTAGTTTTAAGTATAACATTCAGTTCCAGCATGTTTTGCAGTGAAAAATTCCTGGATATTGTTTGGTGCAAATTATGTGCAGCTTTATGTGATTCAGTTTGTGTGATGCATATACTCACAATCTTTATAATTCATGTAAAACAATCTGTCATTAATCTTACATCAGAAGATAAGAAGTGTACGTGTGAGGAATATGCGACGAGTAAGAGGCCTTAGAAGGAAATTGTAATAGATATGATAATATGCATACAAAACCATTTGCAAGGCAAAACTCTAAAAGATACAGCAGTGATGAAATAGTAGGATTAAACAGATAAGTGGCATTAGTATAGAGGCATTAATGAAGTTCTTTTCCATAAGATCATGACAATAGCATATTATTATCACCTGAAGTATCAAATAAAATCTCTGAGGTAGGAAAGGAATTTGATAATATCATTGAGTGGCAAAATGGACACAGCATTAAAAATAATTATCTGCAGTACTATTGTGTTAATTAGATAATTAGCAGATATTAAAAGTCTAGAAAGATCATTGTAGATCTAGGTGCTAATTCTCCAGAGAAACTTTAATTATTCTAGAATGTGATGAACAATTTTTTGTTGTATGGGCTATTTTCTTTAGCAATAGAATGGGTAAGATTAAGTTTTCAAAGTGCAATAGGAATAATATTTCTCTTCACTCAAAATCAGATAAAGTTGACAGAATACTCAACTCTGAATAATGATTATAAATCCATTTCTTTCATCAGCTGCTGAATTACTTTCAAGCAAATTCCAGATTCTCAAATGAAATCCTGCAATCATTTCCTGCAATCCTGCAAACATATTCCAAATGAATATATAGAAAAAAATAAATGGTGCATTTTAGCAAAATATTAAGGCCTTGGTTAGGAAGATCAAAGCAGTTTGGAACCAGAGATTTCATAGAATCCAACAATCAATGTAAAAAATACTGACTAATATGTCATGATATCACATTACTCCTGAGCTAGAGCAATACCCAGCTGATTTTACTGATTCTCTCGTGGTACTACTATTAAGCTACTCTTTCTGAAGTATGTGACACAAAAGGCAGCAAGAGATTGTAAGGCACAGAAAAACTATTATGGTACTAAACCAAATACAAAAATCTACATGAGTCAACACACTTCTAAATTAGAGGCCACAGATAAAAGCACTCATATTCTATCAGATCATGCTAGCAATGAAATGATAAGGAAAATCACAGACTAATCTGGGCTTTAAAAATATGAAGAATATACTTTGAAACATTGTGAATGTAGTTCCCTATATCCAACAAAATTGACATCCAAATTATTCAAAAATAACAAGCTTAAATTGATTCAAAATGCAATTCATACAGATTAGGATATCATAGTTAAGCATGTTACCTAGGAAGACTGACTCAGTCTCTTCACATTTTTGAGAACAGAATGGACAACAGTTTGGGTGTGCCTCTGAACAGTGATGTGGACTAAATAATCTCTTTCCAAGCTCATGTTTTCTATGACTGCATTATGTAGCTTTTATCTTCTTTTCTGAGTAATGACAGTTTGTGCAGCATCTATGACTAAACATATGTAAAGCTATTAATGTTTCCTAAAGAGATGATTCAGAGATGGAAGTATTATTTAAAGCTGTTCTTAATAACTTTTTCAAACTAAATTGAAAGTAAAGTATGTTCAGAGAAGGTGATTCACAGCACCGTTAATTATTTGTGTTGGTGGTTTGCAATTTAGTAACATCCTGTATTGTAATGAGACTTTTTTGGAGTTGGTTCCTCTGGTAATAACACGTTGTTTGTTTTGTTTGAATGTTTGTTTTCTAAACTTTAAAAAAAAATAAAAATTAAAAAAATTGTTTTTTTGTATATCTCAAATTACTTTTGCTATAGCATTAAAATCCATTATTATCCATTATTTTAAGATGAGGAATTCTAAGCCTTTACTTTTCATATGCCTCCATGGCATGTATTTTTTTGTTTTGTTTTGTTTTTATGCAAAAAACAAACAAACAAACAAAAAAACAGAACAAGTCATGTTATTGGCAATATGAAAATAAAGAAAGAAAACTAATCCACTATAGAAAAGAAGGTGATTTTCTTTTGATCTGGTAACACTAATTATTTTTTCCTGAGATACATTCAAGGCAGCTGTGTAGGAGTTGAATTGTTTAGACGCCACTGTTTGTCTTTTCTTCTTCTACTTCTTGTGTTGATTGTTTCGCTGTGTTCAATTTAAAACAGTTGCACACAGTGTAGCTGTAAGATTATGGCTATCATTTAAGCATAGGCAGATATGAATAAATGAATATATGCACAACCTCCTTTAGTTTAGTAAAAGGAATAGTGTGTGCAGAACTAGCTCATGAATAAGTTTAATATATCCAAAGGGCTCTCTGAAATACAGCAACATTGGCTTTAAAAAATGGGATCAGCAAAGATGAAAGTGAATCCAGATAGCTCTGGTTGAGCATAAGAAAATACAGAATCTTTCCATAACTATCATTCAGTTTTTAAAATAAATATAATTTGTATCTGAGTTTGTAATAGATTAGCTAAGGAAACTAGATCTAAGGAAAAATGAGCTTTTTACAAGATATGCCAGTGTGTTGTAGCATTATCATTTTTTTATAATTATAGCTCAGCAAATGGTACATTAAAATGCTTTGCACTGCATCTTCACCTAATATTTATATCAGCCCTCTGAAGGTATTACAAAGCTAAGAAAGTGCCAGAGCTGGTGCAGTCTCTTCGTAAACATTTCCTTTGACAAGACAAGAAAGTAGTCAAAAATGCAGGACATGGGAATTAGCTCTGAATTTATCATTAAGTATAAAGAGAACCAGTGATAATGATTACATAAGCCATCACCTACCACGTTTATTATTAGTTTGAGAATTTCTACATAGCTCTGAATTATTTTGAAAAAGCAGCCTGTTATTATGTCAATGAAGAATTTTCATGTTACATTTGTAAATTTGTAATTATGTATGTATCTAAAGGGTCTGCAAGAAAATGAAAATTATCCAAGCTCTGAAATTTACTTTTCTTAATCGATAGTTAAAAAAGATGGATTCTCTTAGAAGTTTCTGTAAAATGAATAAGTACTTTCACACTGAAATTCAAAGAGAAATGGTTTGGGATGTCGTGTTTTGAGTTTTTCCTGTTTCATGGAACGTTTAATGGCAAAAAATTCCGATGTGTGGAAAGTGCAAAATTACTGGGGTTTTTTAGGCAAAGTATCTCTCATTCATAAATTAATTTTGCAACACAACGGAATGAACAATTGCAGCGATTTCATCTTGCTGGCCTCTTCCCAACCTCTCTCCCACTCCCCCTCCTCAAAGGAAAAGAGGGAGAAAATTTGATGTAAAAGATCTTGAGGGTTGAGATAAGGGCAGGGAGTTCACTCACCAACTCTTGCAAAAAGCGAAACAGACTCAGCACAGGGAGATTAATATGATTCATTGGCTATTACTATCAGATTTGTGCAGTGAAAAACTGAAGACATACCTAAGAACGTCTTCTTCCCATCCATTCTCTTTTACTTCCACTCTCTGAGCAGTGCAGGTGGATGGAGAATAGGGGCTATGCTCAGATCATAAGACTTTGTCTGTGCCATTCCTCTGTGGTCACTCTCTGACCCTGCTGCATATGGGTCCCCCCATGGGATGCTGTCCTTTCCCAACTGGTCCCATGTGGGCTTTCCTCCGGCTACAGGTCTCCAAGCCATCCCTACAGCCTCATGCAACATCATGTCAATGCAGTAATAGGATTTATTTTAAAATCTCACATTCTTCTACATTTCATATTATACTATTCCCTAATGTGGGACATTATAATGCATATTTTTATATTTAATTAAAACTAAGTCTATCACTCAAGTAATGAAAAGTGCATGACAATTAATTATAACTTTCAAATGAAAATTCTAACAGGGAAGTATTAAAAACTGATTCAAAATTAAATAACTTTCTTACTGCTTATTTGCTAGGAAAATCAGTTATGAATTCTGTAAAATAGTCAAAATAGTTGAGTCCTCAGATAGCTTCCAGACAGAGGTTTTCCTGTTCATTACTGAATATTCTCTGAAGGAAAGGAAAGAAAAAAAAAAAAACAAAATAAAAACAACAACAAAGAACTTGAACTTTTTTTAATGTTTATGTTAGACTTTAAATCTTTCTATGCACTGTCAATCTTATTTGTGAGATTACTTGCACAGACAACAACAATTATTCTCTACTCCCTGATTCCTGTATTTTAATCATTGCTTAACTGATGGTTTTTCATTCCCTTAAGTATTTCCTTAAAGAATGTTTTTGATGTATCTTGTCCAACATTGCTCTCGAATGAAAGTATTCTTTACTTGAATTTTGTAGTTCCTTATTTCAAATATTCATTCCTTTTTTCAAACAGTTCTGATCTTCTGAAACATATGTCCTATAAAAAGTATCCATTCACTCTCCCTTTTTTTATCATGTGCTAACAGATTTTCTTTTACCACTTCCATCCAGTTGTTCAGTTTATGCATCTGAGCTAACTCTGGATCACTAGTGGAGCCTGTATTAAAGATGATGCCACTCATGCAAAATACTGTTTCTCTAACTCCCAGTGTTTGGACTGAGATAACACATTGAATAATTTTGTGGATGAGAACTATGTGGTTCTGTTACTGTTGCTTCTGTTATTATTATTGGAATATTTTCTATTAATATTGAAATTTCCCCAGACTGTTTCCAGCAATTCTTTCCAGCAAGGAGGAATTTTGGTGAAGGAATCTTCCTGAAGAAATCTTTTATGAGAATACTGATGGCAAAAAAAAATCTCAAATAATTTTGCTTTTCTTTATTTAGAGACCTCTTATGATGATTTTATACTTTCCTACCATCACATCATTTTGCATCCCTTTTCTGAACAAGGTTTTCCTTCTCTTTATACTTTCTACTTCTAATAGGAGTTACTGTTGCACATTATCAGAATTGTATGGGCAATATAGTGTAGAACCTTGACACTTCAGTCCATTAAGTAGTTAGAGTAAGATTAACAATTGTGGGAGTACATAAAGGAAATAACATTTTTCAGAATTGTAGCTAACTCATAAGATCTCCGTATCTGGTAAAGTTGATTTTACATATAAGATACCTACTAAAGTAGAGCCTGATATTAACATTGCATCTCAAAAACGTTTCATTTTGTGTATGATCTTTTTGATCTTCAGCTATTGTATTCATAGTGTGATGGAGAGACAAGGCAGTAACAGCCTCCTGCCTAGATGATGAACTCAAGATTTTCTTCAGACTGTGATCTGATCTTTACCACTCTGTGGATTGTAAACACTTCTGCTATGCACTTATGTTTACAAAATGATAACAAGTCAGATCTGAATCTACTGCATATTAAAACTTGCAAAGAGCAGAAGATATAATGTTGGTTTTAATAATAAATGGATTTGGGAACTATTTTAAAATCACCTAGACGGATTTTTAGTTTAGGTGCAATAATTCCTTCACTGGACTTTACAGGTTGTTACACTGATTATAGTAAGCAGAATGACTTTCAATTCAATTGTAAGTATGTGATGCTGTAGCAGTTGTAGTACTAAAAAGTAGACTCTAGTAAACTTTGAAAGCAATTTCTTATGACTACTTTAATGTCAGTTTTTAGTATATTTCTTGTCAGAAAAGCTGAGAGCCATATTTACAAAATGAAGTAATTTTACTTAGTGTATTAAAGTATTAATATTGCACGGGACAGGACAAGTTATTCTGTTCTCCTTCTCTCCCAGTGAGTATTACTTTGGGAATATAATACCAATATTAAAGGAATGGAAATTTCTACAAATTACTTCAGATATTCAGAAAGCTAAGAACAAGGCCAAAAGGTTTGTTATCTCATATTCGAGTTTATTGGTGGTACATGAACATTTATATAATTTAATTATGTAAGTTTGGTCTGTATTTCTGCCTTTGTACAAATTATATAAATCACAAAATGTGTTATTTCAGAAATGCCAGGAATTCATAACTATATAAATACAGATTCTACTGGAAGAAGTTGTAAAAATCAGTTCTAAGTTTTTAAAGAATTACTAACTGGTAATCCTTTACCAGTTAGTAATAGACTAGACTGGTGCTTTTTTAAATGTTGTACTTGATGTGAAGAGATGGGGAAAAAGCAAAGTAGGAGTTGCTCTAGGATAATGTAAGAACGATGGCACTCAGACTCACTAATGAGTGCTATTTTTCTTCTTCAAACCATTCTTACGTAAACTGTATAAAATGCTTGCCTGCACACTAACAGGATATGTATGTGTGGAAATAACAATAACTCCAAAAACACTGAAATCAAATACTTTATATTAGAAGACCGTTGTGTTCAGTTCTTAGAAATATAAAATTGCTGAATTTTTCTTCGTTATGCCCTGCTTAATATCTGTGCAAAAACTGCAAAATTCACATTCTTGTGGAGTACTTGGTTACTTAGAAGACAGTGTAATATCTAACTCATTTTTCATTTTCTACATGCATAATGATCATCTTATACAATCTCACAAAGTTGCAGTAGGGAGAAACTTGGTCTCATGGTTCATAACTTGGATTTGCTGCACACAATATTTCAGTGTGTGAAATAGTTTTTGGAACATGGTAAGTTCCACAATCAAGTTATATACAACATGTCATTACTGGAGTTTTCTTCTGTACATGAGCTTTAAGCAGTGTCAATTTCACCTGGGTGTGTATCCAGATGGAACATATTTCTGCTCTTCATTCATATCAAAACAGAGGAAAACTGTGTATACAGTAACCTTAATAAATTTTATGTTAACAAACAGGATTTGACAGAGTGTAGAATCATAGAATTGTTCATGTTGGAAGGCACCTTAAAGATCACCTAGTTCTCACCCACTGCCATGGGAGAGACACCTTCCAGTAGCAATTACCAGCCCTTCTTTCACTCATCACTAAGCAGTATGTACATATTATTAATTTAAGTTTCAGCACTTCTAAGGTCTCCCCCAAAAGACTGATATTCTGCAATTTTTATGCAAGAACCATAAAATAATTAAGAAGACTTCATCATAGGAAATAGTTTACGGTTTCAATGCAAGTCATGGAAGCACAGAAAAAATGTATTTTTAAAGACTGGGCATTGAGTGACAGTATAACCACAAATATTCATTTTTTTAATTAAAAAATAGATTTTAAAAGACGTACTTGAACTAAGGGATGCATGTGCAATCCCATAAATAACTTACAGAAATTTGTGGTCAATACCTTTTTTTAAAACTTGTAGATGCTTTTACTCTCTGGCATATCACCTTCCAGATAATCTCAAATTTCTAACTTCCTCATTCCAACAGTGCAAACACTTCTCAGGCAAAAAAAAAAAAAAAAAAAAAACAGTTCCTTGAAAAAATAGTATATAACTAAGAAGACAATTGCAATTATATCAACTATTACGTCCTCTTCTGCACAAGTGGCTTAGTATTTAAAAGAGATGCAATCCTTGCATTTTAGCAGGCATTTTCTACGTTAGGTAATAACAAGAAGACAATGCCAACCTTTGTAGTTCTTCCTCTTCAGTGACTGTATGCACTTTTCATAAGTCTGATCCACTCTGTTTACACTTTCCAGTCTTTATTTTTTCCTCACTATTTCACTTTTCCTGAGCTCACAGACACCTTTCTCCGTGATAGTTCTCCTTACAACCTTATTGTACTACAATTTATTCAGAGGTAACTGACCAGGAATACTTAAAAAAATGCTTACATTAAAAATCAGTCGAGTCAGTACAATTAAGGCAGATTTTATTTTTCCCTTTCTATCTCTAGTCACTTGGCTTTTTCAATTGCAAAACATCTACATAAGCAATTCCCAAATTTATCTGGTATGCAAAGGCATTACCAAAATAATAAAACTACACTATTCATAGCCCATTTTTTTTGTACCCAAAGCATAGCTATAATACCTGAAAGCATACATTGTCTGGGTATCTCCCATTGAATATAATAATTAAAAGTGAGTGAAAATTTCAGTTATAACTGGAAGAACACAGGGACACCCATGTTCTGGTACTTACTTCATAATGTTGACCATATTTCAGAAAAATCAACTGCCTTCGTTTCCTGTAGGTCTGTGATAATATACAGAACTTAATCCTGGGAAAGGGAAGGAGAAGGGGAAAGGGAAAGAGGAAGGAAAACAGAAAACAAAAAGGGAAATTGAAAAAGAAATGGAAAGGAAAATTGGCCTGTATGGGTCTGTAACAGGATTTGTTTCCCTGATTTGTTTTCCATATCAAATTATATAGATTTTATCACAGAGGTGATGAGTGCTAAAGCAAATGCCTTTTTGAAAAGAGCAACAATTACTGACAAGGTCATGAGTGTTGCACACAGGACTTTGAAATGGGTTCACCCAGCTTGATTGTTAAAATTTTCAAATGGAATAATAAAATGCCACTAAAGATCTTGTATCTTCAACAAGCTCTTCTTAAAGGAAAGTGGTGAGTCTGAGTAGGTAACTGAAAAAAAAAGGAAAAAAAAAAGTGGGACACAAGTGATGGTCTTAGACCTCCACAGTTATTTCTTGCCATGAAAAGGCAGATTGTCAAAGGAGGTAAAGTAAAACGCTTTGAGGCTCACTGTCTAGGGAATCAGGAGCATAGACAAATGCATCAAAACTAGTAGTGGAACTAAAATGCTTTTGGGACACAAAGGCTGTCTACTTTTAGTTTTCCTCAAGAAAAAGAGGGAAAAATTCTACTTGAAAAATAATAATTGTGTGTAGAAATAAACAAATTAATACCTAAAGTTATTTACATTTAATTCTACGTTTTTCTGCAAACTCTTAAATGGTGTTATGTTCAGTAGGTTAAATGTTTAGGTGACTTCACTGCTGAGGAGAAAAAAAAAAATCATCTGTTTTTCTCATGGAATGTAACTACTGTAGTTTTGAGTTTCATTGTCTCCCCTCAGAAATTCTGGACTGTGAAATGTACTGTGAAATGTGAAGTACCTTTCAGAAAATGAGAATAATATTGGTTATTTCTTGTTTTCCACAATACCATTGATCTTTGTTAAAGTAAAAAATGAAGGAAAGCTCATTGTTTAGAACCAAATATATATATATAAATTGAATACAGACAAAACTGGTGTGGTTGTACTGTACTGTCTTTTTTAAATTTATTCTTAACTGCAGATAAAGTACTTACCTCCAAACAATTGAAATTAAACAGTTTATTAACCAAAGCCTCATTATTAGGCAAATGAGAATAAATGCTGGAGATCTTTTATATTTCTTTTCATTGGTTGCATCTATAACGCAGGGAAAAATACAAGCATACCTGGTGATTTGAACAAATAAAATACCTATAAAACTGTAGTACTTTGTAGGACAGAAAATACATGTGTTAAAATGGAATAACTCTGGGAACTTCATCTAGATCATTCAGCTTGCTTGTTGACTGCATGTTAAGGTTATCTCTGACAGTTCTGACCATAGCACTCAGCAGTAACAAAATGTTCTTACAGGTTAATTGCTTCAAAATGCACTGAGATCTGGTTTCTATGGCTCTTCTACTCATCAACCTGAAATAGCTAAATTCAACAATACTTGGAGTACTGTAAAAAAGGTGGTTCCAATTAACCCTGTCATCTTAAAAAAGATAGGCAGAGGTGTACTGTTTACTAGCTTTTCTAGTCCTGAAAAAAAAAAAAAAAAAAAAAAGACCAAAAAACCCCCATACCTTATTTTGACCTTTTAATAGTTCACTCTTGTTTTCTCTCTTAGAATCATAGAATCACAGAATAATTCAGATCAAAATGGACTTCAGGAGGTTTTTACACCAGTCTCCTGATGAAGGCAGGTCAGTGATGAAGTGAGACTTGATGGCTTACGTTGAAAACAAGTCAAGTCTTGAAACCTCCAAGACTTGAGAGACTGGATAGCCTGTGTAGGCAAGCTAGTAGACCCCTTAACAATTGATCTGATAGATTTAAGTAGATCCTATAAATCCTTTAGTAGATCATCCTATTTCTATAGAAATATTTTTATAGCTGCAGCTAACACAATCAGTTGAAACAAATACTATGGGCACTGAGGCCTTAGTCTCTTTATTCCTTCTCTTCATTTACTTATCTCATGTCTGAAGACATCATAAGATTTTATTTTTATTTAATGAGTGGATAGTAAACCCTAAATTGGTGTACATACACTGTACAGTTTGCCCTTGAGCAGATACAGCTAACACCAAGGCTCTTTTCTGGGAATTTGTTCCTGTGTGATGCTGGGGCTTCTGCTGTATGCTGTACTTTCTTCCATACACTGGATTCTGAGCTTCCAGGCCTATGAGGAAGAGAATACAGTGGTGTTGAAAGGCAGAGAAAGTAAAAAGCCAGAAACTTGACTTGAGAGACTGGGGAATCATGAACGTTGAAGACAGTTTTATAAAAAGGTAAATGTCATTTTACAAATGACTTGGGACACCAATGCAAAATCTTCCTTCGGACTTGTAGTGCTTAAGACTGACCCTATCTAACACTGTTTACTGACTTTTAGCACTCTGTCAGGCTGTTAGAACAAGCCATCGAGCTACTACAAATTTCAGGTTTTTTTATTCCCTCAGTGGATAACCACAAGCTGGCACTTTATAGGGACATTAAAAATGGTTTGTTCCATGTATTGCACTGAGGTAGAAATTCTGGCAGCCCAAAATTTCAGCAATTCAGCCTAGAAGGCATGAATAAAGTTAATTAAGTCTAACAAGAAGGCACTGGGAAGAACTGTAGAGAATCGAGAGCTGTTATCTCTTCTGTAAGATTGAGCTTTTAATGCATTTTTGTCTCTTTTTGGGTATATATTCTAGGAATCAGTGGTCTGATAGATAAATATGCAAAGTATTTATAATATGAAATTAAAATGAGCTGTATTTCTAAACAACAAAATTATAATTCTAAGTACTTTGAAAAATCAAGCTGTAATCGCTTTATACTGGGCACTTGAATACAATATTTTGTTAAATGTAAAATTAGAAAAATTTTAAATCAATTGCTCATCTTCATATGATGGAAAACCTTCTTACGACCTTATCTTCCTATTCTCTTGGGAATATCTTATCTTCCAAATTCATAGATATAGCACTCAAGTACATGTGCTCAAATGAATGATAAAAGTGTTATATTGATATTTCTAATGATTGATTTTATAATTCTATATTCTTAACTTGATTTGAATATGATGTCTCAAATAAGGCCTATTGACTATGTGGAATACAATGCATACAAAGTGAATAATTGAAATTACATTCATTCAAAGGGAGCAGCAACAGTAGGACTGGTCCATGAAGAAAACAAGAGAGGAAACTTAGGAGATAGTCAGAGCTGTGACCTGGGCACAGTCCCACAGGATCTGAGCAGAGAAGGGAAGGAAATCAGTCATGTCTAGGGTCTATGCAGATACTAATAGAAGAACACAGGTTCAGAAACAGTACTGGAGACAAGGCAATCTACACTGAACATCCAGCTAGGAAAAAACAGAATACAGATAAGCACATCTACAGGCAGTTGGCCTTCAGCTAAGCTGAAATAGTGTTTTGGTGATGTGCAGGTGTATGGGAAGTGCATGAAAGGGCTGCCCAGAGCTAGGAAGATTTTGTGGGGTCCTGAAAGACCATTTCAAACAGTTGTCGTGTACTTGGGTATCATGTTTAGTCATCTTCTGAACAAGTTTTTCTATTTGTCCAGATGAGAAATTGAGCTGAAAATGAAGAGGTAATGTTAATTCTCATTTTTGCTAACTTGCAATCTTTTCTTTTTTCTGTTGTAGTTTTTTAAAGATAATATTTAAGCGATGTAAAATTTCTTTTCTTTTTTTTTTTTTTATTTTTATTGCCCATTCCCCCTTCTCAACCCCATCCTCTGTGACATAATTTAGGTAATAAGGTCTTGAAACTGGAAAACAAATGTCATGGTTTTATGATTTTTGGTTATTGGTATTTCACATCATAACATCATGTAGTGCACTGGGAGTTAAAGTGTTAATGCTCCAGTTCTGGGTAACTGTCCCTGAAAAGAAGAACTACATTTCCCAGAAGACTGTTTGCTGTGCTGTTATCATTTCTTCTATGGGGGAGCAGATATAAGGCCTTGGTAGGTCATCTGATGACTCTTCTTCATCAGGCTCTCCTCCCTGCTGCTCAACTGGACTGCACATCTCACCTCAGCATTACGGTCAGGCCTCTCCACCTTTTGGACACTCATTATATTTGATCTATTAGCTTCAATTCTAATTATATTGTATGATAGTGTCCTATCTTGCATACTGATACCATATTTAGTAAATTAGTTTGTTTCTCCTCATATTGTTGCTTCTGTTTATAATTATTTTGGGGTCCCCTATTTCCCTTTTCTGGAGGCACGGATTTTGTGAAATGCCTCCAGCCCACTAGTCATGGAACCAGGCTTAACCAGCCCGTAAACCATTGACACAAAACAAACCAAAATAAAATTAAAAAAAAAAAAAAAAAAAAAAAAAGAGCAGCAACAAACATACAGAAGAAACAAAAGAAACGAAGTTGCAGCCTCTAGGAATCAGGTGCGCTCTTCACATCATCTAAAAATAGAGCAGTTGAGAGATGTGAAAATGAGGCAGACTTTATAAAACCTCTGATTTTAGCTACTAAACAACTACAGGTATAAATACATCACCTCACAGTGTTATTCTGTTTTATGCGTCCCCTTGCATGCTGCTGAGGGCAGTCACATGACAGGTTCAGTAGAGATAATACAAAAATTCTTTAATCTTCTATAGAAGCACAAAGAAAGCTATTGTCCCAAGAAAAATAATTCTGAGTGACTCGTGCTATTTCTGGAAAATTTTCATAACTCTAAAAACTAGCAATTAACAAATACTTCACTTCATTGGAACATATGCTAACATTTATGTTTCCCTATATAACTTATACTCTTAAAGTATCTGGTTTGATAGTGAAACTAATTTTACAAACCTTGCCTCCTTGTTAATTTTTTTTTTTCACCTTCTCCTTATTTCAACGTTTTCTTACATAGATCATAAATGTCTATTCAAAATATATTAGACAAGGAGCAGGACCATTGATTACTATCTACAAAGAACCTAAGTTCGTTAAAAGGACATGGAAATATACTCTAGTAAACATTTAAACTTGCTTGAATTCAGGGACTGGGGGAAGCTGATTCAGTTGTTTTCTAAAGTACACAAACCATACTGCCTTAGCATCACGTGACTTCTAGTGATACTGTGTGGGTAAACAACGTGATCATCTAATATTTTCTATCAGAAAAGAACAAGATGTCAAGAGAATATAAGTAAAAGAAGTATTAAAAGCAAAAAATAAAGAAAATAAAAAAAAAAAAAAAGGGAAAAGATGCTAAAAAAAAAACATTGCCAAGAACATTAAAATTAGCAAAAATTTAAATCTCCTTGTATGTTCAAATATTTGTTTCAGAAATGTCTTAATGATGTACGTTAGTGTTCACTGGTCTGGCTAAACTGCATTCTGTACCCAGAATAATAATACTAAATCTAGATCAGAATTTTGAATCTTTGCTTAGCCATACCCAAAACCTTGAGCAGCAACATCTGTTACAAGATAAAGGTTCCCATTACAGTCTTTGCTCAGGACAGGTGAAGGAGGAAGACACATCCTTCAGGGTGAAATGCATTCAACTTGTCTTTCACTGGAAATTTGTTCTAGTCTGCCTAACTTCATGGTAGTGGATTTCCTGGTACTGATATTCAACACTCACAAATACTTACATGAGCAGAAACACACTACACTCAAAGAAATGGTTGCATGTATCACCTCAGACTTATCAGGATGAAAACTTCTTGTGGGATTTCTGTAACTTTGGCTAAACTTTTGAAGGCATACTTCAAAATTGATACACACAATTATATTTATAAAGTTCTTAAATTCTCTTGGCCCAGACTGACAGTCCTATGGAATATACCAGTATATAAATTTATTTTATTTTATTTATTTTATTTTATTTTATTTTATTTTATTTTATTTTATTTTATTTTATTTTATTTTATTTCTGTTAGCAATATATTTTTTTTCACTGAATGCTACTTTTTTTCTACATGACTGGTATTGAAGATAGACCTACTTGGGGGAATTCTTTTTTCTTAAAGTTGTTTGTTTAGAGTCAAGAATAAATCAATCTAGAGAGTTAAATTATTGGCAAAAATATATAAGCAGCTGATGGTGGAACCTTTTATTGCTAAATACCAAGTAGATCTCATAGAAAGTATGCGAGAATGATTGACAAGAGTTTGGTAAACACTAAGTAATAAAACTGATAATGAGTCAAGCTGAACGAATTTAATATCATCTTCTCCTAACAACTTCCAAAACATAGCTAAGGATAAAAACATTTAAAATAGAAATGATGTTTAGGAAATTTTAAGAAAAATGCTAATCATCAGCTATGAAGACCTTAAATGAGCTAACTAAGAAAAATAATGACATATATGTATATACATACATGATGAAAGAGTATTCAAAGAGATTTGTGGGTCTAAACACTGAACAGAATCATAGGATGACCTTAAAGATAGCATGGAGAGATTACAAAAATGTAGGTTTGTACACAAAATAATTTCAGAAAGTAATGAGTTTTGTAACTGATTTTGAGAAAAACAAGATTGAATTAACAGTGGAAAAATTTATAAGATCTCTGCTTTTACTGCAAAGTTGTATCTGATGTCTAGAAGTTTCTGGTGCCACTGCCCTTAGTGTTCGTTTGACTGCTTTTCATTGGTTCTGTGGACTAGGACATATGACTGCAAAGTTTATGGGACAAGAATGGGGTGGCAAAGCATCAGGCTCTGAGGTATTCTTACTTGGAGTAATGCTGGGTGATCGCAAAGGAAAAATGAGTCCCTATGTCTGGATTGCTCAAAAATCTCAAGTCTTTTTACAGCTCCACGTCGATAGTTTCTCAGACTATCAGATCTATGGACAACTGGATTCATAAATTTTCAGGAGGACATATAGAAAAATTCTGTGCATATTTCTACCTTGTTTTGCCTCATTCATACAATCATTCTTGACTCCATTTCAGTCTCTTATTTGTTCCAGACTAGAGGTCTGATTTCCTTCCATCAAAATTTTACCATTTTTCCATCAGGCTTTCTTTACCTGATATAATATCCTTTCTATCTTCTCTGTTGCTAACCAGTGAGAGATTATTTTTTTTTTAATAAAATTTTAATCTGTTTAATTAGGCAGACATACCATTACCCATTAAAGGACAGACTTAAAATGGATGTGTGAAAAATTTGTCTATCTGTAGATATGTATTGTATTTAAAGTAAGTAAGGACACATATGTGGTACAATGTATGCAAGAATTTACCAGTGTACTCATGGGCTCCATTTCAATATGTAGGTAAAAGCAGATTATGTTAAAATACAGTTAAAATGTAATGTACATTCTAAAGCACAAAAAGATACTTCCCATTCTTAAATACAATTTACATATTAGAAAATATTCTTGAAATCATGGCAATGAAGGAAGCCTTTTTGTTTTTCCTTTTTTTTTTTTTTTCCCTTTCTTTTTTCTTTTTTCTTTTTTCTTTTTTCTTTCTGTAAAACTGATTAATTTCTAGTATTAAAATCCCTGTAGATCTTCTGGCTCATAAACTTACTTTTCATCACTTGGCTAAAGGTGAAAATATCGCACTTCTCTAACTCATCATGGATTTACAGATAAAACATATTAAAGAACGTCTGTATTTTCAAAATGTCATTAAGGATGGAAGAAATTAATCTAGTTCTGAGAGAAGACTATTTCAGAACATTGAATGTTATCTCTTCACATTTTGAAAAATATTATTATGGTCTCTCTGGCCTCAGAGAATAGAGAAACATCTATCGGGCTTACTACATCATTAAAATTTTGTTTGTTTTATCTCAACCAAGTTTCTGTTCCTTTCTACAAGTGCTGAACTAAATAGGTTTCTGTGAAATAACACTCTCCTTTTATGCTATGGTCTATCATTTTAATACTTGATTTTTCAGACCTTAGAAAGAATTTACCTTTCTTATTTTGGAGACCAGTAATGAGTTTGCCCATGTTATAATGACTTAATTTAAATGTAAATGAAAAGTTTGAGTATAAACATTTTTGCCTAGGCCTGATCAGGCTCACATATAAGAAAAGGTGAAAAGGAGGACATTCATCTTTGGAAAAAATACATCTCCAAAACAAAATAGTAAATACCCTAATGGTTTCATACCTCTTTAAAATTAATTGAGAAAATAAATGAAAATTAGTTAGTAGAATTGTTCATACAGGCAAACGTCAGTTACTTATTTCTGGTTGCTCTAGAAAGATTTCCAATTCTAATTATTTGAAATTCACTTGCAATATGATATTAATTCTACAACTATGAGTATTTAAAACTTCTGGTGAGCTATTCAGAATAATAGAAGCTTACTCTTCTTGTTGTGGAGTGGTATACTTGGTATCCCAGTTTGGACTGGTCATTGTCCTGTTAAGTACTCAAACTTTATAGAAACATCAGATCCCACGACACAGCTGTTCCAAAAGCCACTGGATTAGGGATAACAGAAAGATGACAGAAAGAAAAAAAATATGATCTTGACTACCTAAATAGTTTGGCCTGTCTAATCAGAATCGTGTGCCAAAAAAGCAAAACACACACTATACAACCCTTTAAAATTATGCTGATAGAACAAATATAGTTGTATAAACATTTAAAATACAAACACAACCTCTGTGGAAATTGTCACACATAACAGTATAACAAGATGGGTATTTTTCAAAACTTTCAATATTTGATTTTACCAGATGACTGGTGTTTAAAATGGATGACTTTTTCATATCTGAAACAGTTTTTTATGGAGGTCTCAAGTTCATTAGAACCTCTGTGGGAAATCAAATACTGGTTAGAGTGACGTTATAATCTGGAAAATGTCAATCTATCTGTTTGGAGACAAGAACAATTTTAGCCCTTCTGTGCTACCAGACCATTTGTGTGCTAGATTTGATTTTGTATTCTGTTGCCCATCAGCTGCATTATTTCCTAAGTGCTAGCTCCAAAAGCAAAATCTAGTTGGTTACATCCCTGCAATCCCAGCTACCTCAGGTTTGTTGAGTTTTCCTGTCTATCCTAGAGTCCGATGACAGAAAGCTTTAACTGTAATTTCTAATTTGAATATAAGGTAGAAATATGAGTGAGTGCACACTAAAACACTGCGATTCTATCTGTTTTCTCAGATTATCTGACTAAAAATTGCTTAATATAAAAAAAAAAATAACAAATATGGAAAGTGATAAACACATGAACTGAAACATTAAGGAGCAGCTGCTAACAGAGGCAGCAAGACCAAAGCTTTTCAGTCACTTGCACATTGCCCATTAGAATAATTACTTAGGAACAGCTCTCAAAGGGGTTAGCCTGAGATTTGCAACAGATAAGGATGGGGAGACATGATAGCTGTGAGTACTGTGGGATACATAAAGAGGCTTGTGGAAAGACAAAATACAGGGATGGAAAAGGAAAGACCAGGATAGATCAGCGAAGAACAGACACTCATAACATCCTTCACAGCGTGAGATTTCCTCTAGCACAGTGATATGAATCTGACAAGGATGGGGGAAGAGTTTAATATACAACTCTGACGGAGTCAGAATTATGGAGAAAATAATAATTCCAGGTGAGCACCAGAACAACAAAAGCTTGGAGTCATAAACATGTCAAATACCACCTAGAAAAAAAGAAAATCTAAACAACACAAACATAATTTTTTGCTGCAGTCACATTGCTTTTGAGAAGTCTGTGATAGACTCATGCTCAAAAGCTGTTACACCTACCTTACGTCTGAAAGAAAATAGCTTTCAAAAGAAAAAGATTTTCAAAAACTGTTTTTATTTTCACTTGTTTGGCAGTGTTCTAAAAATGATCTGTTACTGTGTAGTTACAGTACTGTTTGATGCTTTTTATTTCATGCTGTCAAGAGTGTAAGAGGTCTGCTTTAAGATTGACAGTTCCAGTGTTGTGAGTAACTTATAGTAGCCTTTTATTTCAAGGATAAATCTGGAGTATCTGAAATAAAGGATTTTAAATTCAGAGTTAGTGCCAGGTTTGTTGTTGTTGTTGTTGTGATCAAAACCTCATTATTTTCCTCTTTAATCCAAGTCCTACTTCATGAAACAGTTTAAAGTTCCTATAAGAATTCTGTAAATATTCATCTATAAAGAGAGGAAGGAAAACAAAATCCAGTCACAAAGACCTACAGCAATGTCAGGGGAGTGATCTTCAAATAATTTCAGTTGACAATGGAGCTCCATTTTTCCCCTGCAACTAGTCTGCATGAACTGTCTTCACATGGAAAAGGAAATGAACCTGGGAGATACTGAGCAGAACATTAAAACTGAGTCCAGTATTTGGCAGGAATCTGAACACGAGGAAAAAAATAAAAATAATAAAATATATATATATACCCCACAATAATAATAATTTGATTAGAACGTTAAAATAAAACAACCCAAAACATTATAAAACCATTACCAGGCTAATGAGATCACACCTACCTTCACGTTCTCTGCTACAAAGTCAGTGGAGAATAAGAAATTGTGAATGAAACAATACTGACCAGATGGATGAGCAAATATTCATACTGAAAATATTGTCAGCCAGTGAATGGGAATTATATTGCTGTGTCTTGGTGGAAGAGGAGGGTGACTCACCCCTGTGTAGGAAGAACATGAGGGCTGGTGTGAGGTTGGTGGCTGTGGAAACATATGAGTGTGGTCATGAGGGTACTAGGGTTACTGCCACTCACAAGGAGACCAAGCTCAGGTGTCTTTATACTAATGCACGCAGCATGGGTAATAAACAAGAGGAGCTGGAGGCCATTGTGTGTTCAGAAAGTTATGATATAGTTGCCATCATGGAAACTTGGTGGAACAACTCCCACAGCTGGAGTGCAGTGATGGAGGGCTACCAGCATTTCAAAATAGACAGGCTGGGTAGGAAAGGCGGTGGTGCAGCTCTCTATGTTAAAAAAGACTATGAATGTATGGAAATTAATAATGTTGATGATAGGGTTGAGAGCATATGGATCAGATTAAAAGCAAAGGCCCACAAGACTGATGTTACTGTGGGAGTCTGCTACAGGCCACCCACCCAGGATGAAAAGGTGGATGAGATGCTTTATAAACAGTTGGGTGAGGTCTCTAGGTCACTCCCCCTTGTTCTGGTGGGGGAGTTCAACTTCCAGACATCTGCTGGAAGTATAATGCAGCTGACAGGGAACAGTCCTGGGGGTTCCTAAAGTGTGTGGGAGATAACTTCCTGACACAACTGGTGAGGGAGCCGACGAGGGGAAGCAATATCCTGGACCTGCTGTTTGTTAACAGAGAAGGTCTGGTGGGGGATGTAAAAGGTTGGAGGCCGTCTGGGGCAAAGTGGTCATGAGATGCTAGATTTCTCTATCCTTGTTGAACCACGGAGGGGAGTCAGCAGAACTGCCAACTTGGACTTCCGGAGGGCGGACTTCAACCTTTTTAGAACCATGGCTGAGAGGGTCCCTTGGGAGGTAGTTTTGGAGAGTGTGGGAGCCCAGGAAGGCTGGGAATATTTTAAGGAAATTGTTTTAAAGGTGCAGGACCTGACCATCCCCATGTCATGGAAGACGAGCCAACGGGCAAGGAGGCTGGGCTGGCTGAACAGAGACCTTTGGATGGAACTCAAGAACAAAAGGAAAGCTTATGTTCTCTGGAAGAGTGGGCAAGCTACTTATGAGGATTACAGGTATGTAGTGAAGCTGTGCAGGGAGAAAATTAGAAAAGCCAAAGCGTAGTTAGAACTGAGCTTGGCCACTAAGGTAAAGGAAAACAGTAAATGCTTTTATAAACACATTAATAGCAAAAGGAAGGCTAGGGAGAATCTCCATCCCTTGTTGGATGCCAAGGGCAACCTGGTCACCAAGGATAGGGGTAAGGCTGAGGTAATTAATGCCTTCTTTGCCTCGGTCTTTAATAATAAGACTTGTTACTGCCTGGGAACACAGCCCTCTGCGCTGGTAGATAGGGATGGGGAACAGAATAAGCCCTTCATGATCCATGACGAGATAGCTTTGGACCTGCTGTGAAAGCTGAATGCTTACAAGTCCATGGGGCCAGATGGATTGCACCCTGGAGTGCTGAGGGAGTTGGCGGATGTGATTTCCAAGACACTGTCCATCATTTTTTGGCAGTCCTGGCTGACCGGGGATGTCCTGGTGGATTGGAAACTGGCAAATGTGACGCTCATCTTCAAAAAGGGCCGGAAAGATGATCCTGGTAGCTACAGGCCTATCAGTCTCACCTTGGTGCCCGGGAAGGTTACGGAATGAATAATCTCGGGAACCAGAGGATCAGGCCCAGTCAGCATGGGTTTACGAATGGTAGATCCTGTCTGACAAACCTGATTTCTTTCTATGACAAGGTGACCCGCTTAGTGGATGAGGGTCAGGATGTCAGTGTGGTCTAACTGGACTTCAGTAAGGCCTTTGACACTGTCTCCCCTAACATTCTTATGCAGAAGCTGGCTGCCCATGGTCTGGATGTGTGTACGCTCCGCTGGGTGAAGCACTGGCTGGATGGCCGGGCCCAAAGAGTCGTGGTGAATGGAGTTGAAACTAGTTGGCAGCCAGTCACAGAAGCTCAGTACTGGGGCTGCTTCTGTTTAACATCTTCATTGATGATCTTGATGAGGGGATTGAATGCACCCTCAGTAAGTTTGCAGACGACACCAAGCTGGGAGGGAGTGTTGATCTGCCAGAGGGGAGAAGGGCACTGCAGAGGGACCTGGACAGACTGGATCGATGGGCCAATGTTAACGGCATGAGTTTCAATAGCGCCAAGAGTCGGATCCTGCATTTTAGTCACAACAACCCAAGGCAACCCTACAGACTTGGGAAGGTGTGGCTGGAAAGCTGCCTGATGGAAAGGAACCTTGGTGCTCTGATGGGCAGTTGACTGAACATGAGCCAGCACTGTGCCCTGGTGGCCAAGAAGGTCAATGACATCCTGGCTTGTATCAGGAATGGTGTGGTGAGCAGGACTAGGGAAGTCATCCTGCCCTTGTACTTGGCATTGGTGAGGCCTCACCTCCAGTACTGTGTTCAGTATTGGGCACCTCAGTACAGAAAGGACGTGGAGGTGCTGGAGCAGGTCCAGAGAAGGGCAACAAGGCTAGTGAAGGGCTTGGAAAATCAGCCCTATGAGAAGAGGCTGAGGGAGCTGGGGCTGTTTAGTCTGGGGAAGAGGCGGCTGAGGGGGACCTTATTACTCTCTTCCAGTACCTGAAAGGTGCTTACAGTGAGAGCGGGGTAGGTCTCTTCTCACTGGTGACAGGTGACAAGATGAGGGGAAATGGCCTCAAGTTGCACCAAGGTAAGTTTAGGTTGGACATTAGGAAACACTTCTTTACAGAAAGGGTGGTTAAACATTGGAATGGGCTTCCCAGGGAGGTGGTTGAGTCACCATCCCGTCCCTGGATGTGTTTAAGAGCTGTTTGGATGTGGTGCTCGGAGATATGATTTAGCAGAGGGTTGTTAGAGGTAGGGTACTATGGTTAGGCTGCAGTTGGACTTGATGATCCTTGAGGTCCCTTCCAACCTGAGTAATTCTGTGATTCTATGATTCTATGATTCTATAAGATGACAAGCTTGCCATACATGAAAAATCACCATCCTAAGATGATAGAGAACCTGGATTGCACTGAATGAAATTGAATCTAACACATCCAAACATATTTTCATGCCATACGCTATACTTTCATGGTAGCAATGCAAGACAGGTGTTGCAAGAAACATAGATAAATTTACTCTTTTTCCCTACACAATATATCATTTAATCAGTTTTCACAAATTGTTTCCAGTTTATTGCTTATGTATAGGTCACTTGGAGATCTGCATAATGAAGAGCTCTGTTCCATTCCTTCTGTCAGAATCCATGAATGGTAAACTGCAAGAGTGTTAGTAACCACGGTTACTACTGAAGATTTATGTAGTACTTCTAAATTGTTTCCTCATGCCCAAAACTAAATCAGTCACTGTCTTGAATAGCTGTCTCTCTCCACAGACTTGAATAGGAGTATGTCTTAGATACTTAAATTTGTCCTTAAATTTGTTGTTAAATGGCTTAAATTTCTTATGATGTATTCTTGCTCAACACTTTTGACAAAATTCGTATAAGAAAATTGTTCCAGAAACCAAAGCAGAGCCTGAAACATTGTCCTACAATCACTCCATTGAAGTAAGGAATTATTTACTCCCTTCTGTAAAGTCTAATAAGGATTCCAAAGACATTGTCACTACACAGCATTTTATAAAGTCTAATTTTTTTTTTTTTTTCCCCAAGGAAAATGGAGAAAAGGAATAAACAATTTTGTGAAAAGTACCCAAGACAGAACAGTAGGGTTTTATCTAGATATAGTTAACTTTAGTTTAGACATAGATGTACAGTAATGTTGAAAAAACTTTAAAACTGCTGTAATATATTATTAACCTTGTTTGAACAATTTTCCCATCAGAGGGAAAAAGAAAATCCATTTCTTTCATAGAAACAACGCATACTGAATCTGCAAATGTTTAGCCAGCCAGCTGCCATGCAGTTTTGCAGTTGAAATTAGAGAAGAAATCAATATATCATTCTTCAGCTCTTAAATGTATACTAGACATTTATCCTGAGCATAGAGAAAATAAAAATATTTTTTCTACTTCAATTCTATTAGTAACATTTGAAAAAGTAAAATAAGAATTGCAAAGTTTTTGACAATGACAAAAATAGAGGGTTTGGTATGCTGTGAAAACATTAGGCAAATATCATCAGATACCTTTGACCTTCTGAATTGTTGTGCCTGTAACCTCAGTGTCCAACACAGTCCTGCAATCAATCTTTATCAGACTTACTGCCAAGACCAAAAATCAATTCGCCCAAGGGATGAACGCTGCTTTTTCCAAGTGATTCTTTGAGCAGTGACATGCCATAAAGGTCTTAGAAAAAAAGAAGGTTAGTTCAGATAGGATGAAATTCAAAGACAGCAGCATTCCTTAAATAAAAAGAATTTAAGAAATCCATTCCTAGAGTTAGGCTGATGCATCTTGTATATTTTTTTAATAGTAATGAGATTGGAGTAGGATAGCTAATTTGAAGACAGGTTAGTTGCCTGGTACCATACATTTTAGGTATATGACAGAGTGTACCATACTAAAACTTATATCTGGAGAAAGTGTGTTGGAGCTTTTAAAGGAGTGGAAGATGGTCAGGCTGTATCCATGGTGAATCCTTCTATTTGAACCCTTCCAATTTTGTTTGCTAGAATCAAGTGTAGTGTCCTTCATAGATTCCTAGAAAGACTGAAAGAAAGAAGGATTGTGTAATTCAAAAATACAGAAGATTTCTGATATAAAAGAGAACTTATTTTTTTCCCAGTTGAAGCTACTTTAGTATCACTGACATTAAAAGAACTTCTATTCTAAAAGAATTGTCTTGAGGAGGATCCCTAAATATTTCCCTTTTCTAAGGATGTGTGAGAATCTCCTCTGCAAATGGTGGAATCACAGTAAAGTATCTGTTGCTCCAACTCTGAGAGCCTACACTTTAGTTCTGATGGAGGATTGCCTCTTCAATGTCTTATAATCAGTGGAAATATAGTTATTATCTTCCAAAACTCTTAGAAATCTCAGTCGTGGTGAGGAGTTATGTTGTCCTCTGAAATTGCCTATATCTGTCAGTATGATAAGAAAAATACATGCACAGTGCTCAGTAAATTTTAATGCCTCTTATGGTGCTGGTGTCATGTCTTCAAGTCTCAAACAATCTCCCTGAGCAGGTAGGTTAAACATAAAGAGGTAAAATATTTCTCTTACACATTAGAGGCATCTGACGATAGCCATGCAGTCGACTGAATGGAAATCAACCACCATCAATGATGAGCATGGAGTTTGAAATATGTGAGCTAGTTCAAAAACATAACACAGACTACAGGAAAAAAGAATCTCAATGATGAATAAGTAACATTTTGAGACATGTAGCTATAAATATAAATAAACAGTCGCCTAAACACCTCACCACAAGTCTAAGGATGCTCACCTCTATGGTGGCTTTGAAGAACTCAGAGAGATTGGCATGTCCTTTCTGTGTACATACAAGGAATGCTCATGAATAAAGCTACTAGCAACTTTACCGATATACTCTTGAACTATTTCCCACTTCTGCAGCTTGTATAGTTGTACATTCATAGTGTGAATATATGTAGAGAAAGAAAGATGTAGAGAAACAAACATACCAAGTTTGGCTTATGACCCACTGTGTGGTAAACGAAGTCAGTATAAACATATTTAAAACCTGTCCATCATATTGCTCTGAGAATATTCCTCATCGTCATGGGGAACATATTCTGCTTAAGGCTGGTAGAATATTGTTTTCAATAAATGAAATGGAAATATATTATAAGATTGTAGATAGAATTTAGTTGATTAGAAAATTTTAATTTTTATTATTAGTTTGTGCTTTGATTAGATAGACCAATCTGCTCCAGCTTCTCCAGCAATGGTAAAGAGTTCTGATGGGCTGCCTTTACGCTCAGGTTTCAATAGCAAATTATGATAAACTTGGCTCTACTTTGTTGGAGAAAAAGCTCTGAATGTATTAAAAAAAAAAAAAAAAAAAAAAAAGAGGAAGAGAAAAAAAAGAAAAAATGGAGAAACCAGAAATGTATGCAGGAAAAAATGTATGAAAAAAAAGTACTGAGTACTGAGCTGACAAAGCATTTAATACCAGAAATCTGATAATAATTGGAAGAAAGAGAAGACAATCTCATATGATTACATTTTGAGTGTTTGGATGTACTATAATAATAATAAGAAGAAGAAGAAATAAACAAAAAAACTTTAAATGTTAATATAAGTTTAAAAGTCAGGGATGCTCATGCAAAATTAAAGAAAAATCAACTCTGTTCATTCTATTGTATATTGTCATTAAAAAAAAAAAAAAAAAAAAAAAAAAGCATCCCACAGTTAAATAATAGTTAGCAGTAAAAGTATGTTATTTTTTATTTATATTTCAAAATGGAAAAGTGTTCATTGTGTAGTGCAAAGAAATCTTTAAAACTTTGACATGAATTCATAAATTTCCCTTCCCTTTTAGGCAAACATTCTAATATTACCTGAAATAGCTAGCATACCCTTTGAAAACAAGGAAACAGTAAACTAACTTTTGTTAGTATTTTTATACTATATATACCTATTTGTTTATTGTGTAGTCAGCTTACATACTAGGTAACCAACTAATACTGGTAATAGCAAATGAGGAGTAAAGATTTCTAAATTAAATTGATAAGTTGTCAACCTGAAGAAGCTTCCTTATACTCTTGTAGCAAATCAGAAGTTTCTAGCTGGAAGAAGTATTGTTAGGAAAATAGATCTTGTGAGTTTTCATCTCCAAGCTGCATCAGTACACGGTGATTTTGTTCTTACTTTGTCTTATTGTGTCTTATTGTGAAATGTGTCACATTTTGTAAAGGAAGGTTTTGTTGCAATTAAAGCCATACTTCTGTCGCTGAAGGCTTGAATCTCCTTCATTTTCTTTGACAGACTCCTTTGTTTCCTTTTAGTTTTTATTACAGGCTTCACCTTTAGCCATATTGGTACAATTTAAAGTAGATTTTCTTTAGCAGTTCTTATGAATTTGTTGAATTACTTAAATAATCTAATTTTCCAGTATTCTGTAATTTCTTGAATTTGAAACGTTTTCCTTAATTAGATTCACTGCAGTCATGTCAACTTTAATTTTAATTCCACTTCTCAAATCTGATAAGAAGAAAACTCTTGAATAACCTCAGATACTTAGCTTATATTAATAAAATGTATCCTTCTTCCCCATAGGGACAAATTTAATATTTCATACTTTACTGACACTACCATGTGCAGTAAGTATAATGTCCACTTTTCCCGGTTATAACAGAATTCAACAGCAGTTCAGAGAATTTCTACTGTCACATTACTAATCACTAGGCTTTTTTTATTTGCATCATTAACATTTTTTTCCATTCAAACCACAGAAATTAAAGCAGGCTGAACACAAATCATTAAACTTTATGGAATGCCTCTATTTAAAATGAAAATTGTAAAATGAGTATCTTCTTTCTCCCCAGACAATCACAGTTTAAGAGATTTCTATGAATTTTCCCACAAATTACATAATATGTAATTAATTTACTAGCATAAAATTTGAAAGCATAATGTGCTATTACATTATCAATTACTTCCTATTAAAATCTTGTTTTAGAGTTTTTATTAAATTTTCTCAACCATATTGCCTGGTTCAAATTCTCAATTCCTAGTATCTGGCTACAGCTGAGATTTTTGAAGGTTTTCAGTGATCTATATGTGTATGTGTTTTCAGAGAAACAAACAAAAAAACACAAGCATGTTAAAAACTATTATGGTAAAGGTCACTTTGGAAATGTACGGTGTTCTCATTTTTTACTGAAAACACTGGAGGATTTGTAATTCATTTTGTGATGTTCTTTAATAGGAAACTATTTATTTTGTTTTGCCTTGTTTTTCTTCTCTTCAAAAAAACTTGGAATATTTTGTGAAATTACACTATTTGTAATTTAACATTAAAAATATAAATTCTATGTTGGATATTCTCTGTATAAAGTCATTACAATGGTTGTCTTCAAATCAATGTAGTTTTAATTGTGTTTGCATTGTTTACAAAATCTGTGGATTTTGTGTTTCTTTGTTTGTTTGTTTATTTTTCTTCTACAGGCATGTATATGTATGGCCATTCCTGAGCCATGCTCAGGTGCTCTCTAGGTGAAAGTTAGTTAGCATAAGGAAAAACTGTATTAGAAATTTAAAAGTATGGAAGTCTATAGACATTGTATTATATCCATGCCTTCTCTCTGTATCATCCATGTTCTTTCCTGATTCTTTCCTCCAGTATCTTAAGTGAAGGCATCTGATACAAATACAAAACAGAGAAGAGTTGGAATATGGAAAAGAAGTAAACAGACAGAATGATACCTTGCAAGAAGAAAAAAAGACAGGAATTATGTAAAGAAAAGAGTTTGCTACCATATCAGGAAGAAAGTTAAAAACAAGCAAGAGAAAATGTGATGGACAAAACCTACTGTTGTACAGTCTGAAAACCATTCATCTAGGAGATAGAGAAGAGGGAAAATAGAGTAATGAGACCTAGGAGCTGCATAATACTTCATGTTTTCAATATGAAGTTAACATGTCTTCACACACTTTTGCAAGGATTTCAGGATGGCTAATTATCTCTGTAATTATCTCTATACAGATTCACAATTTTTCTTCTGCAAGGAATTTAAAAGAGGATAAATCTCAGCTCAGTCTAATCAACAACAACAGGTGACTAGTCCAAACACATTAGCCTAGATTTCCTGAACATTGGATGAAGGCACCTCTTGTGGGCAAGCAATGTCATCTTAAGATAGTTATCTGAGTTAATGGAAATGCCAATCCTGAACTGCTAGGAAGCCTGCCTATTGATCATTTAGATGGCCAAAGTTTGATGAGATCAACCACACCTATCAAGGAAAAAGATTGAGTACAACACGTGTGTGCATATATTTTAGAAGAAAGCATAAAAGGACAGTTTAAATATTTATTTTTTTCATATGTCTAGAAAAATTTTTCTTGTAATATTTGAAGAATGTAAAAAAAATAAAATAAAATAAATGGTTCTTGAGTTCATTTTCCTTAGTCTTGTCTCTTCTTCCAACAAGATTTACATTGGCATATTTTGTAACTGTAATTCAAAACACATACTTTAAATTAAAATCAAAGAGAAATATGAAGATGAGCATCTTGTGGCATTTTTGATGTACAAAAGAGCAATAAAATTTGCAACAAAACCCAAAGCCTCTTATGTGAAATATACATTGATGTATAACATTCTGGATGCTTCAATACTATCCAAAAAATCCGACTCCTGTATTGTGAGCTTAAGCTTCTCCTGACATTCAACAGAATTCTGCTAATTCCTCCAAGGGCACATAGGAAAGGCTGTCCATAGAAATATAAGCATCAGAGCTCTATTACTATCCACTGTCCAGGCAAATAAAATTTCTAATGCCTCTAGCTCTATCAGTTCTGTTGAGTATGTACTGGGATCATGTTCTGAACAATCCTGTCACGTGGGGAGAAAGAGACACTGAAGTCCATACCTTCTGATCAGTTTCCTGCCTCCTGTTCTACAGATGGAATATGGAATAAGACTGTTTAAAAATATTTTTTAGTTTATAGAAAGGATCTGGGAGATTGTTTGCGGCACAAGAGACTGGAGCCAGGCCTGTGGTTTTACACAATTCTGTATGTACATACAAAACAAGCAGTTCTTTAGATTTTGTCACACACTGTGCTCAGGCTGCTTCTAACATTACTGTGGCACCATGACTTAACTGTTTCTACATAGACACATTAAATTCTGAAATCTCAGAAATAATGAAAAGGTAGTTTTCAGCCCATTAGTGAAGTATTTTCATAGCATGTCACAGAATATGTGTGTCATGTGTCACATGCTCCAAGATAGGTCATGAAAGTTGAAAGAGAAACGCACTAGGGGTGTTCTTTTTTATTTGAAGATCATGAAAAATAAACTCATTTTTGAATGTCTTTTTCTACTATTGGGAAGAACCTTTAGCCTTCTCCATATCCAATGCTTGTTTGCTAGAGTCAAAATTATACAAACTGCCAACACAATGATATAAATGACCAGTGATCCAGTACTTAAACTAACACATAAGGCATATTTTATTTGGCAGTGTGCCAATGTCTATATTTTAAAGGGTGTAAGACCCTCTGTTTCTCTCCTGGATAATGCATGTTCATGTAATAAAAGCCTGACCTCAGAAAGTCCATGTACTTTCACTTTTCTTTTATGTGACATATTTGACCTGCTCTCTGAGACACCTTTACATTCTTTACAAGGGAAAAGGGAGACTAGTGACTCCTGGATCTGATGCAGATGGGAACAAAACCAAAGAGAAAGGAGCAGATGCAATGGTCAAAAATGGATGGAGGTAGGAGTGCTAAATTCCCATTAAAAAGAAGAGAC
Organism: Phasianus colchicus; assembly: GCF_987193195.1. Taxonomy (NCBI): domain Eukaryota; kingdom Metazoa; phylum Chordata; class Aves; order Galliformes; family Phasianidae; genus Phasianus; species Phasianus colchicus. The sequence goes on along the minus strand of NC_143437.1, from coordinate 98,053,274 downwards.
AATGAAAGAATAAACCAGAGTGTATTTCTGTATTACAGGCATGGAGTCAGCTGTTATCTATTTGCAAAGGTGCTATGTAGTTAACACCTTTGCAGAAAGGAGATGTAATTTGAGAAAAATAACAAAAAGATATTTGGATGCGGCCTAGAAAAGCCTTTTCCTCCCTTTTGTGCAGAAAATCCTGGCAGGAATTTTCTTCACAATTTTTTAATCAGCATATATAAAAGCTCTACTTGAAAATGATAAAATACAGAGCAGAATCACAGAATCAGAAAATCATAGGGATTGGAAGGGTCCTCTGGAGATCAGCAAGTTTAACCCCCTGCTAACGCATTCCCCTACTTTAGGTCACGCAGGAAGTGTCCAGGTACATTTTTAATATCTTCGGAGAAAGAGATTCCCCAGTCTCCCTGGGCATCTTGTTACAGGGCTCTGTCACTCTCACAGTAAAGAAATTCTTCCCTGTGTTTGTGTGGAACTTCCCATGTTCCAGTTGGTGCCCATCACCCCTTGTCCTGTCACTGGGCACTGCGGAAAAGAGACTGGTTGGCCCTGTTCACTTGTCATGCATTCTTTAGACATTTATAACCATTGATAGGACCCCCCCCCCCCACTCAGTCTTCTCCAGGCTGAGCAGTTTCAAGTCTTTCTGTCTTTCTTCATAAAGGAAATGCTCTGGGCCTGTCTTATCTTTGTAGCTCTCTGCTGGGCTACATCCAGAAGTTTCCTGTCTTTTTGAACTGAAGAGGCCAGAATTGGACCCAGTACTCCAGATATGGTCTTACCAGGGCAGAGTAGAGAGAAGGAGGATCAACTCCCTCAGCCCGGTGGCCACATTTTTTTATAATGCACCCCAGGGTGCCATTGGCCTTCTTGGCCACAGGGGCACACTGCTGGCTCATGATCAATCTGTTGTCTATCGGGACACCCAGATTCTTCCTTGCAGAGCTCCTCTCCAGCAGGTCAGCCCATGACCGTACTCATGCATGCAGTTATTCCCCCCCAAGGTTCCATGTTTGCCCTTTGTTGAACCTCATGAGGTCCTTCGACACAGCTCTCTGGCTTGTCTAGGTCTTGTTGAATGGCCTTTCAACAAGTCAGCCACCCCTCCCAGTTTTCTATTATCAGCACACCTAAGGAGTTCTACTTTGTATGTTAAAAGAATAATGCCTTGCCACTCTTCTCACATCACATCTAACTCACATCAGATTGTATGTCTGTTTTAGTCATGTTGTGAGAAAATCTTTAAAACTCTTATATATAATAAAATGTATAGAAACTCCAGTCTCCCACAATGCTGTTTATTTAGATGACTGTCACACATTGATATTTCGAAACCTAGTAAGTGTGTTTATGATTCTTACACTATTTATTCTATTATGGATTGCCTGCCAGTTAACAGTAACCATAGCCCTGACCTTACTCCACAAATTGTCAATGACATTTTTGGTTTCTGTCTTCATATGTGCATGTAAAATCCTTCTCTATGTTGGCTCATTCTCATCAGGTCAAGGTGAAATACATTATCTGTAAAAGCTCAGTTAGGATTTTACCATCAACACTGGGCAGCTGTCAAAAGTGATATGTTACTTCTGGAATATCATCCTCCTCTTTGACTTAATTCACAAGAGGATTTTTTAAAATAGTAACACATTTACTAAAGCAGAAGCATTTGAGCATATATTTTGGACTAGAGATAAGAGCTGTATATCCCAGGGGTCAGTACTGGCTTCAAATCATTAATTATTTGGATGATGGAGCAGAGTGCACCTTCAGAAAGTTTGCAGAAGACATAAAGCTGAGAGGACTGGCTCGTGTGTCAGGGGGTTGTATTGCCATCCAGACAGATGTAGACAGACAGAACAATCAGAGAATCAGCATCAATTTCAGAGTTCAAAACCTCTTTCCATCCTACTCCTTACCCCAATTTTTCTGTTTATAGGTTTTTGTTTTGTTTTGTTTTTGTTTTTTTTTTTGTTGGTTTCCTTGTCCTTTATTGAGGATTTTTCTCAGCCTCTACCATCTCTTCCTATGGTATTAATGAAATAAAATTATTCCTCTCTTCTGTATTTATTGTAAGGCTACCCGTTACAAGCTGTAGACCATATCTCAGGCATTGTTTATTGTTGACTTCTAAACGAAGTATTCCGTAGTTTGTTTCTTTAGCATGAATGTTGAAAGCTGCAAAATAAACTTAATAATCAATGTACACCAGTAGCAAAACTGTAATAACAAGCACAAGAAAATTATGATCTGCTTAGAAATTTTCATGAGTTGCAGAAGAGGGAGAAAATTAAAACAGAAAACTAGTATTTGTGAGTGATTCAAATCCCAACACTGTAAAAAATGAAAAATACAATACACAGTAACTATCCTCAAATTGGACTCTGTAGATTATGCTATTAAACTAGAAATGTGTCCTGCTGTTAACAATGATATATTCCAAGTTTTTGCTTGTGTTTTACTCCCTCCATACTGTCAAGTTATTTAATCCATTGGTCTACAGAGATTCAGATTTTTTTCTTCTGCGCATTATTCTATGATTCTACAATTCTATGATTAATTCAAAACTAGGTTATGAGAGACTACAACAGTATAGTTTCACAGAAGCTTTAACAATACACTGTTCAAGTGTTACTTGATTAGAGAATACCTAACAGTTTGGACAGGAAGATCTACAATGACTTCACTAACTATGAAAAAATCAACTCATAGCCCACAGTCTAGGTGTTCTCTGTATTCAATATGGATGAAGGAAGCTGCAAAAACATGATTCAGAAATGGCAAAATGCAACATGAATGATGTTCCTTTACTTAAAAACAAAGTAGTTATCTTCCATGTGGTACTATTAATTTACAAATTATACATATGACAACTTGCTACCTGAAACCACAGAGAGTAAAATATTCCAGTTCATCTATTTTCTTTCCTTAACTTTTAGCCAAAATCTAAATATTACTCAGAAATATCCTTCATACAATACTTGAAAAAGTATGGCTGTTATTAGTGATCTGGCTAAACTTCCTAAGAGTAATCCTATAAGAGTAGTTTTATTGTTGTTGTTGTTTTTTTTTTTTTTTTTTCCATCACATTTACTGTCTTTCAAAATAAAAATAATAGAAAGTTTCTCAAAGACCTGTACTGACCATGTTATATGATGCTGAGTAATGAAAAATCAGAATAATTCTGGTTGGAATAGATCTCCGGAGATTATCCAGTCCAATCCACTTTCAAGCCAGGACCCACTAAATTGGTACATACTATTCTTTATTTCAGATGAGCTTCAATTCTCTGGAAAATTTTCCCCATTGTTTCGAAGACCCAGTCCCTGATCTTCTGAGGCATAGAAATGAGGCTTACTGCCCTGTGGTTTCTGTGTCTATCTTTCTCTCTTTCTTGAAAATGCAAGTGATGTTTCCCTTTTTTCAGTCATCAGAGATTTCATCTGACAGTCACAGTTTTACAAATATGATGGAGAGCAGCTCAGCAACCACGTCAGACCATTTCTTCAGAACCCTGGGATGCATGTCATCAGATTCCAAAGACTCATTACTCTTATAGTCATTTTGATTACATTTTTGCTTTCTGAGGTTCCTCTTCAACCAAAACAGACATTGCAAATACTGTCTACCTTGTCCAGCTGGACAAATCTGCAAAATCTATTTGTAACCAGTTTTTTTTTAGAGCGTATGGATGCTTGGGGGTTATTCCATCCCAGGAGATGAATTTTGAATTTGTCTTTGCTAAAATTCATATTATACTTAAAGCATTTCTAAGAATGACAACATCTGACTGAATAGTGAATTTTTCCACCAGTACAGTCAGTGATTCACTCAAATTCTTATCATCTACAAATTTGCTTTCATTCCACCGGATTCTCCATGTCATTAATAAAGGCAGTAAAGACTATTACCTGTTTATGAACCCCTGAGGAACGCTGCTTGTTAGTTGTCACTATATGGAGTTTGTACCGCATCATAAATCCCAGTGTTAAATCTATTTCTTAGATGACCTGCCTAAACATACCTCATCATTTAGTTAAAACAAACAGCAGCAGCAACTTTTCTTTCATTCACAAAGTCAATCACATTATCACAAAAAGCTATTAGTTTTGTCAGACATGATTTGCTGGATATTCCCGATCACCCTCCTGAGCTTTTGCATTACTCTTTGCTATATATTCAGTTCCTCATTCCTTATGGCAACTACATCATGCAAATGATCAAACAAAAAGGATATATTTCTAAACTACTCCCCAGATTTACTATTTTACTATTTTGCTGTTTTTCAGTCATATGGGATAAAGGAAATTCATCAGTTTAAAATAAATCCTTTGTGCCTGTTTTCAAAATCACTTCATGCATATGATAAGAACAAACAAAAAACCAAACAAAAACAAAAACATAAGACTGTGCTTAATTGAGGGGATAATTTTAACAACGAGCAAAATGTAAGAGGAAAAGACTCGTTGTAAATATCAAATAATCCTTAGGTTCCTTTTTTTTTTTTTTTTTTTTTCCCTTTGGTCTAATTTTTATTTGCATTTCCCATAACAAAATCGGAAATAAATCTGATTACTAAGGAAGATACTTTAGAAACCTGAAGACACTACTGAGAATAACTTTAAGCATTCTACAAATGGATTTACTGATAAACTATGTACAAGGCAAACAACAACTCATTAAATAGTTAGGATGAACTTAAATAAAAGCTACTTCATTCATACTTTTCTGTCCATAGTTTTTTTTTTTTTTTTTTTTTTTTTTTTAATAAATATATATGACTGAATATATCATACTAAATATACACTAGGGATAAAAATATGGTCAGACGCATGTGTGATGTTCCTTGATACTGTCATCTTGGTTCCTTATAAATATATTTACACATACAGAATTAGATAGATGTATAAATGTTCATTGGCATGGTGAATTGCACCATTCTATTCCCATAACTATCATTCTATTCCCTACTTTTTCTTATTTTGACATTTTCTACAGTTCCCATTCCAGTAACTATATTCTTAAATAAACGTCGTACCTTGCACAGTCCTACTCACTAAAGTTATAGAACAGATTCATAAAGTGAAAGAAAAACAGAATATTCACTAATTGTGTCTGACTTCCTCCATATATCACAGGCTGTAGGATTTGCATGTCTTTTTGAAATATAATTTCCAAAGCTGTTAAAAAATATGAGGTGCTGCCACTCTTCTTGTGATATTTTATTAGAATTATACATTGTTCTTATTTTTCAAATTAAACGTATTCAGTTTAAACTTTCAGTACTTTCTTTTTTTTTTTTTTTTTTTTTTTTTTTTTTTTGGATAGCTTTTATAGCCATCTGTACCCAGTGGTCTGTTTATGTGAAGATAATTATATACTGTAATGAAGTTAGCATTCAGTCTTCTTTTTACATAATATATGGATACAGGTAATCATGATGCTTACTATAGTACATTAATCTTCCAAGTCTCCTTTTTGAACGTCATATTTTTTTGCCTCCTGATATTTCTCTCAGAAAACCAAATGCTAAATGCTTAAGTATATATTATGTGGAAAAACAGATTTCCAGTTTTTGGTGCACAATGCTCTTGCTATTCTTATTATTACATTTCTATTAATTCTATAAAATTACAGTTGCAATTTTTTTGGCTGAAGATCCTTGATTTGCAAACAAATTAATGAGGTATTATTTTCATATCTGCTCTTCTTACTGAATATATAATAACCAGTTTACTTGCACTTCAGCTCACTAATTATTCCTGGAATTATGTTCATTTATAAACAAGTAAGTAAAATGAGATATTGAAACTGATGTTAGCTTTATTCTTTATGAAGATTTCAGTATAATTTACTGTTGGTTTGGAAATACATTGGACATTCTTCAGTATGCTTATTCAACTTCTATTAAAGGAAACAGAATAGTAATATTTGCTGATGTGTTATTTCTGCCAGATGCAGTGGGAATAGCTGTTTCAAAGCAAATGAAGAGTTTCTAGAAGCAGCAAAAGAGAGTTCAACAGATGCAGAAAATTGTTTCTTGTATTCTTTTTATTTTAGGCTCTGAGGGTTAGAATTTATTAACTCACTGGAGTGCAGAATACATCTCTGTAGAAAACAATTATTAGAGTGCTTTGTCACCGAGGCATATGAGCTGACATTGCAGGGCATTATCCTTGTGATGTTTTCATATATATAGTCCATTGGTAAAATTTCCATTTTTACTACTGACAGATTTAATTGTACTTCTACAAGGACAACATCATAGATGTTCTGTGAATTTCCTGAACAGTAATGAAATGGAAAAGTGAAAGCCTACAGGGAACATACATGTTCCAAGTTAAAACTGGGGAAAAAAAGAAACTTTGAAACTGGAAAATAAAATTTAAACCTACAGTCAGGAAATGTACCATTTTGTAAGCTCAACACAACATTTATCACTAGCTGAGGTTTACATTGGTAAATACTGGAAAACATCAGTGAAAAGAGATGATAGAGATCATTGTGAGAACTCTTTAGACTCCTAGTGAAAAGGAAGATTGAATTCACCAACATAGACTTGAGACATCCCCATTGAAACATGTTCGGCCCTGCTTGAGTTCTGCCTCCAGTCTGGTAAGGGTTCCTATGCCACAGACTGGAGCTGAGGGATGCCACAGGTATCTGGAATGAGCAGTGATGAGACAATCACTGGGGCAATCCTCTGTCTGTGGGCTGTGCTTCAGCCCCAGTTCTCACCTCTGCAGCTGGCCATACTCGCTCACTACTGACACCTCCCAGCTGGACCTGATGAAAATGCTAGTTTTGGGATTGAACTTAGTTCTGCTTTTCTGGCTCTCTGCAAATTGGTGGAAGGAATAGCTGGGGAAGGAAGAGAAATAAGAATTCAAGGAGTGGATTTCAATTGACAATTTCAGTTTATATTTTTAAGGTTGGCATTTGAGTTAGTGAACAACAACAATTCCTTAAATGTAGTGCAAAAAAATAGAGAAACATCTAATCCCAAAATGCAGTCCAGTTGAAGGGATATCTGGAATGGCTTATTTGTCTATTAGGTCGACTAGAATAGAGAAAGATGTGAGTAAATCTCAATAAAATGAAAGCACTCCTTACTGTCCCAGTCTGAACAATGCTTGGTACCTTGGGAGAAGACTAGAATGGAAAACTTAACTTTTAGACTGTGATATTGACAGACACAGTCAAGAAGCTGTCCATAGAAAAATAATTTTCATTTAACTCCACGACCATGAAAATGGAACTTCTTTTGCACTTATAAGCTGTAAGACAGTGTCTCTTATTTGTACTACATCATTTGAATCTTGCAGAACATAATAAACAAAAAATTTTGGATGAGCAAGGCAAAGTAGATTACACAGTACCCTAAAGCCAGTAAAGTTTTCTAAATTCATTAGGAAAAAAAGAAAAAGAAAAAGAAAAAGAAAAAGAAAAAGAAAAAGAAAAAGAAAAAGAAAAAGAAAAAGAAAAAGAAAAAGATATTTTTTAGAATTTAGGTTGTATATGGAAGAAGATGTTCCTTTCAAAAATAATTAAACTAAATACTTCTCAGAAAACTTTATTCATTATGGGATGTTGCAGACCTATAATTTAGAAGGGAATTAAGGATGTTGTAAGCAAATCTTAATCTTCACTTTGATACTTTGATAAACAAAGTATAATTTTTAAAAAATCTTTGGGCCCGCTCTTCTGTATTCACAGTACCTTTGGTTTTATCTGGAAATGAAACCAAATACTTGGCCTAGAAATATGGCCAAAATAACTTGCTTTCAGTTCAGAAGGCTAAAAAACAGGGCAAATGAAAGTCAATGCCTTTATTTTATTCATGACAGACAAAACTTCTACTGAGGTCGGTAAGTAAGGAGGAAATTGTAGAAAAGGCATAAAAATAAGATAAAAGATTATTTTATTGTTTGAAAACTTATATAATAAAAAGAAGCAATGCAAAGGAAGAAATAATTGAAATATGACTAAGAAGTAATTTTTGTTGTAAGTAATTTGTATGATTGCCTACATTTCAGGTAATGAGGAAGAAGAGATAACCTCTTTAAAAGTGCAGTGACCAAGTATTGTTTAGCAGGCAAGACCAGTCATTTCACTGAACATAAGTACACCTCTCCTTTCCATTTGTTCATTGTTGATTATAATCCACAAAATGATTTAGAGTATTACAAATTGAGTCATTACTCTAGAGCTAAATTTATAGCCTTTTTTTCTGCTTCAGAAAGGTTCCTTTCATAACCTGAAGCATCTGAAGTAATCTACACAGCTCAGTCTTAGAACTTTCTGATGAAAATGATCATAAAAAATTTATGCAGTAGAAAACTTTGATGAGGTCGTATAACATGCAATTCTGTTTCGCAGTTTCCATCTTAAATTGTTGTACGAGATTGAATTTTTGCATAGATTTGTTGGGTCAAAGGGACTTCATAATGCATCCTTCTGGAATGTGATTTTGAGGTTTAAAAGGAGAGTGGTCACAAAATAGTTTGAAGGTGAATATTTAAAATTTTACTCTTCGCTCTTATTTCTCACCTGGAATGTTACATGCATTAGAAAAGTTTCAGGAATTGAAAAAAAAAAAAAAAAAAAATTCCACACAAAAACAACTTCAAACATCATAATCATTGGAACTTTACTGTCTGTTTGAATGGTGGATTCAAGTCTCCATAGTCATAAGCCTTTACAGAAAATCAAGTTTTCTCAAAAAACATTTAGGATCCAGTACAGGTGTAAATAGATTACAGCCTATAGACTGAGATTTCAGAACACATTAGTTTTCCCTTTCAGTTTTGGAAAGATGAATCTTCATTGAATCTTCATTTCATTTCATTCCACTGCCTTCTTCATGCTTAAACTGCTAGACTGTGAAATGTTCTTCCATCATTTTAAATACTTTTTAATCTCTTTTTTTTTTTTTTTTTTTTTTAACAGAATGGAATTGAAAGAAACCACTAGGTGAAGATTCTCATATTGCTTCCACAAAAACTTCAAGTGAGATTTATTTCACTTAACATTATCATTTTTAAAAGTGACAGCTATTATTCAGAATCCCTTCATCAGGCTTATAACATTTCCATAGTATATTCCCCTAGAAAATAGACCACATTGTCTTATCAAAAACAGGTAAGAAGAAATGAACATTTTAAAAAAAGTTAAGTAAAATAAACTTATGATGTTCACCCTAGATTACTTAAGATGGCAATGACGTAAGTCTCTAAAGCATTAAGAGTAAGCAGAGGACATTCCAAATAACGGTAAGGGGCAGCCCAGGATGCCTATCTCTGAATAGAATAAAGAAGGGAATGAGAAAACAATATTAAAAGTAAATAACTTTTGAAAAGACTGCAAGGGAAATATTTTTAACAGACAGCAAGGAAATAGATTATAGTGAACTGATAAGGAAGAACAGCATGGATTTATTAAGTACATCATGTCAGATCAGCTTAATTTTTTGCTATGAGAGACCACCTGTCCTAGTGGAAAAGAGGTAAGTAATTAATGTATCATGACTCTAAAAATCTTTTTGACACAATTTCAAGGGGAGAGATGAGAAGGGAAGGGAGGGGAAGGGAAGGGAGGGGAAAGGAAGGGAAGGGAAGGCAAAGGGAAGGCAAAGGCAAGGCAAGGCAAGGCAAGGCGAGGCAAGGAGAGGAAAGGAGAGGAAAGGAGAGGAAAGGAGAGGAAAGGAAAGGACCTTGGTTCATTCTCATTAAGGTTTAGTAGGTTTACAAGTCTAGCTTTTCACAAATACTCTCTATAACGCTAATGTTTCATCAATTAAGCTGTGTCTTCTGGGAGTGTAGAAATTTTTTCTAATGATGTGTGTCTTCACTCACAGCAATGTCTATCCACTCACTATAAAAATAGCTTTTATTGGCCTTTGTTAATACCAACAAGATTTCTTTTTTTGTTAAACAAGAGAGGGAAAAAACATTTAATGGAAGTTTTTATGGTAGAAGTCTGAAAACGGACTTTTTATCATTCCCATTTTTTAAAATTACATTTACACAAACTGGTGCCATTTTTATAAGTCATATCTCATATATTATAGTTTGCAAACCACTTGTAATCCTTTATTTCCTTCATTTGTGTAATTATTATTCACTTTTTTTTTTTTTTTTCCTATTGGTAGTTGAATTCGCTGATGTAGTTACATCAACCACATTTAACTAAATTGTCATTTGTCTTTTTTTTTTTTTTCCTCAACAAAGTAGACAAGTGACATCTTAAAAATGTCACACTTCAATACAGAATGAATTGCAAGAAGTATTGAGTTTGCTAAATCAGTGGAGATGAGTTAGAGAAATTGGCAATCAACTCTATTTGTTCAAACCCAGGCAAAGCCAGTGACAGTCTGGCATTATAATAATCAGCTTTCACTAATCTTTCTGAACTAAATTGGCCTAGTTGTGGTCTAATCTACTGTGCAAGTTTTTGAGATTGTAATTCTGAAAGTGACAAAAAAAAAGAAATTTCCAATAAATTATATGAAATAGACTAAGACCACTGGTACCATACAAGATGATGTTCCCATTTAGTGTTCTGGTTTTCAGAACCAGAACAGGTGTTGAGATTTGGTTTAAATGGCAGTGTGAATGCATAATGAATTTTAGAATAATTCCAAGAAAATATTTCCCTAAGCTTTCTAAGATGGAAAAATGAAAATTAATTTAATTTTGAAAAAGTAAACTTTCATGGGACTTACCGGAAGAATTTAGGTCACTTGTACATTTTATGTAGGATTTCTACTACATAAGATGACACAAAAAGTAGTATAGACTATGAACTCCTTCAGAGATATGAACAGCTGCTTTTTCAGCCCCTACAATTATTAGTCCAAGATTTTCACAGTGTCCACATTCCCACTACCATTTCTAATTTACGGATTTTTGGATGCTTTAGCGAGATGGAAAAAATGAAACTAAATGACTGCATAAGTCTATTTCTTTGAGGCAAATCCATTAGGATGCAAAAACAGCCTTTAGGTTTATTCCATGGAAGTCATAACTTTATATTAGCAAGAAAGTACATTTTTCCTTCAGTAAGGTATTTTTCTAAGTGCACACGCTGTAATTGCAGGGCTCAATATACGAGATTTAGTTCCATTTCCCCCTAGATATAAACCATAAAACATTTTAAGACTAAAGGAGTAAAGTGATTTTTTCATGTAAGTAAAGCTGAAACAATGAAGCTGGGCTTCCATCTCAAGGAGTACAAAATACCTCAGCTAGAGTAGTTAAGGAAAGATAATTACTACTTTAATTTTTTAGAGCCCAATAATAATTGCTTTGTATTATGATATTGTGTTTAAGTGTTTCACTTAATAGGAAGATATTCTGATGTAGATGTAATGATACATAATAAGCTGCAGTGAAGAGTATTCAAAAGCACAATAAACATTTTGTGGAATGTAAAAAGCACTATATACCTGCTCAAAGTCACTTGTTAATCCCAAACTGGGTTTCTAATTTAATTTCCTAAGTAAATAAAACTTACATAATAGTTCTGCTTTTCTGTCCATCTGTTTCTCCCCACATCTGTCAGTTTCCTTTAAGAATTTTAGATCTCACTGGGCACTTAGAAAAAAAAAAAAATGACAGGTGGGTTAAGGTCTCAAAGATAATAAATTTCTATGAAATATTAAATTTTATGAAATATGATCAATGGCTGGGAAAAGGAATGCTGAGTATCACCTGCACCGAGGAAATAAGTTTGTGCAAGAGTTATTGGGGTTTTTTTGACTGCTAGCCAATCTACTCACATGCCCTACTTCCATTTTTCTAACCAGCTGGAACATTTTCATGCTTTAGATAAGCAGTGGTAGAAGAGAATTGAAGGGTGCAAAGAGAAGGCAGGAAGCTGTCAGAAAATGAAGATATGATGTGGAAAGAAAGGAAGAAGGAATAGGAAAATTATAGAAAATATGTTAATGTTCTTCTAATAAGGGAAATAGAACAGCAATCCCTGGAAAAAGAATTTTCATTATTTCCATTTGTTCGTATACATTACACATAACAGATAACAGTTGGGTGTTTGTATGTTTGTTTTTCATGCGATATAGAATACATATACTGTAACTTGATTTTGTCTGTACCAATTTTTGTTATTGTTGTTGTTGTTACACTTGTGAAACCTTCACAAGGTATGCAAAGGGATACACATTTTTCCATGTTGAATAATGTACACTGCACAGTTTTGATTAATACATAAGGACTTTTTTTTTCAGGAAGATATCCCTGATTAAGAAGTGGAGAAAAAAGGAAGACCTCACTGAGGCTTTTTTTATTCTTTATTTGTGTAAACAAATACAGTTATGATGTGAAAGAAAAAATAAATAAATAAAAGAGATAATAACATAAAAACATTTCTTTCACACTTTTTAACCTTACCGTTTTTTCAAATTATCATTGCATTTTTGATAGTATTTTATTACCTTTGGAAGTCTTTACTCTGAATTATGTACATGCTGATTACAACATAAATGCATTTCCATTACTTATAGATTATTCCAATTTAAAATTTAAAAACTGATAAGCTTTTAGATACTTTAAACTGTTACTAAACAGAATGAGTGGTGTTTCCTTTAGTAACTTATTTATTCACTGCTGGTGGACCAATTTCAGACTGGTCTGACACTGCTATCTTTTCTGATCCTCAGATATCAAAGCCTGAACAATTGTGACAGCCTTTTCTGAACCCAACAGGATTCCTCTCACATTTAACAGTAGTTCTACCTAAATACTTCACTAACCAAGAAAATTACATATTGATTCAACACAGAATATTTTTGGGTGGTTTTCAATTCCATTGAAATGCTGCTTGAGCGCAGCACATATTTTTGAAGCTTATATACAATGCAATGCACTACAGATCTGGCTTCTCTGTGCCAAATTCATCAAGTCTGCACTTCTTGCTAACTCTATTGTACTTTGCATTTCCATCAACCTTTATAGTAATAAAAACAGTATGAACAATTAAAAAAAGATATGTAATAAAATGAAAAACCTGAATTCTTGCAAACCTGTGAATGGATGAGAATAGATATAAGTAGAGATCATAGCAACTGCTATAATTAGAACTTTGTCCAGTAATAAAATATTTTATGCTGATAGTGTCACACCCAGCACAGCAATATCTACTCTGCCAGATTTTACCTGATTCTTCCATTAGTCATACAAGTCTTAAGTTGAACTTTTATTTGAAAATTTAACTAAAGTGTACGATTGGTTTCAGTGGAAGTATATAGGGAGAGGTACAATAATGTTACTTGTATATATATATATTCCAAAATGAAACTAAAAGATTCCCAAGGCAGGCATTTAAAATCTGATAGCAAACCTTAGGAACTGATATCTTTTGAACAGGCTGATATGCATAAGATAAAGCAGCAACCAGCAAACAAAATGACAATAACAACAAAAGAATAAACAAAAGCTGTTGTGTTAAAAAAAATGTTTAAACCTAGTGAAGAAGTTGTCAAAGTCCATGTATGGACACAGCATGCTTCAAATTAATATCAGGACTTTATTAGAAGACTACCATCCAGACATACTCTGTCTTAGAATTAGTTTTATTGCCAGGAACTGCAGAGAAACAGAATTTTCTTGAGGAACAGGTGTTACTCAGTGGGTTTGTTTTGCCCTAGAGGAACCCAGACACAAAGATACAGGCTATATGACAAGGAAGAAAGATGGTAAAAGGACCTGACTGCTAGATTCTGTCTTCCATAAGCATCTTCCATAAATCAATGAGCTTGTCCATATTTTTACAGAATGGTTCTCCACGAGTCTGCAGTTGACTGCCTTGGAAAATCAGTTTTTTCACTTGCATCTCTAAAATATATAAAGCCCAATCTGTAACAGGCTATATATATCACTTCTGTATCAGGTTATAAATGGCAGAAATTGCATGATTTGATTCCATAGACACAAAATCTTTTTTTTTTTTCTTTTTTTTTTTCTTTTTTTTCTCAATATAAAATGATCTCGAAACTGCCTAGTAGAAATGGTCCCTTGCACACATTCAACCCTGAACTAGCCTGTGGATTGCCAAATGATCTGGCCAAAGCCATTCTAAAGAGCACACTGATATCTTCTGGATATTTACATCAGACAGCATGCAAATCTATGCACTGGCCCTGCACATATGAAAACAGTAATATATTTTCCCTGTTGCTTCAGTTCCAAGATTAGAAGTTGCTTTGCTTCTCAGTCTGATATCTCCTGGCAAGATTATCAAGGTTGCCATGGAAACATTTAATTTTTGTGAATCTGAAAAGCCAGAAAAAATGTTTGTAAATTTCAGATTATTTTCATTATGCAAACTCTTCTCATTGAGTTTTGCAGCCCCCATATGTTATTATCAGGTGAGTCACACATTTAGCAAGCATAAAAACTCAAGAAATTTTAAGTTAAACCTTAAACTTACTATAATGTCCTAATAATATTTAAATTGCTCATGTCCATTTGAGTAGGTTAATTAGCAGCTACTAATTAGAAAGGTTATTACTGTGTCAGATGTAACTAATTTACTGATCTCTATATTAGACTGTTTAAAAATGTAATTCTCATCGCATATAAAAATGAATTGATGCAATTATATTAAAATATGGTTTTAATTCTCTAGTTATCATCTTAATAATGGATTTTCTCCAAAAGATAAAGACAGGGTAATTGCTTCATGTAATTGGTAAAAAAAAAAAAAAAAAACAAAACCAAACCAAACCAAACCAAACCAAACCAAAACATTCTTGTGAACTGAATACTCACAGGAATTTAAAATAAATATGTATACAGGTACAGGCACTGAAGACAATAAATTTGTCTTAGAAATGTAAGACCAGGAAATTATTTATTATAATTTCCAGTGATTTAATTGCTAGCTCTATAAATGTGTTCTTCAAAAAGATAATAACATACTCAAATTTTGTTTTGGTTTCTGCTACAAAAAGAAGGTTTCTTCTGATTTCTTTTGCTACAAATGTAAAAGTTTTAAAGACAACCTCCAGCTAGATGTGCAGACATTTCCTTGAAATTCCCAAATATTTTCTTCATGGTCTACTTTGAAAAGTAATTATAGAATGTGTACTTATGCATAGAAACCAGATAAGATAGAAATATTAGTGCAAATCTGTAGTGATATTTCTTCATTTCTTTATTTCTTATATGAAAGCACACAAAATCAATATCGTATACAAGCATCAAGATCTGTGGATCTAGAATGGAAAGTTATGCTCTGTAAAAAAAAAAAAAAATCCAATTCTGTTAGATTCCTTTTGTTAAATTCTTACTTAAAACTACTGTTCTAAAGCTGTTGATGACACTCAAGGTTGTGCAAAAGTAAGATTTTATTGTCGAGTTCAACAGTTCATCTTTAGACAGTAGGAAGAGCTAAATGCAAAAGAGATGTTCAGGGTCCCTCTGGGATGGCCTCCTGTAGAATTTCCTGTAAGGAAAGAGCTGGCAGATACCTGAGTTTACCTTCTTAAAGAGGAAGGATCATCATCATAACTTTTGCCACTAAATTTTAGTAGGTAGAAGATTATTCAGTCATAAAGCAAATATTATACACTAAGATGGCTGAAGAGAGACAGAGGACAGGAATAGGAAAGAATCACTATATTTCAAACTATTGCTTATCGTATAGTTCAGAGTTATGTTTAATGCACTGGTGTGTGATGCATGGTTTAAAGGGTGCTTCCCTTGAGCAGCACAGGTATGATCAGGTTTTGCATCACTTGGACAGTTGTGTTTAGCGGGACAATACAAATAATATAACTGCATTTTTATTTCAGAATTGTCATGTAATTTTTATGGTTTAACCCAGCAGGCAACCAAGGACCGCATTTCATTCACTCCCCTCCCACTCACTCCTGCTCCATCAGTGGAGCAAGAGAGAAAATCAGAAAAATAAAGAAAAATGTTAAACTAATGGGTTGAGATAATGATATTTTAATAGGGCAGAAAAGGAAGGGAAAACATTATAATAATATTAATAATAATAGTGAAAATAAGAATATACAAAATAAGTAATGCACATTGCAATTTCTTACCATCTGGTGACCAATGCACAGCCAGCCTCCAAGCACTTACTGCTCCTTCCCCAATCAATGCCACCATTTTTATTGCTCAGTACAGTGCCGTATGGTACAGAATATCAATTTGGCCAGTTTGGATCAGCTGGTGTGCTCCCATCTCCTCAGCAGAGGGGCTGAGGAGAAGCTGAAAAGTCCTTATTTGCCTGTAAGCAATGCTCAGTAACAACTGAAATATCTGTATGTTATCAACACTATTCTCATCCTAAATCCAAAACATATCGCCATCCTATCTACTAGATTAACACTATCTCAGCTGAAAGGACAATAATTTTATATATATATATATATATATATATATATATATATATATATATATATATATAATTTATATTTAGGATTTTATGTATTTTTTTTCTTTCATGTCAAATATTTATATTCTGTATGTAATTCATGACATCAATTCAAAGGATTTTGTGACTGGGTTTTCTATGATTTCTTAGAACCAAGGCCTGAATTCTTGTGTGAGCTGTGACAAACTACCAGAATGACATTTTTATGCTACAGTAAAATTGGTACATATTGTAGGCATCAGGGTCTATAAGGAGGTAACATGACAGAGTTTTGTAAAAGACCTGCTGAAATAGTCTGATAAAATGTCAAAGAATTATAGGATTGTATAATAATGGAAGTGTTTGAGTTGAAAGGGTCCATTACAGGTCATAGTCCAACACCCTCACAATGAAAAGGGACATCCACAACTAGATCAGGTTGTGAAGAGTCCGGGTTATCCTTTGAATGCATTCTAACAAGTCCATGTTTCTTCTGTACTGAAGACTCCACATCTGGATGCAGTACTCCAGGTGAGGTTTCACCACCACAGAACATGGAGTGGCAGGATCGCTTGCAATGACCTGTTTGCCATGTGTTTTTTTTTTTTTTTTTTTTTTTTTTTTTTTTTTTTACATACCAGGATACAGTTGCCTTTCTGGGCTGTGAGGCCACACTCGTGGCTCATGTCCAGCCTGCCATCCATCAGTATCCTCATGTATCTTTTCGGCAGAGCTGTGCTCAATCCTTTCATCCCCCAGTTTGTACTGATACTGGGGGTTACCACAACTGAGCTGAACAATCTTGCACTTGGATTTGTTGAACTTCATTTGGGTCCACTCCCAAATGGAAGTAACGGAAGTAATTTCAAAATTAGGTTTGAAAATATTCAGGTTTGCAACCTCTTAGTAGAAAACAGTAAAACGTTGCAGGAGAAAAACTCAATGAGGCATTTATTAAAGAATTGGGAAAGGAAGAGAAAGGTAAAGCAAATTGAACTGATAAGTTCCATAGTTATACAATCTTGTTATTAAT
This sequence comes from Phasianus colchicus, assembly GCF_987193195.1. NCBI lineage: Eukaryota > Metazoa > Chordata > Aves > Galliformes > Phasianidae > Phasianus > Phasianus colchicus. The sequence goes on along the minus strand of NC_143437.1, from coordinate 98,035,855 downwards.
TATGAATTATTTATTTGTTTGATAGTTTTAAAGAATGTGCATGAGCATTATGAATTGTTGAATTTCTATAAAAATATTTTTTAATGGGACAATTTTAATGAAGCTGTCTTAAGAATCTGTTCCAGTGAGACTATTAAGTGTGTTTCTAATTTACTATTTATCCTTATGAAACATTTGTACTATGCTTCAGTACACATACGTGCTGAAGATGTAGATATTGCCAGAGAATCTAATGAAAGATTAGTGCACTGTTACAGAGGCAAAAATCCCACCAGGACAGCTAATGTTAGCTCTGCTGTCTGGGCCAAATTTGGATTAGCATAATTGCATTCCACATACGCAAATTTATCCTACAGGGGATAAAGCAGGCAGTTTAGTCTTCATGGTCATTAGGTCTACAACCTCATTGCGAATGGCAACAAAGTTGCCAAAAGAGCTAGTTACAAGGGAATCTGAAATAATCATATATAATTGTTTTACTAGAAGTGGCTATACCTGCCAATGTAATTCATTTGCAGAAATAATGACTATAATGATTTTAACAAATTAATTGGCTTTAAAATTCTAACATATCTTGAAATTGCTAGCAGTCATTCAGTAATCATATTGAATTTGAATTGTATTATCTGCTTCTGTGATTTGTGCTGCTGTTTACACAATATTTCTGGTTTAGTTTTAGGACAGATAAATTTGTATCAACATTTCCAACAGAAAGTATCAACACATAGTACACAGAAGAGAATATTTCCGTAAAGAAATCTATGGCAATGCTGAGGTGGAGATGTGAGTTATGATACTCTTCAAAGGAGGGTAAGTATTGCAGCAAAATCTGTTCTAGCAAAAAGTTTTGTTCTCTGTTCCTGAGATCAACTGCATGTTCCGTTTGAATTGCTGACACAGAATATCCCCTAATCGTCCAAAGCAAGGAAAATGCCTACAGGACATGGCACCTGAACAGTGTTAACTCCAAAGTTGTGCAAGGAAACTTTGTAAACAAATTTTGGATGTGTCAAGACAAAACTGAACAAGGAAACATTTAACTATCTAATAGAACAAAGGGTAAAATTCATATTCAGAGCCATTGACTGAGCAAAATTTAATTTACTACAGCCAACAAAACCCATGGAATTAGAGCAAAGGAAAACCCTGAAATAACTGCTCAAGCAGTCAGGAAATGTTTCTTCTTTCACAAGAAATTAGAGAAACATGAAATATTCCAACTCAGATATTATATATATTTCCAATAATAAATTGCATAATCTGTAGCAGCTCTACTCAAAAGCATCAAATCACAAATGATTTTTACTTGGGAATTCCCTAAGATCAAGAATCAATGGATTAAAAAATCATATCTAAAAATTCACTAAAATAATTCAGAAAAAAAATTATGTACTTCAGAAAAAACATGGAAGAATTTGGATCTTCTTTTTGGAGCGGTATTTGGAGGGGAGGAAGGGTATTATATAAGTGCATATATAAGAGGGGAAATGTCTTTAAATGGAGGAAGGTAGATTTAGACTAGATATTAAGAAGAAATCCTTTACTGTGAGGGTAGTGAAACACTGGAACAGGCTGCCCAGAGAGGTTGTGGATGTACTGCATCTACCCTGGAAGTATTCAAGGCCAAATCCTTGGGATTGTGAGAGGTAGAGTGTGTTTTTGCAGTAGAAGCTCCCAGCTTCCAGTATTTTCTGTATGTAGTATAGGCCTTTACTGAACTTATAACTCTCTTGTGAAATAGCTGGTTTTCTTCCACTAAGAAAAGCTGCTGAACAGAGTAAAAAGTTAAGATTTGGGATGCTCTGACTGGGGTAGAATTGAGCCAGGTACAAGATAAGACAAATATGCAGGGTGGAGAGAGCACCTAGCACAGGACAGAACGAACGTGCTTGTGCTTGGAATTATTGCCCTCCTCTCTCCATGGAAGAGTACATAATATACCCAAGAAACAACAGGTTAGTAAGGGGATTTAAATGGAAACGTATCATAGAAACAACGTTGGGGAAATTGTGAGCCTGAGATGCTCAACCAATGAGCATTACCTGCATCGGGTTTAGGGTATATATCGGAATGAATTTTGATGACAATTTCTCCCTTGCCAATAGGGAGCGTGCGCCTGTTATTGCAGTAATGAATAAACTTTGCTGCTATCACTAAGATCCCTGCCTAACCTGAAATTTTTGACTTGGAGCATTTCTCACAGGATCAGGTCCCAACCTGGTCTAGCGGGGGGTGTTCCTGACTATAGCTGGGGGGCTGGAATAAGATGATCTTAAAAATCCATTCCAACCCAAACCATTCTATGATCCTGCAAAATACCTTTATGTGAGACTTTAATCAATAGATGGACATTATGACTTTTTTTTTGAAATTAAAGTTATTGAAGTTATATCTTTGGCACTGACCTATCTAGTAATTATAAGGGGGGGGGGGGGGGGGGGGGTGCGGGGGGGGGAAGCCCACTCTCACTCACATATAATAAATTTAGAGTGTTCACACAGTAAAATGAACAATCAGTACTTGTAAATCTTACCTGCTGGGACGACTTCGTTTCACTTACTTGTAATCAGGTAAAAATTACTTTTAAACTATGATACACAGAAATATGTTGCAAGGCATCTGAAATATGTTGACAGTCAACCCGGAATAAAAATGTCTAGCATTTAAGTTATTTCTAAATTATATATATTTAAAATTGTAAACATACTCTAGTATTCAGAATTTTAAAATCTTTACAATATTTTCATAAGGAATTCTTCAAAATAATGCATAATGTAAATATTTATTTTCTGAACAAATGTTATACTATCAGAGAAAAAATTAGGTATAGATGCAGTATGCATTAAAAATATTCTTATTCAAAACTTGAGAATATTTATTCCTGGCTGTCAGTCTTGCTCATTCTTATTTGTATTGGTTTAAACTTGAGAAAACTCCAGCAAAGTCAATGGACTTGAACTTGTATTAAATCTGGGATGAGCAACAGCACTCTCTCTTGTGAAATATTTATGCTTCAGTGGTTACAGTTAATACTTATTCCTGTGACAATGTGACAATTTGCAAAGATCATGAACTGGTTATTTTATGTTCATATTTATTTCAAGCCTCATTTATGGCAAAGGACCATTAAGATTAGAGATGATTAAAAAAGAAATAAAAGAAGAGAAAAAGAGGACTGTGGCTTTTACTCATAAAATTATCAGTTAACTCTTACCAGACTTTTTTTGTGGAAATGGGATGGATTCATCAAACGTTTCAGGAGTGTTTGTTACAGTCATAGTAGATTTTTGGTTTAAGGGGAAAAACATACAAACAACAGCAACACAAAAACACCTAATAACAGGATGTATAGGACTCATATTTAAACCCTGTATTTAATAATATAAGATTGGTGTGTTGGGGGAGCAGAAAGCTTTTCCTCTTCCTCTCTGTTCCATAAAGGCCTCCATAAAGCATTTAAATGTTTTACCATTGCCTTATTAGCAGGGATGGGAGGATAATTCAACAAACAAAGCTATCAGAAAACAGTGTTTCTACTTTCCATCCTGACTCCTTTAGAATGATTAATTATCTATTCTGTTTCAGAAATGCAGGTATTTTTATATATATAATTTTTATATATATATATATAATATTATACATTCGCATGAAACATTGCAGTGCCAGTTGTTAAGGTTTTATTGATCTCGAAGAACTGACTCTAGATTAACATGCTCTTCATTACAGTGATGTAACCGATGGTCTCCATGTCTTACTCATTCATTTATTTGTTTTCCCTTATGTCATTCTTTTATCTCATGCTTAGATTTATTACTTCAAAGGAACAACTGACTTCCTAAAAGCAAATGTTTCTATCGCTAAGAAACATTCATTGAAACGCTGGCAGTCAGTGCACTTCACAAAGCAAAGTAGAATCCTGTTTAAGGATTGGATACTTTAAATGCTTAGGGAATGTGAAAAGATCATATCAGTGCTCCAAGTAATTTGTTCTACTTTTTTTTTTTTTTTAAATTTAATTTCTCAATAGTAGATTTCCTATAACAGACATTAGAATCCCTCTTTCTGAGTACGTATATATAAAATCTGTGTTTGCAGTGCAGCTGGAGTTTTAGACAATCTTCAAGCAGCTCATTCCTGCAATTAACTGTGAGAGTTGTAGCATCTTTTAATTCTATTCTATTATATTATTCTCTATATGCCTACCTGTAAATGTCTTTTCTTTTTGAACATGGTTGAAGTCTTGGCTTTAAAAGCTAGTGTAACATTAGTTGCTATGGGATTTCTGTGCATTTTATGTGATCTATTACATTTTAGCACTGCTTGTTGTGTATCAATTTCAGTGAATGTCTTTGTTCTTTCTCCATGAAAATAAATATGAGTGCTAGCTTACCATTTGTTAGTTTATAAGCCTCTGTCATAACCCCTTTTATACCAGTCATGAGCACACCGTAGAGAAACACCACACTTTTAGAGAGAAAACTTCAGTAGAATTTCCATAGCTATTTTTGAACATTTCAGTTTAAAAGTCTCATGCAATTTTTTGTTTGGTAAAGAATCTCATTTGGCTTGTTTAAAACTATGTTTTTTACACAAGTCCTGTAACAGCTCCAATAACAACACCAACCACCACTAAATCAAGAATAGATGTCTGCTTTGAATCAACTATACGAAAGAAATATATTCACATGTTTATATTTAAAAAGCTTATTCTGTCAATTTTCATGAATTTCTAAAGAACTTCAAAATAATTCATGCCTATATGGTAAGGCAATTATACTGATTTCCTGAAAAGTATTCAATGAATCAATAAAGTTCCTGTGATGGTGTATCCTGTACACCATTAATCCTTTTATTGAAATTATATCCTTCCTTTCATTATTCTGTGAAAATTATGAGTAAAAAGGCCAGTTTCATTCACACATATTTAAAGTTCTATGGACACGCCACAATCTTAGAGGTATTTTTCCATCTTTGATCTGAAATCTTGAATCTCCTAAATCAGCGGAATTAACTGAAATGATACACATTTCTCTATTTGGCATAGGAAAGAGCAAACTCAAAAGATTTGACTTACCTTGTTCAATAAATGGCATTTGTCTTTATTCTTTAAAAAAAAAAAAGGTATATTGAAAAATGTAATATGGCATGCCAAAATTACTAAAATCAGACATATATATAAGCACTTTTCTGACATTAACTGCAGGGTAAAATGATGTATATTCTCATACTAAAGCTTTATATCAGTGATTATTTGTAGTGTTTTACAATTTGAGCTATAATATTCTAGTATGCGCATTATGAAGATTTATGTAGCAGTATATATATTTCACCCTAAAACTGAGAGATGCTTGCAATTTTTTGTTGTTGTTGTTTTATTTTTCATAAACAACAACAACAACAAAAACCTACAAGTTGCAGGGACAGACCTTATTATGAGTAAGGGAGATATATCCAAAGTTAACATTTAAACTACATATTTGAAGGGCTGATATTTAAATCTCAATGCTAAATTTTTCATATGCCCTGAAGATGAGAAAACAAAAACAAAAACAAAAACAAAAACAAAAACAAAAACAAAATCCCACGAACTTTATTAGGGAACACGGTGTAGTTTCTTATTAAGTATTCTTTATAAAATCCTAACATTTAAATTGTCATATTGTCATCAGAGGAAAAGCAAAGAATGAGCTAAATAATTTGTACATCATGCTGAAAATCTGTCTCACTTTATGCCACGCTTTCCAATTGAATACATAAAGGGGAAAAAATACTGTTTATATTTTCTAAAAGGCAGATATAATTCACATTCATTTACAATGATTGACAGACACAGGATCCAGGTTTAGGAAGTGCTGTTCCAAGGCCTATCTTTCCTCTGCTTTGAACATTTTGTACTCATTCCAGTCTGATAACAGTTCTAAACAGCTTGAGCTCAGTGTTCAAAACTATCCAACAGTATGCAAGTATGGACTATACTGGAAGTATAAATATTGACACGCATTAAAAGACAGATTCTATGTGTTGCAAACTTGTCTTAAGTATATACAGACTTTCTGAGTAGTTCAGAAGATTTCTGATAAAAATAAAAAACTAAAGTTTTTTTTCTTCTAAATTAGGGAATAAAGAAAAAAGAGTAAAAGAGTAAAATATACTCTAAAAATATGTCAAAGCAATGGGATAATCTTCTTTTTGAACATTTGGATTTGGGGTTTGCTTCATGTTGTCTGTTTGTACCAGACTGATGCCAATATAAAGCTGATAGACAAGACTGAAAACCCAAACAAGTTTCTGGAGCAACACTGTCATTCAGTATTTTCAACCCCTTGCTGTTTCTGTTGTGTTTCCTTGCTAATGAACTTTTATCTCCCTCAGTGCCTCAGGCTGTTAGCTTGGAAGAGGATTTAACTTCAACATCACATTTAATCAAAAGTGGGTGAGGGAAATTTTAATAAAAAGCAGCTGAAGACTGATCTTGCTCCAGTGAGAGATGCAGCATTTTGTTTGTTCAGAAATAGTAATATTGAGAGCTTTTTCCTCCTAAACTGCTCGTGCTCTCCAATGATTCTGTTCATCTGCTCTCTGTTAGAAAAGTGGGCAATTAGGAAGTGCTACAGGGATATTCATGAAGAAATCAAACTAAATTTCAGTGATAGCTGGGAACCGATTTTGAGCTGAGGTTGCAGAACACTGAGGTTCACAAACATGTGGGAGGGAGATATTTCCTGGGTACTGAGATGGTTTGAGGATGTATATACTGAAATACAGTGACAGATGAGACCAGCATCCTGTCTTTGCCCATGACTAATTAAAAGTATGTAGTTAAAAAACATATGGCAAGTGATAATTTCCTTACATATTCCAAATATACATATCCAAATTTTGCACAATCTGCAGCTTAAAAGGGCCTCCTAAACTATACCTTCCACTGAACAGACCTGTATGAATTTCTCTTTGCCTGAATATTTTTAAATATAAGTTGTTTAAACTTCTGAAATACACAGAAACCTGTGGCCATGAATTCTATAATTTAGATATATCTTGAGTAATAAAACCGTTGGTTTTTTTTGCAAAATTTCTACCGTTTCTTCTGATGCCTACAGAATTGTATTAGGAAAAAATAACAGGCAAGCATTACTTCATTTCCCAAACAACAGGTTTTAATTTCTCTTTGTCACAAACACCCTTCAGTTACATCTTTCACAGAAGTTGTTTTCACCATTCAATTAGTCTTCTAATTAGTATTAGGGATAATATCGGTCTCCTGCTGAATGAGGGAGGTGCCCTGGTAATGGGGGATGCTGAGAAGGCGGAGATGCTGAATGCCTTCTTTGCTTCAGTCTTTGCTTCAAAGACTGTCCCTCAGGACTTCTGGGCCCTGGAGGGAAGGGAAAGAGTCCGGAAAATGGTGACCTTCCCTCTGGTTGAGGAAGAGGTGATCTGGAAGTGTCTAGTGGGATCAATGTGCACAAATCCATAGGCCTTGATGGGATGCATCCACGTGTGCTGAGGGAGCTGGCAGAGGTAACTGCTGAACATCTCTCTATCATCATTGATAGGTCTTGGAGAACAGGAAAGGTACCTGAAGACTGGAGGATAGCCAATGTCACTCTAGTCTTCAAAAAGTGCAAGAAGGAAGATCTGAGAAATTACAGGCCAGCCAGTCTCACCTATATCCTTGGAAAGGTGATGGAACAGCTTGTTCTAGATACCATCTCCAAGCACTTGGAAGAGAAAAAGATCATCAGGAATAGTCAGCAGGGATTCACCAATGGAAAATTGTGCTTGACCAACATTGTATCCTTCTATGATGGCATCACCAACTGATTAGATGAGGGGAGAGCAGTGGATGTCATCTACTTTGACTTCAGCAAGGCTTTCAAATACTGTCTCCCATGGCATCATGATACTGAAGCTGAAAAGGTGTGGGATAGATGAGTGAACAGTGAGGTGGGTTGAGAACTGGCCAACTGGCCAAGTTCAGAGGGTTGTGATCAATAGCGCAGTCTGGTCAGAGACCTGTGACTAGTCAAGTCACAGTCCCCAGGGGTCAGTGCTGAGTCCAGTCTTTTTCAGTTTCTTCATCAAGAACCTTAAGGAGAGAATAGTGTCCACCCTCAGTAAGTACACCAATGATACAAAGCTAGGAGGAGTGGCTAACATACCTGAAGGCTGTACTGCCATTCAGCAAGTCCTGGACAGACTGGAGAGCTGGGCAACAATAAACTGGATGAGGTTTATCAAGAGCAAGTGTAGAGTCTTGCACATGGGAAGGAATAACCATGAGTATCACTACAGGCTGGGGCCTTACCTGCTGGAGATGAGCTCTGTGGAAAAGGACACAGGGGTCCTTGTAGATGACAGGTTGGCCATGAGCTAGCAGTGTGCCCTGGTGGCCAAGAAAGCCAATGGGGTGCATTAAAAGTAGCATGGCCAGCAGGTCAAGGGAGGTGATCCTCTCTCTCTACTCTGCCCTGGTCAGGCCTCACTTGGAGTACTATATCCACTTCTGGGCTCCCTGGTACAAAAAAGACAAGGATCTCCTGGAGAGAGTCCAGCAGAGGACCACAAAGATGATAAAGGGCCTGGAGCATCTCCCCTTTGAGGAAAGCTGAGTGAACTGGGTCTGTTCAGCCTTGTGAAAAGATTTAAAGGGGATCTGATTAATGTTTATAAGTATCTTAAGTGTGGCCAACTCTTTTCAGCAGTTTGTGGGGACTGGACAAGGGGAAACAGCCACAAACTTGGAAGTTCCGCACCAGTATGCAAAGAAACTTCTTCACAGTAAGGGTGACGGAGCACTGAAACAGGCTGCCCAGAGAGGTTGTGGATTCTTCTTTGGTGATATTCAAGACGTGGCTGGACACCTATCTCTGTAGCCTGCCATAGGGAGCCTGCTTTGCAGGGAGGGTAGGACATGAGATCTCTGGAGGTCTCTTCCAAGCCTCTACAATTCTGTGATTCTCTGCATGTTTCTGTTATATTTTATAAGAAAACAGATTTGGCTGGGAAAAATGATACAATTCACAGGCAGGTTTTGAAAAGTCCAAGGAAAGAGACTTCTCAACCATTCTGGGCATCCTGTTCCAGTTCTCTGTCACTCTCGCAGTAAGAAAAGTTCTTCCTCATATTTGTATGGGACTTCCGGTGTTCCAGTTTGTACCCACTGCCCCTTGTTCTGCCTCTGGGCACCACTGAGAAGAGCCTGGTCCCCTCCGCTTGACTCCAACACTTTAGATATTTATAAGCATTGATAATGTCCTCCTTCGGTCTTCTCCAGGATGAACAGTGCCAAATCTGGTTTCCATCAGCCCTCATACAAGCTTAGCAAACTTATTTTTCCAATACTCAAAAGTACTATTTCTTCAAATTGACCTTTGTAGGTAAAATATATAGCACAGCTTCTAGGATTTCCATACTTTCCAGTCATCCAAACAGGTTGTAGGCACAAGCACTCACCATTTCATTTGGATTTGTTATCTCTGAAATTTAGACTAGAAACTTATTTCCTACCAATCTGCAAATTGTCACTGTGAGAGACGAGGTGTCTGGATTGCGGAATTTCTATGTCAGATAAAAAGTCCTGCTTTTCATGTGGAAGTGCAGAGAGATATTTTGGCTACACATATCTTAGGAAAATAAATAACACCAAGGCAGGAATCTAAAATACTAGAATTATAGCAAATGAACAAGTAAACAGCGGATCTGCTTCTAGGCAAGTATTTGGCCTGCCCAAGTAGCACCACTTTATTCAATGGCTTGACTTTAGGAGTTAGCCTCTCTCTATGTAGCCACCTTCTTTAGAAAGGTGAAACCTGACAATTTTCAGGTTGTTGGTCTTTATTTGACTATATATTCCTGGTGGAGGGAAAGCCCTAATTTCTGCTGCTTTCTTATTTGTTAAAACTTTTTTTTTTTTTTTCCAGCTGTTCTTCTGCTGTCTATAACTTCCACCGTGTTTAAGCTATAGTAGCTTATATTAGTAATTATGAAGTCACCCAATTCAAGAAGTAAATGAAGGAAGATTTAATAAATCTTTTATATAGCAAATAATAAAAAAGATAGTCTTCCAAAATTATCATTTCATACAGATATAAATTTAACTTACCAAAAAAAAATTCAAAAGGAGTTTCGTAACTTTCTATAGTTTTGGTGATGTTTTTGTATTAAGGGAGGGAAAAAGAAAATCACATTTTGTTCATTTAGATGTTCTGTGATTTCTTATGCATGGTAACATAAATAAATACTATACATGTATTAATTAATGAAAGAAGGAGGGGAATTATTCAGATAATATTGTAAAAAATAGGATGTCCTTTGTTCATTGTAAATATAGGAGATAAATATTTTGCACTGCTTCATCAGCAAAGATGATAAGAGTTACTTGGACAACCTGGAAAAAAATATATTTTAAACAGATAAAAGCTAAAGAAATTCCAGTATGCTTAAACATTGATTTTGAAGGTGATTTATTACTAACACCCTACAAAATGAAGCTTACAAAAGAGAAATAATCAAATCAAACCTTCTATAGATTCCTTTGAGAATCAGAATGTCCTGAAAAAGGTATCATGGAGCAAATAAAATGGCAAAGCTCAAATGAAACATCAGAGGCACAACTGAGATTTTTAATAACATTTCAGAATGATTGGTGCCTTTGACACTTTTGTTTTAAAGATGCAGTCCATGCCAGATAAAATACAATTTTCATAAAAATATCTTCTAGACCACTTATAACAAGCACTTTTTCATTTTTTTGACTTCTCTGTTATCGATAAAATAAAGCATTCATGACAATTTATAGTATTGCACAGAGAAAAAAAAAATTGAGCTGTCTGAAGGTTTGTGTGTTATACTTTGCAGCAGATAATAACATCCATTTTTTCTTAAAGGAATGTTTATAAAATTACTTGAGGGATGAATGGCTTCGGAGTTGTGGCAGTGGTACTTGGAGGCTGTCTTATTTCTTGCTGTTTCTCTCTGCAGTAACTACAGAGTCCCTGGGTGGTGTTTCTTTGCAGTTTGGAATACCTGCAAGTTCTTGTCTGACCCCACAAAATCCCTCTTTGTTCTGGACTGACAGATTGGACAAGGAACTTTGGCTTACATTCAAGCCTGGGACAGCTACAACTATAATTTAGGCTTTATTTTCTTTGTTATGAAGTGGAGAAACATTCATGATGTAGGCGCCACCCTGCTTTGTGCATTCCAGTTGAAGCTAGATGTTAATGTACAAGTAGCATTTCAAAAATATATAGAATATTCAAATTAGTGAAAGGAACATGGAATGCTTATAATGTGTAAATTGAACATACTTTCTTAAGAAAAAAAAATAAGTTGGAAGGAAACTAGAATATGTAAGCTCTAAGAAAAAGTGTGCAGTGATGTGCCAGACAACCTAAAAGTGAACAGAAATGTTGGGAAAGGCATGCAAAGTTCTAACTTAGTAAAAGGAATACATATATATTATTCATTTCAAAAGTGACATAAAGCAACTAAAAGATCAAGAATGTTTACATACTATGTAAGTATGCAATTTCTTGTCACACATTAAAAGTTAAATGTATAGGGGTTAAGTGTTCTGCCTGATAATGCAGACAGCAGATTTGTGTCATATAAATTTAACATATTGTTCCCTATGCCTGTGGGATTTCTTTTGAAGGATTTTTTATTTAATTGTAAAACGTAACCAAAAGAGAATAAGGCATTGAATGCTAAAGGAAAAAGGATGAATAAAATAATAAAATGCTCAAGATGTCTACCTCAAAATTGGCATGACTAAAAGTAGACATATGCCTGTGAGTTAATCACACTAATTCTCTTTATGGTTAATTGAAAAAAAATTGGCATTTCAAACAAAGATTCATGCCAGTCTGAAATAGAGATTTGGATAAGGTCAATCAAAACACCTTCTGAGCTGCTTTTTTTTTTTTTTTTTTTCCTCCAATTGATTACAGATGAAGTCTGATGTGTCTATGTATAGACTGAGATGACTAAAATTTAAATATGCAATGATAAAAGAGACAAAGCTCACATTTTCCCAATTATTTCATAGAATATTGTACGAGAGTTTAAAAATACTCATAATGTATTTAATTTTTGCTGTGATTCAATTCAGAATAGATCTTACAAAATCTTAATAAACATTGAACAAAAAGTGCCAGACACACAGGACAATGGAGAGATGTTTTACAAACCACATGCAGGGGATTCAGGATCAGGTTTACATTCATAAATGCTTCTGAAAGTGAATTTGAGAAAAACAACATATCAACACATTTATATCAAGAATACATGTATATCAGAAAGTGATAGCTGAAGATGCGAGCCAGATTGCTAATATTTTCTAGATAAGCAGGTAAGACATCAGAGATATTTTGAATGACTACTGAATATATATTTAAGTACAAAATGAACTCTAACAACAGTAAACACTGGCATGGTATTTTAGGAAACATTTTTTTTTCATGTGCAATGCAAAGCACATAGATCTTTATGTCTTAAGTTCCTTTTGTTATTATTATTATTATTTTGTAATGCAGATGGAAAGCATCCATCTGATAAGGTGACCCTATGTTAATTGTAATTCAATGACCATATTTAGCCTGTGATTTATGCAGTCATTTTACTTATCTATTTCTGATTATATAAATCATACCCTTGAAGTAAATATTTCCAACCATTGTCTGTAAAAGGTATCTAAAAGATCAGTTTAGAAACACATTAGATCATATGTGTCTTGTTCCAGTCTTAAACAAGTTGTTAGCTAAAAATTTCCAGATATTAGTCCTCAGACATAACAACACTGCCAGGTAGCAAGAAATGCTGGTATAGCTAAACATGTAGATTAACAAATGAAAATACCTTAGATCTGTAGGTTTATGTAATAAATACATCTGTATTTATTAAATCTATAGTTAACTTTCCAGTGAAGGTATAGATACTTGAAGAGCAAACTTCTATATACTGACTAATTACTTATCATTATTTAACCTTAAATTGGAATATAATGCTTCACAACTACTGCACTTGAGGTCAAAACACTTTCTCAATGTCTCTGATAAAAAGGAAACTTGAAAATCACAAAAAAGTGATAAACACTTCACACACAACCAAGTACGATATGCAAACCTTTCCATCTTCACAGCCTTTTCTGTCCTTGCTTGTGACTTAAAGCATTAGAACAAAATTCTTAAGGAGGTATTTGGAAAAAAACATATTTTATTCAGTCTTCTTATGTACTCTAAAATAAAGACATTAATCATCATAAAACTTAGAGCTGATCACAGGTAGCTCAGACACTTCATCTAGATTAGTTCAGGCAATATGATTATTCAGAATTGACAGAAAAAAAAAAAAAAAAAAAAAGACAGGTAGTTACAAGATGATGTAGATCATCTCACCAAGCTTTAGTTTCTATGTGGATAAAGGCACCCAAAGACATCCAAAAGTAGGTGTTCAAAGTACACGTGAGTCTACAGGATTTGGCAGATACAGGTTAAGCCATGTAAGATGTTGACTCCTTATTACAGAGGCGAACAGAAGCCTGTGGTGCTTCTCAAATGGCATATTATGCCTCTCCTTTGGCAAATGAATTGAATACTGAATCAAATTCAGTCATGTCCAAGATCAGATAATCATATTTTCTCCATTAAATATATGATTTGTTTTCCTAAACGTGAGCATTTAATGTCATTTCTATTGATCTCAGACATAGAATTCTATCTGTAATTGATGTTTCAAGAGGCTTTTGGTCTCCTTTTTTTTTTTGATCAGTGTCTTTCTCAGAATAACTAAGACAAAGACTGTAGAAACATGAAAATTTCACTGTAACCATGAAGGAAAAGAATTTTTAAGTTAGAGGCATAAAAACACATAAAATAAATCACTACTTTTTTATTGTTCTTTCAACAAACAAGTGTTCAAACAAACACTTCTTTGTTTGTTTGTTTGTTTGCTTTGGATGAAGGAAGGCATTCAAGGAAAATACAGACACAATATAGGGAAGTTTAGAGGGCTGTTTGGGGATGAAATCTGTTCCCACTCTGAGTCTTCTTCAAAAGTGCCTGAAATCTTCCATAGATGCCTACTGAGAAAGTTAAATAGGACACACAACAGCACCTGTTTTGCCATGGAAATGTTGTTTACTGTGACAAGTGGTTCAGAAGATTTCTTGAAATAAAATGGGGAATATAAAATAGGCTCCTTATAAGTACTGTCTGAAGAAATAAAAGCACTATGTATGCAGTCTATTTTTTTTCTATAAATTACATATACTTGCTCTTTTTTAATGGAAATGCTTAAGCTTCTTTGAGCAAGAGTATTTTAAAGTTAATATTACATTACCTATTAATTTGGTTTAATATGTTTACATAACCATATAATATGGCCACATATGCTATACATTTCCCTCACAATTTGTCTTGATAGAAATGTGGCTTGGGTATATTCAGGAAAAGAAAATTAACTTGAGCATAATGTTATTGCTTTATTATTGTTCTTTCTAAAGCAATTTTAGCTATCAATTAAAACACATTGAAATACTGTAAACCTTTCTATATGAATAGCCATTATTCACAAGTGATTTGAAAAACAATTAGAATGCACAAAGTCAGCTGAGTAAATGTCAAAGAAAATATAAAATATACATTTCCAATTAAAAGATACACAATTATACATGCGAATTCTTGATATGCAAGATGGAAAATTTTAATTTATAGTTATTAAATTTATGAATGACTTATAAATATTCTTTTATTATTCTGCACTCCTTAGAAACATTAAGTGCAAAATCTACACAAGAATCACTAGAGCTCAAAAAGTGTAAGAAAAGAAAACATCCAAAAGCTCAGATCACACTTTTTTTTTTTTAAGAAAAATATTGTTTTATTCAAAAGTCTGAATATATTTAGCAACATATCTAATCCACCTAATCCCTAATTTTAAGCATACAGAATCTTATTTTTGTTTCTATACACAGTGAAGAATTGATTAAAACATTTGCATTGGTTTACTTTGCTGCTGATTCTAAATCAAAGGTGTCTAAATACATGAAAAGTAAATTTAATTCCTTCTTTGCTAGGATCCATCTCATCTAATTTCAGTAACTGAAAAGATAAATACTGACATTTTTAAAAGAAAATTCACCCCAACACAAACAAGTGATTAAAATGAGTCAGATAAATTTTTATAAGGGTATGCAGTGAGTGAATGAGGGAAAATGGATTTAAACTAGAAGAGGGTAGATTTAGACTAGATATTAGGAAGAAATTCTTTACTGTGAGGGTGGTGAGAAGCTGGAACAGGCTGTCCAGTGAGGTTGTGAATGCCCCCTCCCTGGGAGCATTCAAGACCAGGCCAGATGGGGTTCTGAGCAGCCTGTTCTAGAGAGAGGTGTCCCTGCCAAAAGCAGGGGTGTTGGAACTACATGATCTTAAAGGTCTCCTTCAATCCAAACCATTCTATGATTCTATGATCCTATCATTATATGAATTATTCTCCAGCTTTTTGTATTTCTTTGTTGTCATTGAAGAGGTCTGAGACTGCTATCATAGACTATAAATATAACATTTCAATTGTTAAAATTAGTGAAATGATCCCATCTGCTAGGTATAAAATAACAAGATTATTTCAGGAGTTCAAGAAATAGTTTAAAATAACATTCAACATTTTTGCTTTTTGCAATCCACAGCAGACATTCCTCTTGTTCATTTTTATAAAAAATCTCCTCTATTTGTTCTGGCAATAAAACTAACTTTGAATTCTGGACCTGAAGGACTTCTAAGAAAGAAATCTCTTCAGAAATGAAACTGAGTACTAGTCAAGAATGGTGCTTGACTGTTCTTCAAGTGTGTTACCTGATTCTGGTCAGTTCCTCACAGGAAGTCCTTTCTTCCTCACATTTTACAGGTTTTGCATATTTTCCCAAAACACTGTCATTCCTAAAATTGTGCATCTTTCAACTGAAAGCTCAAAAAAGTGTGCTGACTAGCTATTGCTTACAACATGTGCATACAGCATATGCATAGTAGGTTTTGACAATGTGGGTCTTGAATTTTCAAAGCATGCATCTTGTCTCAGGCTTAGTCTGTTTTTCCTTCCTCTCTTTTCTTTTTCTTAGCTATGAATTGCAATGCTAGTACATTGTATGAGAGCAAGACAAGTACCCATAGAAGGTTCCTTTAACTTGTTAGCCTTTATTAATCTTTTCAGCAATGCTGCTATGAAAAATGCATGTTGCTTGTGAAGTTAGAGAGTAAGGCATATTTTTAGATTTTTCCATCCATGCTTTGCCCTCTTCTCTTTCAAACTAATCTGATTTCTGCCACTGACTGACTTATGTCCACCTCAGCCTGAGTTTCATATGTTTGTGTCTATGCAAATTCAGTCTCTCAGGATGGACCAAGTATAATAGACAATGTAAGGACTATGACAACAGTGCATGCATCAGATGACTGCTGCACAGAAGCAAGGAATAGGCAATTTAGTAAGAGATTACCAGTTTGAGTTAGTCGGGACACTCCTCTGTCTGTTTTTACATCAGATATTTCTGCCTGCTTATCCTCATTTTAAAGAAGTAGTCCCAGTGTTACTGTTGTTAACAAAAGCTCCCTATTCCTTAAATAATTGATATATAATTATATTTTAATTTCATTTTACTCAGTTTAAACAAATACAGAAGTATTAACAGACTTTTTAATGAATAATTCTCTCCAGATGTGTATTTTGCCATTGTTTCCCCAAGATCCCTCATCTTAAGTCTAAACTATTTTAATGTATGCTATCTTAATGCTGTAGATTTGAAATGAATTAACTATATTATTTAAGATTGCCTAAAAATCTTTTGAATGACAGACTCCCAAATGCACAACAACCGTTAGTTTAGATATACTGGATGATTGTTCCTCAAAAGTACATGGCTTAAAACACACTTTTCAGAACTATGATTGATTCTTCACTTCCGTTAAAAAATAACTTAAAATTGTTGACTTAAGAACAAAGAAGAAGACCAAAATATTGCCTCCTAAAACTGGAAAGGATTTGAAAGTATAATTTTTTCTTAGAATCACTATTTCAATAGCACTGGGATATCTTTTTATCACATACCAAATATGTCTAAATTCTGTGACTACAGACCTGGATAGAGGTTTACCTTTTTAAAATTATGCAAATTAACATAATTATTTTCTTTGAGAGAAATCTTTCATCATAAAGATGGACATTTACATAAAGAGACCTACCAACATTTTTACAGGCTAGTAACATCTAAGATAATAGGCATTTTCTCTCTTCCAAAGCAAAACTTATTGAAGTTAGTCACTTTCTTAAACATGGACTGTTGAACTACAATACATATTTTTTAAAAAATATGCCCTAGGCAGAGTATAATTATATTTCAATTAGGAAACATTTTTAAGAGTTTTATCTCAGTACTTATATTTTTATTCTTAATAAGGTGGAGCTTTTTCTTATGTTTTCAACTGCTGAAGGCCAACTTTGCAATTAATGTTTTTTGTTGTTTTTTTTTTCTGATGAAGCATGCTGTTTCCTGTGATATTTTTTTCAATGTGAAGAATATAATTCATTTAGTTAAATACACATGACCAAATGCTTTGTATTCTACAGTCTCATTTCATAAATAGTAAAAAACAATACAAAACAAAACAAAACATTTTAATTTTGCCTTTGGAAATACTGTTAGAGAGAAGTGGAAAAGTATTAAAATGACATTGAATAGGAGTCATATACCTCAAAACCTACATGAAATTGAAATGTTTCGTTCAGTGTTCTTTCTAGGCTCCCTTATGCTAATGACAATGAAAAATGGCTTTCACGTGCCAGTCCTAAAAGAAATGCCAACGATCTCTGAGGTGAAGTGCCTTAAGATGGTGCGGGCTTCCCTCTACTGACTGCAGAGGAAGCTATCTGATTTAAGCTCTGAGACAAAAGAAAGATTAACTGGGATTTAGATCTGGCATCAGCTGAAGAGAAAGCAGATGTCAGACCATGAAAAGATAAGGCAATTAGGAAGACATTTTTTCTTTTTAATCATCTGGGTAATACCAATGGAGATTCTCTCTCTCTCTCTCTCTCTCTTTTTTTTTTTTTTTAGCAGGATCCTGGGAAGAAAATAAATAAATAGTTTTCTGAAGTATATGGCGATAGGGTTAGGTAGTCACAACCATAAACATAGGACTCTTCAGCCAGATGTCTAATGAAATAACATGTGCAACAGAAAAGATATTTGAACTAGTGGACATCTACAAGAAGGATGTTTTACCAGCAGCAAGTTTCATTGCGAGGTATGAAACTATATGGCAGCAGGCAGATAGCTAAAGCTGCTAATCCCAAACCATTTCTGCTATTCAGACAGATGTGACTAGCCAAAGGTACAGATGTTTGAGTTATTTCTATTCCAGGTCTTGTATGGCTACAATATTCATTCTGATAAGAAGAAAGTGGGCATTACTTCATTTTATACGTTAGGTTAGAAACACTTTTATTTTTTAGTATATTGTACTAGAAACTTTCTTTTCTAAGATTTCAGACATTTTGCTTGGAGCAGCATCAGTCAGAAGGGCAAGGTAGAGAGAAAGACGGGTGGCTCTATCTGTTTCAACTGTCTGATTTAATCCTCTGTCACATGTCTGCTGGAGTCTTCAGTGAGATAAAGCACTGCCAAGGATTAGACAGACTATTAGCGAAATAGATTTTAATTAAGAATATTGACTTATTGAGAATTTAAGTTTATAGTGTTTTCTCCTGTTCAACCTTGAAAAAGCAAGGACGAAATATTCTAGAGCTGCTTACTGGCATAGGTAAAGAGAAAACCAAACAAAATTGTTATTTAACTTCCAATTAAAGCTGCTAGTTTCTATTCAGTGTCTTATCTTAAATTACACTAAATTACTCGATGAATTAAAAGATATTAAGTTAACTTCCCTGAATAACTTATCTAAGAGAATCAATCATTCCTACATGCTAAAAACATAATGTTTGCTTTGAGATTAGTGCAATCGAAACTCCTTGCAGTCTGAGGTTTGTTGCTTTACATACTGTCCTGATCCAAGAAGCTTTTATTCTATGCATCAAAGTCAAACTGAGAAGAAAAACAGGTGACATGACATGGCAAGATAAAATGCAAAAGATTCACTTCTTGTCCTGTTGTTAGTTCAAAGCCAGCATTCTGAATCACCCTAATCAATAAATTTAATTTTGTATAATTAATTGTCTATAGTTTCATGACAACTGGACAAAATCATTCAGAAGGCGTATTCTGTTTCTTTTCCATCCAACTACTAGGAATGCTAAATCCCTAGAAAAAAAAAAAAAAAAATCCTTACTACTGCATAAGCATAATTCTGTAAAGAATATTCTACTGCATACAATGTATGCAAGATTAGTTTTATAGACAGTTTTAAAAGTGTTCACTCTGGTGTTGAAAATTAGAATATATTAAAATACAATAGAAATTGATATAAGAAAACAATTATTTTTTACCTCCGATACACAATAAACATCACTGCATGGAGAAAAAGGAATAAAAATAAGCCTTTTCATTTTTATTACTATTATTTTAACAGAATGTAATATTATACGTAGTCATTCTATTTGGAATGTTATTAGGAAAATATATAGAAATACCTATCATGTCATATTTCTTTTGAAAAAAAAGTTCCAAAAATAAGTGCAAGAGAAATTGTTAAATCTGCTGTGTTCATATTATTATAAGCATACTGTACAGAAATCATATTTGAATGTGCTATTTAGTCCAGCCTGATGAATTGGTGGCCTGCTGAGGAAATGTTAGAAATGTTACTGGTAGATAACCAGTATTATCTGATTTTGTTTTCACAATAGTTCTCTTAACCTTTGTTAAATGTCTTTTCCTGTGTAGCTGTCATGAAAGAATGTTATTTCCTATGGCCTTTGAATATCACAAGAAAACATTAAAATATTTTCCATAATACATTTGACTTTACCTGTTGTTTGCATCTATTTTGGCAAAAACTCCTATTTGTTCTTGCATAGTTTCAGTTAGTACATTTTTACAGCTACAGTCCTAACTTGAGTAATATTGTTTTTACCTTTATACTTTCTGGAGTAGCAAATTATCCACTCTTGTACATATACCACAATAGTTCTGCTTTATTAATTTTCTATTTATCAGTTTTCATCCTCTATTGCTTATGAGCTATGTGAAAGCTCTCATGAAGGTAGTCTTTTGAATGGCCAAGAACACAAATGTCCATCACAAACTACAAACTCAAAGGAAAACATTCTGAGAGCATTTCTCAAATGAAAAAATGATAACATTTTCTTCACTTTCCACTGCAATGTGAGGTCACACTTCCTTTGCACCAAAGAGGGGATCAAACCACATGTCGATCTTTGAATAACCTCACCCATGACATGATGTTACCCTCTGATCTGGAAGGGAGGAGAATAAAACCTACACAATTCAGGTGGAAACAGAAACCTACTCCACCTGGACTGCCACAAGTCCATGGGGCCAGATGGCTGGTGAGGTGTTTGAAGCACAGGTCTTATGAGGAGCAGTTGAAGGAACTGGGATTGTTTAGTCTGGAGAAGAGGAGTGTCAGGGCTGACTTTATTGCTTTCTACAACTACCTTAAGGGAGGTTGTGGTGAGGTGGGGATTTCCTCTCCTACTGTGTAACTAGCAATCATAGAACAGAATCATAGAATTGCTCAGGTTGGAAAAGATTGTACACAAGAAATATTGCCCAAGGGATATGAGTGGTGTTCTCCCTAAGATCTACCTTCAATAATTTTCAATTACCTTTCAGTACTGAACCAGATGGTGCAGGAAAAATGTCTTTACATCATCATATATATATATCTGCAATTTATACATTTGTTCTTCACAGATACAGACTGTCATTTAAAGTTCTGTGGAGGATACCATAAGCATCTAAAACCATGATTTTTGGAAGGAGCCCTAGTGGTATGAAAATTATCTCTTTCAATGAGCCAGAACAAACCCAACTCATCAAACATGATTTTGATAATGAACATCACCATTTTACATTTAAATACCTCCCAAAATGGTGGCAATTTATTAATGTCAGATTAAAGGGCTCAATTCATTATTCCTTTTCAGTAAAGAGGCAGTTAATGAGTGATGCTTGCACATGGACAAGCTTCTAATTAGAGCTTCTGTATGTGCTGAAAGCTTGGTGCTGAGATACCGAGTGGCTGCCAACAGACTATTGACTTTTTTCCCTCTTTGCTGAACATGCCTATTTATACAGCTTATTGCTAATGAGATGCTAATTGAGTCTGCCATATCTAAATAAAAATTAAAAAAAAAAAAAACAACCCTTGTGTTTATTGCTGAATCCTCTAAATGAAGCTCTATTTCAGAATATTCTCCCCTGACTCATTCTCCTCTGCACTCTGACTCTGATTGAAAAATAATTTTCAACAATAAGGACAGGATGCCGCTTTATAAAATTGCATTATTTCTAATATTGTTTTAAAAAAGAACCTACTGAATTTATACTTGTGTATTTACATTTAGTTTTACATAAAACAATATCAAAATGCACTCAAAGATATGGTGAATGCTCTCTATGTATAAATGCAAGTTTCTATGCCCTCAAGCAGTTCCAATATAATCATTTTGCATGTAGTGCAAGCAACCAAAATGATCTAACTAAAACAACAAAGCACATTAATAAAAGTAGAATGAAGGCAAAAGTGAAGATTAGAGCAATCAAATCATTTGGTTAGCTAGTTAAAGGTTGCATAGGAGTATAATGTAAGTGCAATAGAGAACTGTTTTTATGATCTTCAGCTTATTATTTAGCTGACAAATTTAGTCGTGTGCATTCTCACATTACTTTTTTTTTTCTGCAGAATTTTAGCATAATTTAGGATCAGCTATGGAAATATTTCTCTAAAAATATGTGATGCTTCTTCAGGTATCATACTGTGGCTGAAATGCCTGTTGGATTTGAGTTTTGTTCAAATTACTTTACTCCTTTTTTTTCCCTCCATGCTGTTATTTCTCTTCAGCTTTCCAATTTATGAACAATGCCTTCGGGATAAAATCTTTTTTGGGCATATCGTCTAAAACAAGTCTGCAAAACTCTTCAGTGCATCATTCGGCACTATATTTCCTACTCACAGCAGTATGCTGTGAGGTATCTCACGCTGTTGTTTGCATGTCTCTCAATGGCTTTAAGTTCTCATAGGTTGTAATGGGTAATGACTAATCACAGTGAATACACAGACCTGGAAACGATCAAAGGACAATAGCAGGGAGAGAAAATGTAGCAACATATTTAAGAGCACTGGATCATCTACTCTAAAAGTATAAAAAAAGACCAATCAGATCACTACCCCTACAGTGAAAACCCTTGAGACACATCAAGAAAAGAAAGAACATGAAGGACATGAAAACTATAAGAATTATTGCTTAAATAGGATTTTTTTGTTGGGATGCGGTGGGAAGTGGCTGGAGTGTTTTAATATAATTTTGGAAATGTGAAACTTCTTATGTGATATCTTGGAGAAAGACCAAAAGGGGAAAAATGAGATTTTAAGGTGAATCAGTGAGAAAATAACTTAGAAAAAAATAAAGGAAAAATGATAAAAGGGGGCAATTGCCTGTAAGCAGTGATTGGTCGACACGTTCACCTAAGCAAACCATGCATCTGTTAACTGCAGTCTATCAAGTATAATAAAATCTTCTTTCTAACTCTCTTTGGGATGGATGTGTGTTCTTTAGCAGACACTGTATACATGCTAGAGTACATACAGCCAAACAAGGCAGTGGGTAGGTGGTCTGTGTGATAGACATTGACTCTCTGTCCTCTGGAGAGAGGGGACTGAGGACATAAAAACAACTGCTAAATGGATTGATTGTTTAAAACAGGAGAGATTCCATTCTGATGTGTGTGTGAGTGTTCCTCTAGCCAGCTTTAACCCTAGTGAGCAGGAGGTGAGGAACAAGACTGAGACAGACATGTTGTTTGATCTCACAGCTGACTGGACTTCAGAGCATGAAAATTCAGCAGCCTTGCAACTAGTGGGCTGAGAAAGGATAAATCCTTCTGGGCCCAGAAACCCGCTGAATTTATCTCTAACAAACTATGTTAGAAAGCTCAGCTCTCCAAGCCAGAGAGGCTATAGAGCCTCCATCACTGGAAATGTTTAGATTAGAGAAATAATCTGTCAAGAATGGTATAGATGCAATTGATCTTACTTGGGGCAGAATGGACAAGTTAAATGAGGTCACTTCCAGCCCTATGATTTCATTAATCTCCGTCTCCTGGACCATTATTCACACTCTAAAAATAAAGACAGCCATTGACAGAGCTGGGCTTGCTCCATCTGACAAGGAGACTTAAGGGCAAGCTTGCAGCCCCAGGGAGGCTGAAAGAGTGAGATGCAGTTGCCTGAAATGTAGTTATAAACAAGAGTCAATCTCTGCTCAATAAATATATAGTGGTAGAAGGAAGACGAATGAGCACAAATTGCAGATTGGAGGGTTCAGAGTAGACAACTGGGAAAATATTCCTCATTAATGAGTTATGAGGCTCAACAGCAGGATTGCTAGAACAACTGAGGAAAACACTTTACCTTTAAAGATATTTGTGGCTCTTTTGGATAAAGCCACAGATGACCTGATTGTCAGAAGTCCTGTAGCAAGTGGGAGAAGAACTGGATGACCTGCAGCAATCCCCTAAAAGCAGCATTTCTATCATTCCGTGATTACTGCACCAGCTGCTTTGAACAACAGACTTTAGGGAAGGTTATTTTCAAAAAGTCTGATGGCAGGACTGATAGAAGCTGTCGTGATTTTGCTGGGAGGCTAATATGAGTATGACTAAATTTTTAACACTTGCATGGGATCAATACTGTAGTTTTCCATTTAATCTTGAACACGACACCTTTCTCAGCATTCAACAACTGAGCTGATACATCAGAATCAGCAATGTCACATTTTCTAGAAGATATTCTTAAATGAAATGAACAACTTACATAGTGTACCACAATAATAAAGCAACTCTAGTTAATATTAGCATGATACTTTAATAGCATCTCTAACATCTAATTTTCTGCAAGGGCTGTCCACCAGTTCAAGGCAGCTCAATGGAAGGATTAAATGCCAGTTTAGAGTTTTCAGACACTAAATTAAAAAAATGCATACATAAATTGCCTTCATGCACTGGCTATGATGCTCATGAGATGACATGTGGATGTGAATACAAAACAATCTCCTTTTACAGTCACTGGAAAGATATAGGCATTGTGAAATGTCATTGATGTCACCTTAAGTTTTATATTTCAAACAAGACAAAGAAATTGCCCTAAGGTTTATACTTCAGATGAGGCAGAGAAATTGTGTCCTTGTTTTTCAAGGACTACGGAGGGACCTCAGAGTAGGTAGCTGAGATCTTGCTGTCTACTTTATAGACATTTGTATGCGTAGGCATAAGATAAAGAGGTTTACTTCGAAGCCTTATAAGGTAGACGACATTGTAGCATAATGTTTATGGTAACATGAATTCAACTTCAACTGAGTAGTTGAAAAACAACAACAATCTTCTAGGCACTTTTTCCTAATATTTTATAACCTGAGAGGTAGAGGAAAATGCTTCTTTTCTAGGCAAGTTTCAAAGAGAATTTTTATTACTCACTGGTGCTCCTGGGCATCCTAACCTACACTGCGTGAAGCTTTCTTTAGCTGATTTTGGAGTTAACAAGTGGTAATATCTTCACTATGAAGTTTTCTGATCAGGGGTTTGTTTTGCATAGGAAAAATGGTACTCTTCTATTTCCCCATACAGAATCACAGAATTGTAGGGGTTGAAAGAGACCTCCAGAGATCACTTGAGTCTATCTCCCTTTCCAAAGCAGGCACAATCCTCAAGTTGCACAGGTAGGCATCCAGGCGTGTCTTGAATATCTCCAGAGAAGGAGAATCCACAATCTCCCTGGGCAGCCTGTTCCAATGCACTCTGACTGTGAAGAAGTACCTTCACATAAGTGCAGAACTTCCTATGCTCCAGTTTATGGCCATTTTCCCTTGGCCTGTCCATACAGACCACTGAAAAGAGTTTGGTCATGTCCATTTGTCTTCCACACTTAAGATATTTATAAACACTAATTAGATACCCTTTGAATCTTCTTTTTTCAAGGCTAAACAGACCCAAGTCACCCAGACTTTCTTCATAGAGGAGCTGCCCTAGGCCCTTTATCATCTTTGTGTCCCTATCTTATCATGTCATCTATTCTCCTCCAAGAAAGCTAGTCTGATTTCTGCTGTCTACTGAAATGAGATATGTAAGAAGGACATTGTGCAAGTGAGTGTTACAGAATTTCAATATCTGTTGTATACAGCATCCTCAGTGAGTCTTTCAGTGCCTTTCCCATTTTCACATTTTTCCCATTGATGGGCTCAACCTCATGAGCCCATCAGATGAGTCAGTCAGACGAAATCAGAAGAGGGTTGCCTAATTCATGGATTCTCATAACAGTTAGGTGAAAGTTAGGTATTGTCAAGACTAATTCCTTCTTGCTATGCCTAGAAAATGAATTTCAGATACATGGAAAAATTTGACATCAAAAACTTAAGCTTTTCCTGTGATCAGTTTAATGTTTCTTTGTTTAAATGACAGTCTGGCACATACTTTGAACCAGTCATCTGCTCTGAACAGAAAGAGACAGATGGCAATTTATGATTTATTTTAGGTCCCTACATTTGGACAGAATGAAAAGCCTTCTGGTACTGCTTATCTTTTCACTGGATCAAATTTCTATTTATGTTCTTAATTCCAACTCTGAAATGTGTTATTGAAATGATGCCTGATATAATTTTGTGTATATACACCATAAAATGCAACAAGATTTAACACAGTACATCTTCCTGAGATTGAAAAACTATATTATACATTGTTATTCCAGATAGATAAAAACAGTTCAGGACACAAAATACCCAACTTGCTAATTATAAATTAAAAACATAATAATACTTCTTGTTAATATAACATTTATATAATTTACTATTGTTCTGTGTTTTTTTAATATATATTTGTCAGCTGGACTATTGTTTAGTAAACACTGCTTCCCATCTGCTAGTGCTTAAGAGTCTTAGAATGCTCTACACAGAAATAAATAAATAAATAAATATGAAGAGATTGCTTAAATCTGCAGGCTGAGCTTATCATGCTTCTCACTGAAAATAATCATAATTTTAGTTCTTTCAGATTATTTTAAGAAAGATTTAATTTAGAGTCACCTTAGTGTATGTAATATTTGCAGTATCTAACATCTTCATGCATCACCCTATGTTCCCGTATCAAACAGTGAGACAGACGCTTGGAAATAAGGAAGAAAAAATCAACAGTAGGTGAGGTAAAATGCCACAAAAAATATACTTACACATAAAGCTGTAATTGAAATAAAATCTATCCTTACATTGTTAACAAAAGTAGTCAAATTCCTTTTGAACTGAAAATAGCAGAAACTCGATAACAAAAAAATTTGTGATGCGTTATTTCTTGTACATATCTCCCTGTCTTTCTTTGAACATGAGAAAGTTCTTTACTTGCATTTATAGTTTATAGTTTACTTGCATATAATAGTTTAATGTCATATCCAGAATAACACCAAAGTAAAAAGGCAAACTTAATCAGATACTGTGTGATAAGTCAGTGTTAGAAAGATATTTCCAGTTGTAATAAGAAGTGATGCAGCAATGGAAATTACATCTAAATTGCTATATATTTTTCATAATTTACAATCAAAAACAGTGATTATGAAGAGAAAAAATATATTAAGATGATCAGCAGAACAAAAACTTAGTGAGAGAAAACTGAAAAAGCACAAACTGTTTAGCCTCACAAAGTTGAAAAGGATGTGAATGTGATGCACACACCAACATTTATCTTTGCAAGCTATGTCCAGTGTTCCTGCATGACACTGCCTGCTAAAAGAGACAGTGCTACCAAATCCTGCAGCTTTGGCCAGGAGCTTCTGGCTCAAGTGCAGCTGCAGACATGTTGCACATGAAAGAACATTTCTATTGGCATGTATTGAGCTATACTGCACTGCAGTGAGTGCTGCAGTCTTTATTGCTTCCTGTGTTAGGCTGTCTCTCAGTCTTGCTCTGTAAATAGTACTCAGTAGTGACATAGAGACCAGACTGCATAAGCTATCCTTTCACTTTATTTGGATAGATGGGAAAGGGCAGATTAGTGAATCATTTATAAGAAAAAGTAAGGATAGTGTATTTTTAAAGATCCTCACAACTTACTGCATAGGTACTTTTCTATGGCATCCTTATCTGCAGTGTGACAGAAAACAAATTTCAGACCACTAATCTCATTGTGATGCTGTAAATAATTAAATAAATAGTAAAGAAATTACAAGGCAAGCTTTTCTGTTGGCTATGACAAAAACAACAGATTTTAAGAATAACATTGCAACATTATATGCTGAAAATATGATAATCCAAAAAAATATCTTCACAAAGGATCTGGGTACAGAGTTTGGCAGAGTTTTAAAAAAAAAAAAAAAAAAAAAAAAAAAAAAAGTCTTGTTTTTAGATACCTTTATCTTCTTATGTTTTGTTCTCTAAACCTCCCTCTTTTCCACTGGGAATAACTGCAAAAATTGAGATAATGCATTAGGAATCCAACTGATTTTTACCTTCTGAAAACACACCACTTGTTAGGGATAATCACTTTATATAATAGCTTACACACATATGTTATATATCTATATATCTTAAATCAAGTTTGTGTACTTCTATACACCACAAGAAAATATATAAAAACCAATCAACTGCTGCATCTTTATATGTATTTAACTGGTATATTTCTATTTCCAACCTTTTGTTCAGATAGAATTTCATAGTTGCTTACCTCACATCTATACAGCATTATGATATCCTGAAACACACACAACACATTTGGAGATCTTTCCAAATACAAATTTTGGTAAAATAGCTTATTTAAATACATCTTGAAATCTTGAAGTACAGTAATAGAAGCCACAATACCTAGAAATATCTATAAGCAGCAGAAATTATTCTGATCATTGTGATTTTACATTTAATTATTTTTATAGTATCTTTCCATTTTTATTTTCCTCTTTTTTTTTTTTTTTTTTTTTCCTTTATTGAGCACAAAACTAGAAGTCTTTTACAGTCCACTGAAAGGAATATTAACATCATTCATTTTACCTAATTGTAGGCATCCGACTCACAGGTGGTTCAGAATAGCAAATTTTGTGCCAGAAATTCAACAGAATATAGGAATATTCCATTCTGATATATTCACAGTGCAATATAAATGTTGAGAATGCCTTCAGATGGACATTTCTGATGAGGTCACTGAAATACAGGTTGTGAAGATCAAATTAATTTATTTTTTAACTGCTGATCTAGTAAAAAGTTACATCGGACTTTCAGTAATTTATGTCACAGTAACTCTAGACTCTTTCAAGGATTATTTTGGTATATCCACTGTCTGAACACACTTTTTAATTTGATTTTTGTTGATTACATAATTACATAAAATACTCTATTTTCAGTTCATGGCTGCACTTCATTAAGTTCATAATGACACTTTAGGAACTACTAGGATACATTAATAAATTTAAATATTCTGAGAAGTCTTAACTACAGAAATTAATTTACCAGGATTTTAATCCGCAATGAAACCACAGAAGTATCATCTTCACTCATCAACTGGTGTATATAAAAAGAGAAAACATTAAATACCCCAGTTATAACATGAAATTTACCACAGTATAAAAAATCTCCAAAATGTGTAACTTGACCAGCAAATTGTAATGCACATATATATAGTACTGATCGAGAAAATGGTTTAAGATTAACTCTAATATTAATTTGCAGAAAATGGAAGTCATCAGGATTTAAAACTTCTTTCCTGACAGAAAAAAAGTCTGTTTTCAGTTCCATATAATGTAGTTCATATCTTCCTTGTCTTAAACTGTACATCAGTACACCCACTCTTTCACTGTTCTCAGACTCTATCTGCTGCTTTGAATTTATTTAGTCCATCAATCATGCTAACTGGTGCTTTGTTTATTCAGATCACAGGTGTATATATACAATATCAAAGCTGTCCATTAGGCTGGAGAGATCCATCTTTCCATTACAACAGAAAATTCAACAAAAACAAAGGGAATTTGGATCATACTGAATACAAAACTCACCTGAAAGTTGAATTTGCATATGAATTTGGATTTAAA
The DNA here is from genome assembly GCF_987193195.1 of Phasianus colchicus. Classification (NCBI taxonomy): domain Eukaryota; kingdom Metazoa; phylum Chordata; class Aves; order Galliformes; family Phasianidae; genus Phasianus; species Phasianus colchicus. The sequence continues at coordinate 98,006,606 of NC_143437.1, read as the reverse complement.
GTGTGTTTTTCTCATCTTAGGAATGAAACTTTCAAGAGGAAGATCTATGTGCCTCAAAAATATTTTTGATTGTGTTTTTTTAGCTGCATGAATTTGTCTGTTAAAAATTATAAGCTCTCTCCACAGTCCTTCTGCAAATTCAGACTCAGTCATATGCTTGTACATAGACCATCACAGATATGGCAAGTGCTGACCTTTAACATAAGCTCAGATATTTTTTGGAGTATGTGCTGAGTATGATCTGGATCTTATATCTTCTGAAGAAAGTATTCCATTCCTGCTCCAAACCTACAAAGATGCATTAATTAAGGTATTTGAACTGCCTAGCTTAATTACATATTATATTTGGCTGTGTAATACCATTTTGTTTATTCAGTAACTCTTGCTCATGCAAGTCAATTAAAACAGCTTGGACAACCTTATGCTGAAATCAAGAAAAATAATAACTTCTTTGTTACCTAGATCTTCCAGATTTGTCCATCACTCTGCTGCAAGAAGTTATCTAGTAAATGACTAAGACTTGGAAACTGGGATTAATATGTCAGAACAAAATATCAAGATAAGAAATCTCAATATATTTATAATCTCAGGGGTACAGTGGTATTTTTGCACATTTAATAAAACAACAATAAGAAATTAAAGAATTAAAATTACAGTAATTATTTTGTTTGCTTTACAGAGTCAGAGTCATGGAACAGGATCTACTTTTACTAGCACTGTGGAAACACAAATTATATGCATATAAATGAAAATTAAAGGTTGCCTGTATAAGCTCATAAAATGTGTATACCTCTCAAATTTATAGAGTGTCTTAACTATGTTTTTCATACTGACATTTTCTAAGTTTTTCAATATTGAAATCATAACTTCGTGCTCACGGGCTCTTGTCCTGATGGGGGACTTCAACCATCTGGATATCTCCTGGATAGACCACATGGCGAGTTGCAAAAGGTCCAGGAGGGTCCTGGAATGTGTTGATGATAACTTTCTGGTCCAGGTGTTGGACAGACCGACCAGAGGTGAAGCGTTGCTGGACCTGCTGCTCACCAATGCGGAGGAAATCATTAATGGTGTTAAGGTTGGAGGCAGCCTGGGTTGCAGTGACCACTCTCTGGTCAAATTCGTGATCTCGAGGGATGTGGGCCTGGTGAAGAGTGGCATCAGGACCCTGAACTTTGGGAGAGCAAACTTTAAGCTGTTCAATGGACTGTTGGCCGAGATCCCCTGGGATGCTCTCTTTAAAAACAAAAATGCTGAGGAGAGCTGGTTACTCTTCAAGGATGCCTTCCTGAGAGCGCAAGAACTCTCTGTCCCACTGAACAAGAAAGCAGGCAGAGGAGGGAGGAAGCCAACGTGGCTCAGTAAGGACCTGCTGGGAGTGCTGAGGGTGAAGAAAAGTGCGTACAAGCTCTGGAAACAAGGGCATGCCACCTGGGAAGAATACAGGGATGCCGTCCAGACTTGCAGACATGGGATCAGGAAAGCCAAAGCGCAGGCGGAACTGAACTTGGCGAGGGATGTGAAAAACAACAGGAAGACTTTCTACAGGTACATTGGCCAGAAGAGACAGGCCAAAGCGAGTGTACCTCCTTTGGTAAATGTAAAAGGAGAACTGGCTTCAACGGACGGAGAGAAGGCTGAGGTACTGAATGAGTTCTTTGCCTCGGTCTTCACTGGTGGCCAGGGTTCCAGTACTTCTCCTGTCCCTGAGCCCTGCATCCCTACACCTCTGGGTGGGGACTGGGGTGGTAAATCCCCTGCTGTGAGGACAGAGCAGGTCCGAGACCGCCTCGTTAGACTGAATGTGTACAAGTCTATGGGGCTGGATGGCATGCATCCCAGGGTTCTGAAGGAGCTGGCTGAGGTGGTTGCCGAGCCGCTCTCCATTTGAGAAGTCATGGCTGTCAGGTGTGGTCCCGGATGGTTGGAGGAAGGATCACGTCACTCCCATTTACAAGAAGGGGATCAGGGAGGACCTGGGGAACTACAGACCGGTGAGTCTCACCTCTGTGCCTGGGAAGATCATGGAACAGATCATCCTGGATGACATGGTCATCCACATGAGGAAAGGGCATGTGATCTGAGACAGCCAGCACGGCTTCACCAGGGGAAGGTCATGCTTGACCAATCTGGTGGCCTTCTATGATGGAGTGACGGCATCAGTGGACAAGGGAAAGGCAACCGATGTCATTTACCTGGACTTGAGCAAGGCCTTTGACATGGTCCCCCACCACATCCTTATCTCCAAACTGGAGGGATGTGGATTTGGTGGATGGACCACTTGATGGATAAGAAACTGGTTGAAAGGCCGCAGACAGAGGGTGGTCATCAATGGCTCTATGTCCAGGTGGAGGCTGGTAACGAGCGGCGTCCCCCAGGGGTCTGTCTTGGGACCGGTGCTCTTTAACATCTTTATCAATGACATTGATGATGGAATTGAGTGCACCCTCAGCAAGTTTGCTGATGACAGCAAGCTGAGTGGTGCAGTCGACACGGTTGAAGGAAGGGATGCCATTCAGAGGGACCTCGAGAGGCTAGAAAGGTGGGCCCGGGTGAACCTGATGAGGTTCAACACGGCAAAGTGCAGAGTTTTGCACTTGGGCCGGAGGAATCCCAGGCATCCCTACAGACTGGAAGGAGAGGTCCTTGAGAGCAGCCCTGTGAAGAAGGACCTGGGGGTCTTGATGGATGAAAAACTTAATATGAGCCAGCAGTGTACCCTTTCGACTTGGAAGGCAAATGGGATCCTGGGCTCCATCAAAAGAGGGATGGCCAGCAGGGACAGGGAGATGATTGTTCCCCTCTACTCTACTCTTGTGAGGCCCCATCTGGAATACCGCGTCCAGGTCTGGAGCCCCCAGTAGAAGAAAGACAGAGAGACCCTCTGGAGAGGGTCCAGAGGAGAGCCACAAAGATGATCAGGGGACTGGAGCACCTCCCATATGAAGACAGGCTGAAGGAGCCGGGCTTGTTCAGCCTGGAGAAAAGAAGGCTGCTGGGTGACCTCATTGCAGCTTTTCAATACCTAAAGCGAGCCTACAAATGGGAGGGGAATCAACTCTTTGAAAGGGTAGATAACTGCAGGACAAGGGGAAATGGTTTTAAGTTGAGGGAGGGGAGATTTACGTTGGATGTCAGGGGGAAATTCTTTACAGAGAGAGTGGTGAGGTGCTGGAACAGGCTGCCCAGGGAGGTTGTGGATGCCACGTCCCTGGAGGTGTTCAAAGCCAGATTGGATGGGGCCCTGGGCAGTCTGGTCTAGCATTAGGTGGAATGGTTGGTGGCCCTGCATGTGGCAGGGGGGTTGGAGATTCATGATCCTTGAGGTCCCTTCCAACCCTGGCCATTCTGTGATTCTGTGATTCATTTCAATTCATGACCTTGTTAGTATATAAGCAGGTATATATATTTTTATTTTTAGCATTTATCTCCAGGGCATTGTTTCAATCGATAAGTGATGTACAAGACTAAGATGATTTTTTTTTTCCTTTTGTTTGTTTCTTTTTAGTCCTATCATTTGCATCTTTGCATTAAGTATAAATGATACATGCCTGTTTGTAAGAAGTTGAAGTAGCTGAGATCTCCATTTGGTGTTGCGTGCTTAAATTTTGAAATTAAATTAAATTCAAATTAGGATGGATATATCTCTCCTCCAATCAGTACCTGTAATCCAAATAAAAAAAAAAAAAAAAAAAAAGGTTTTTCACTTTTTTCACTTTTTTCTCCTAAAGGAAATATTACATCCTAAACTATATGGAATTGGAATTTTGTGGGTACTGTTGTTGTTGTTGTTTTAACAATAATATGTGTGTTTTAAAAGATTATTAAATGCTTAGTTTTTATAAGGCCTTAAAAGTCTGAGAATGTTTTATTTCTATGTAGCATATGCAGTGTTGTTCTGGGGTATTAAATGTCTATTCATAAATAAAGTGGTAGTCTTTTATCAAAACTAAGAAAAAGCTCATCATATGGTAAAAAATGTCTGAAGTCATGAAAGTAACCTGTTTTTATTACTTTTCACTAAGGACTACTTATCTGGCAGCAGTTACGGTGAAAAGGCAGACAAAATTCTTTGAGTTTTAATTAATAATTGCGTTGTGAAAGATAGTGGGAGTCTAAAAGTCAGTCCCTTGTTGAATATCTTGGCAGATTTTGTTGGGATTTTTTTGTTCTTTCTGCAGCTTTACTTGTAGGCTTGGTGCATGTAGAATGCTACGTAAAACTGTGATTTTGTAAGGAGTCTTTTAGGGGAAAAAATAATAAAAAAAATAAAATGGCAATTGTTCAGCATAACATGGTATTTAGTAGTATTTATAGATCATAATATGTGTAGATAGAAACACATTTATTTAATACTGTCAAATACATTTCTTTGACATGTGGATATGCTATTATGGTCTGCAATCATCATCAGTGGCATATGTATTTCTTGTAATACTAACACAGGAAGGCACATGGCTTTTATAATAAAGTTCCTTATGTGAGTTACTAATGAGTTACTTATGTGAGAAGATTTTCTTCCAGAAATTTGAAACAGCAGCTGGAATACCAGCTCGGAGCTAATCAACTGGATCTGTTTGGGATTTCAGATAAAAATAATTTTTAAATGTGAAAGGCATTAAATTACATTAGTACAAAAAGACAAGAGAAGTAATTTGTTTATGACAGACTTTAAAAATGGAGGCATAAAACATGTAATTGTGTCTTGTTTACAAACAAGAGAAAATGGAGAAATAAAAGGAATATCAGGGACATTCTATTTCTACAATAGTCAATGTATTGCAGAAAGCAATCTAAGCACTAAAAAGTTTTGAGGGATGTAGATATGAAAAAAAAAATTTACATGTGACAGGTATAAATAATGCAGATTTGCATTCAGACAGAAAGCTAAAGTATTAAAGTGGTATACTATTAGTATAATGAAAAGGAGAAAAAGTTCTTTCAAGTATGCAAGTAGTGTAGATCAGGACAGTTCATACATTGGATCTAAAATGATAAAAAAGAAAATAGAAAAGACATGGATTGGCATCTGGATGAGGTGCTGCGAGATATGGTTTAGTGCTTGTGGTAGCAGCGGTAATGAGAAGATAGTTGGACTAGATGATCTTATAGATCATTTCCAACCCTGTGATTCTATGATTCTATGATTCTATGAATGTTTACTGAATTAAAAGACAATTAGGAAATGGATATATTAAAAAAAAAAACAAAAACAACAAAAAAAAAAAACAGGATAGGAAAAAAAGATTTAGGGGCTGAAGATTCTCACTGGGATGCTGAGCAATGAATTTGCAAAATATGATGGAGTTTATGGAGTTCAGTGTTCATTTAACAGTGCTTGAAGATTCAGAGTCCTAGAGGATTGACAAAGGCAAAAGGTAAAACATAGCATGATAGAATTCACAGAATCACAGAATCACAGAATGGCCAGGGTTGAAAGGGACCTCAAGGATCATGAATCTCCAACCCCCTGCCACATGCAGGGCCACCAACTACCCCATTTAATGCTAGACCAGGCTGCCCAGGCTGCCCCATCTTTGCTAGGTAGGTTGGAGAGCAAGTTGTCATCATGTCTTAATTTTTATGATGAGTTATGTACATCATGTATTGAAAACGTTCAGGAACTTCAAGGACTTTGAAACCGATTCTTATTGTTCTACTTCAGAATATTATAATTATTTTGGTTGGAAAAAGACCTTCAAGATCAGGTCCAACTTGACCTACCAAGTTCCTTACCAGACCTACCGAGTCTCATAAATAGAATATATAAATTGATCACAAAAAGGAATAAATGCCAATAAATCAAATGAATAAATAATATGAAATATTCAAATTGGTTTAGATTTCTTGAGAAGACTCTTAGTATCGTCATGTTCCTCAAAATAGTAATATTTGATAATAATGAAGTGGAATATAAGTAACATCATGATTTTCAAAAAAGCATTATCTAAATATAAAAGTTGATTGTCTGAAAAAAAAAATAAATATATATATATATACAAAGAATTCAACAGGGACTTGAGAATGTTTTACACATATGTGATTATTTATATTTGTAATATGATAATGTATGAATGTTTTCTATATAAAAAACTAAAAGTTCATTGATTTCACCTTTTTATCTCTGTAATCAGTGAACAGCAGATGTTAAGGTGTGCTGTAAAAATAAAAACAAAGATAAAATATAATAAAATTAAAAAATAAAACAGTAAAAGCAAAAGGAAATGCTATAGCTTCTGTCTAAAATCTAATTTAGGGTTACTATTATTAAACAGGTTGTCATAAAAAAAAAAAAAACTTAGCTAAAGAATTGCTGATCTTTATTCACCGAATTTCCTTCCCTTTAATACATCATTAAATCTAGCTTACTGTTCACTTTAAAGAGCTAAAATTGAGGCATTCACATTAAGAAGAATGCTTAATAGTCTTTCAAGGAAAAAAAAAAAAAAAACACTTTACAAAAACATTGCAAATGAAAGATTCTTAAAAGTATTTTGAAATTTGGGATGATGAAATAAAATCAAAACAGTTGTATTTTTGTAATATTAAAAATCATAATCTTATGAACTAGTATTATTCTCAAAATAATATGACCCTTGAAACCAATTCCTCAGTAATTTATAATTTCAACTGCCAAATGATATTAATTACAGACTTTCAAGGGTATGTCATGTGGGAAAGGGAAAAAAAGTAAAAACCAGAATCATATTATTTTCTTGGTAATACATCAAATAAATAAAGAGATATTGGAACATAAGTATAATCAAGATGATAAATCAATAAGAATACATTGTTTTTCAAATGGAAATGGACTGTCTGCATAAGAGACAGATTGCACACTTTAGAGAATGCATCGTGAATTAAGGTCAGGGATAGATTTATGGGAAAAGGCACGTCTTCACTATCATTAAACAGGCAAGACTCTATTGTCTGCCAAGAAATGTTACTTTTAATCTGGATCTCTGAAGCCTGTTGGGACAGTGTTTCTCCAATGAAATTTTCTTGGTACAGTCTAGATGAATCTCAATGTGACATGATGGCTTTTCATAATCACACATTATCGTATAATAGACATTGCCAGTCTCACATTTTGCATTGCTAAACTTTTGCAGGAGCATTCAGCTGCATGCTCATGAATGAAGTTGAATCTCATGTTGTGCCAGAGGAGAATAAGATACTCAAGAATTTTTTCACTGGAGGAGAGTTTAGGCATTTCAACAGGCTGCCAATGGAAGTGGTAGAGCACCCATTCGCAGAGGTACTTAAAAGATATGTGAACATGAAACTTAAGGAGAAGGTCTAGTGGTGAACTTGACAGTGTTATGTGATGGATGTACTTGATAATCTTCTGCAGTCTAAATGATTCTATGGGTCTATAATTATTTTCTAGTCATGAATAGTGATAATGAATACAAACTCTACTTCTATCCCTCCCTGTAGAGAAGTTTTGAAAGATGAATGTGTACTTGTCAAAAAAGGTATTTAACTTCACAAAGAAGTTCTGATGAGATCAAACACTGGAGGAATATTTTTTTACTGATACCAACAGGACGCAATCAGATGTCCTCAGTAAAGAGATCAATTAGCTTGCATACAAAGATATTGCTCATTTATCTTCACTAAAACTGTCATCGATAGAATTAACTGTTCTGTAGTGCTTACATTTAGTTATTTTATATGTATATATATATAATATATATATGTATGCATTGTAAGAATAGGCGATAGCACATATAGTAGCTTAAAACCAGTTTCAGATCACCCAACAAGGCAGAGATCATAATCCAGTAACAAAGAATGAATTATTTACATCTTTATGAGAATCAGGACTCACCAACACTTCAAAAGAGGTAATCTCCTAGCTGCCAGTCCTTAAATGAGTTTAGAGAGTGGTCAACCCATTTTTCACCCCTTCCAGTTGAACAGGTGAATTGCTTCCACTTCACCAGATACTCAGTCACTGGTTCTGGCCATGATCTAGCAGTATACATGTATATAGCTGTTTTCCCTCTAAAGATTGTTTTAAAGAGAAATGTAAAATATATACACAATGATAGGTAGATCTATATGTGTACCCAGATAAATGTGGTACTCCGTAATTTAAAACAGAAAAAAAAAGTTTTCTATAGGGTTCTCTAAGTATTTTTAGATGCTATTTGTTAGCTTTTTTCTTTTCTTTTTTTTTTTTTTTTTCTGTGCTAACAATATACTGTACCTTTTTGAATACAAAAATGATCTGGAGCTAACTCAAGCCTTGATCATTTTAATTTTGCTTTGGTGTGAGTGAGAAAGGAGTTTTGTTTGCTAGAGATAACAAAGGTTTGTATATATAAAGCAAAGAATGTATTGCCAGTGTAACTGAAGTCTTAACAGTCTAATACAAGAATTAGTCCTGACCTAATTACAACAGGAAAAGAGAAGGGATACTTCCATTCAGAAGAATTTTTATTAGCTTTCTATAACATTAATAAGACAATTAAACTTATATAATGTGGGTGTTAACTGTTCTTCATTTCATGTTTTAGATCCACTAGTGTATTTTCAAAACATCTGCTATCACATTTTTATATCTTTCTTTGCTCTGCACTGGTCTGTTAAATTGTTCTATTTCTTACCACTAAAACTTGCTTTGCTCTGGTTACACATCCACACATCTTTAATGGTGAGCAGCTTACAGACATGGTCATTAGTGACAAGACTGTGTCCTCTTATCTTCCCAAGGCTTCACTCTATTTAGCCACCATTTCTCAAGGTGTCTGTCAGCATCCTGGGTCTGTATTTCTCTATACCACATAATCATGGAATTACTATGATAGAACCATAGAGAGGCAAAATTAAAACCAAATAGAGTGATCTCGTCACTTTGAAAAACCACTGCCACAACTAAATCAATAAAACAGCTGCACAGAGGTCAACATTTCTGTAACAGAACGAACTTTACCAGCCTCTCACTTGAGGCCCTGCAGACTTGAGACATAGCCTGTGGCAAGTTGCTAGCAATGACAGTTCTGAATGATGGGGTTAAATGCCTATAGCAAAAAAAGCAAGAGAGAACAGAATAAAAAAGAGAAAAGTTCCTTAAATTAAACATGGCACATTCTGGGGAGCTTAAAAATCAGAATATTTTTTCACAGCTACCCAATGATAATTTGGCAACTTGACTGTATGGAAAATAAAGAAATGTAAAAAGAATAAGAAATAAAGAAATCATGGCTATTCAAGAACCACAAAAAAAAAAAAAAAAATATTTTGGATGCTATTCATCTATAGATGTTGGAATTACACCAAGTGAAACATATTCAAAACTTATTAATGTGTAATATTAAACTCAGGGAATATAAATGATTCTTGAACTGTTATCACCCACACTGCAGATGTTAAAGGAAAGAACATGCCAGTAAAAATTGCTTTAAACTTGGTTAATAGGTGAATGAGTCATATGCAGCATGATACATCATTGAAACATGTAAGTTGTTTAAGTAAGAGAGCTTCAAACACAGTATGAGGGAAATATTTGTATTGCATGAAGTGGGAAGATACACCATTAATGGTGATTCTTCTGCCAGGAGGAGAAAACATAAGGTTAGTCAAGAATCTGTCTCTGCCTTCTTTCTACTGCTGCTTTTACATTGGTGTTATTTTTCACCCAGAAAACTGAATTACTGTTGCTTCCTAATCAATGTGCACAACATAAAGAACTTCCATCTTCTTCTCATGAGCACATTTATTAGATTATGTGTTTTAGAAATGTTTAAATAAAAGATATTATTAGAAACCAGAACTTGCTGCTTATTGAGTGAACTATCACATAGTCACTGGATAAGATGCTTAATTTAATAACATAAGATTCCTGTAATGTCTTTGTGATAACAATAAGCAAAGGTCTGCTGACCTCTTGCATTTTTCCTTCAGTGAATGCCAAGATTTAGACCAACAGTCTTAAATCTTTCTGGCTAACTGCTGTTTGACATAAACTGATGTACAATTTAGATGACATTTGAAAAAGAACTACTGCCAGTGACACTCAAAAATGTTAACACACTTATGAATTGATGCAAATTTCAAGTAGTAGTGACAGATTTTAAGAATTATATTTCAGAGACAGATTTTATTAACTGTAGCTGTAAAGTAAATAGGGCTATTTGTGGAGTAAACAATTGCTCTGGAGAACTAGTTACTTTATGATAATGTAAAATTATTACTATGAATGAAAAGCTCTATATCTCGTAAGAGCTCTTCTGTTGATAGTACTTGAGATGATGCAAGACCTACTTTGTGCAAAAAGATAAAGTTATTCCATAGAGATAGGAATTAGGCAAATGAGCAGTAGTATACCCTAAAGGTCTGTTCTAGAAAGTGTCACTTTCTGCTCTGTTACTCGGTTTTAAGCCCTGTAAATGAAATCTTTACAAAATAAAGTACTGATAGAGTGATCTTGAGAATTCAGGTTTAAAGTTTTTTTCTTACTTGGCTCAAAATTTGTTAACTTGTAAATGTCTTGTGTGAGAAAAGAATATATGTAAGAGCTGTTAAAATGGAAAAAAAAAAAAGAAAACTGTTGTTTTAAGCCAAGAACTTTGTTGAACACACTATTTTCAGACAATTAAGTGATTCATTCAATAACATTTTCATTCTGTCTTGTTACTTCTCTGTGTTTTCTTCATGTTGTTATATTGCGAGATCTCACAGTAAATATCAGAATCGTAAATCAGAATATATTTTTAATATATATAGTATGTATCATAAACATTTCAAATATGAGAAAAGACTGGTCTCAGCTAGGGTATGGCCCAGATCAGAACAGGAGCTTTTTACGAAGAACCTAAGTATAAGTACATGGTACTTAACCTCAGTGAATAAGATTCTTACCATCTCATTTAACCTTTTTTAGATGTAAAAGCTTAAGCACTACATTTAAATGCCAAAAGGAAATCTGAAGTTAATGTATACAGAAAATCGGATAGAGAATAACATTACTGGAGATGTCTGTTTCTCTCAGCTGCGAGATTTTCCTATCAGTTTCAGATCTCACTCTTTCATTTCTGCACGAAGACAAATTTTCCAAGTTAAATAATTAACTTTTTTTTTTTTTTTTTTTCCCCCATGGTGGGCTCATCTGAATGTAGCCCAAAAAAATTCTACATCAAAGATCAAGATGTATCACATAACACAGATGTACCAACAGTATTTTTGGAAGTGCAAATGCATCAAAAGTGTGTTTTAATAGAGGAGAATAGAGCATAATTAATATTATTGATTCAAAAAACTCATAACATTTTACATTATTAGTGCTAAAGGATTTTGTTATCTGAGTTACTCTTGGCCCATGATTTCTCTTCTGCCTTGTTCATTGTGATACTGTCAAAATAATTATTTATTTTTATTTTTCCTTGGAAAGGAAATTTGTTAAATATATAAATTTATGAAATTATATACATTTGTGTATTTTACAAATAGATATATTTCCATTTTCTATCTTCCCTTTTCCTTTAATGTGTGTGAGGCACGCTAAAAGGTATCCAGCTGCGAAGGTATCAGTGGGGAGGTAATCAATGATTTGGTTCTCAGCAGTTCTCTACCAATTGTTGAACTATTGACTGACTTCTAATCAATTGCTACACTGTTCCCATGGTGTCAAATAATGCAGATAAAGCACATGATTAAGGAGAAAAGGCGGCAGGATGCATAACATGGAATGGGACCTCAAAACTTATAAACTGGAGGGCAGATGGTAATGAAAGAAAAAAACAAAGAGTACAGAGTAAACACGAGGTCTAAAAAGAGGATGATTTTATTTAAATCTGCAGATGTAATTATATATGTCAAGTATTGCTTTAAGATGGTAAACTGGAAAAAGATAAAAGGATGACTAAACAATTTTATTTAAGGAAAACTTCAAGAAAGCTTATACACTATATGTCTTATCAGAAATACTAATGGAGAGATGAAATAAGAAAGAAAAGGCAAAATAATGGAAAACAAATCTAAAGTAGCCATAAGGATATACCATATTTGCTATACAATATTAGCACATGGCAGCAAAAAGACACAATGCAATCTTGTCCAAACAGCTCTTTCCCTCATCTTCCTCCATTCAGCTGGGAACAGGTCAGAATTAGTAGGATTAAAACATACTCAAGATGAATTACCAATATGAATCCAAAATGACATACTAAATCTGAAACAAATTAGCATAGAAAATAAATGTATTAGAAATAAAACAATTTACAGGATAATATGCAAGGGCTGCTCTGAAAGCAGCTTATTTTATTATGTCAGCCTATATCATCATAGGCAGATGGTGGTGGTACTGCAGCAGAAGCTGAACCTTCCCGACCTCATAACATTTTGCTGCTGTGTGAGAGATGGCAGCAAAATGGTGTCTAACATAGAAGTGCAGATGAAACAAGGGTGTGTTATTGAATTTGTCCACAGGGAAAAAAATGGCCCCATTGACATCATCAGTGTTTTCTAAATGTTTATGGAGACCAAACAAAGAATGTGAGAACAATGAAGTGGTGGGTGGTACATTTCAGCAGAGGTGACAGTGGGCCCTCTTTGCTGTGCAGATTTTTACAAATGAGGCATGCAGTCTCTTGTTCATGGCTGATAAAAATGCATAGCTAACAACGGTAATTGTGTTGAAAAATAGTGTTTTGTAACAGAATTTGCTCTACTAAATAGTGTCACTGTGCTCTTTATATCTGTTGTGGTTTCCATGGAAACAAGCAGGAAGAATTACTTTCAGAGCAACCTACGTGTGACTTAAAAGAGATGCTAGAAGAATGTTTATGTGATACTTCTGAAAATCTGAAAGTTCACATTTGTTGCATTATGTGTACTCATTCATTAACACCTTTATAGTTTCAAATAATCAAAAGAGTAAGAAAATAAAAAACTAATCACGTGAAAAAGAAATGATAGTAGAAGTACTAGTCCCCAAATTGTACAGTTTATGTTCAATTAGTTCTTCTATCACGGATTTTTATTTTAATGTTGGAAGTCAGTGTCTGTGACTCAGTTCACTACCTTTATTGTGGTGATAACAGCACATTTATACCTCTCAGGAGTGTTGTATAGTTTAACAAATGTAATTAATGGTTGTGAAGTGTGATATTAGGATCATATTAATCTATTGTGTAGATGTTAAGAAGTGAGGTTAAAATATGGAGAGGTATTTCTTCTATGCATGCACTGTCCGATTCTAAAAGAAGGAAAGTGCAGGCAGTTTGCATTGGCTGCAAAAATTTTCTGAAGTTTTGTGCCTCTGAAAACCAGTTGCCTTTAGCTTCTGTCTGTTAGATGTGGGCTGTAACACAAGCCTTTGCTAAGATCTTACTTTTTTCAATCTTTCAAATATTACAAATATTTACTATCTTAGTCTAAATGTTAGCAGCATGTGATCAATAAAAGAAGCCCTTCCATGTTAATAAACATCACTTTTCTTGTCAATATATTAATTTTCAGATTATTAATCTCACTAGGAACCATCTACGACAATTAGGAAAATATGAATTAAAAAGGCTTAAAGTACTTCTAAAATCAGTAAAATAGTGGAATGGAAAAACATGAAACTATATTGGAAAGATTAAAAAGTATTGGAGAACCCACCTGGGAATTGAAGCAAATCTTGACACAGAAATCGGAGCAAATCTTTTTTGACAAACATTTAAAATGAGGGACAGTCAGGGACAGAGTCCTATGTATTACTCAGAAACATGGATATTTACTACTGAGAATAATAGCAGAGTCCAGTTTTTCAGTTTATTGAGCAGCTTAGATAGCTCTTCAAAACAGAAAAATTTCAAGAATTTCCTTCCAATAAAGAGGGTAATCATGGGATCACTGGATTATCCAAGCTTGGCTGGACACAGAAGACCTTAAATCCAGCTTTCTTCTAAAAGCCACCTCAGTGCTAAGGTCGGAACAGGTTTATCATAGAATCCTTAGAGTTGGAAGGGACCTCTGAGGGCCATCTAGTCCAACTGCCCTGCAATGAACACCACAGATAGATCAGGTTGCCCAGGGCCTGATCCAGCCTCATCTTGAAAGTCTGCAGGGGGGATGGGGCACCAACCACAACATTAGGTAGCCTGTTCCAGTCCAGATCCTGCAAAAGACTCTATTCTCTTCTTTCCTGTAGCTCCCCTTTAGATACTAAAAGGTTGCTATTAGGTCACCTCACAGCCTTTTCTTCTCCAGGCTGAACAGCCCTGGCGCTCTCAGCCTGTCCTCATAGGATGAGGAAAGCTGAGGTTTCCCTGGGATTTATTCAGTTCATATTTGAACATCTCCAACGACAACCTGCATAACTCTACAGTGAACCTGTTTCACTGCTTGTCTGTCCTCATAAGGAAAAAGTTTCTTTTATATCCAGTCTGAACTTAGGAACACCTGTCATCCTGCCAGGGTGAATTGCTGGCTCATGCTGTTTGCTGCCCAAAATCAATTCCTTGGCTTTTACCACAGAGGTGCTTCCTCAGCCTGTGCTGGTTTGAAGTATTTCTTTTTTGGCAGGTGTAGGACTTTACATTCATCCTTGATGAACATCTTCAGGTTTCCGTCAGGCTATTTCTCCAGCCTGACTAGGTTGAATGGCAGCACAACACCACTGACTGTCCTTGATGTGTTGCATACAGGGTGTTCTTTATTTTATGTCATATGGGGGCTGTTCTTTGTTTGATGTCATCACATGGCGCTGTTTAGTCTGGGGAAAAGGAAGCTGAGGGGAGACTTTATTGCTCTCTTCCAGTACCTAAAAGGTGCTAACAGCAAGAGTGGGGTTGGTATCTTCTCACTGATGACAGGTGACAAGACAAGGGGAAATGGCCTTAAGTTGCACCAGGGTAAGTTTAGGTTGGATATTAAGAAACACTTATTTACAGAAAGGCACTTTCTGTAAAGCACTGTTATAGGCTCCCCAGGGAGGTGGTTGAGTCACCATCCCTGGATGTGTTTGAAAACTGTTCGGACATGATTTAGTGGAGGACTGTTAGGGTAGTATGGTTAGGTCATGCTTGGACTCAATGATCTTTAAGGTCTTTTCCAACCTGAGTAATTCTGTGATTCTATGATTCTATGATCTGTAAACTTCAATTGCTCCCCACATCCCTACTGGTAGGGATCCAGACATAGAGGCTTGGAAGACCTTGTTGGGAAAATAGAACAAAAAAGGCATTTCTGCACTGTATCACCTATTACATAAGTTCCACAACAGGGTCACATTTGACTACTAAAGTAATAATGGAAGATCCTGTTGCTTTGATGTCACTTGCACATGCCAATTTTACATGAGGTTTGACTTTCCTAACATGCCTAAACAGTATTTATATATTTCTCTTTTGTAGTCTGTTCCTGTTTCTATAGCTTTTCCTTTGTACTGGAATTCCATGACGAATCAATCTATTATGTCTACTTTTTTGCCTAAGTATCAGAATGATGCTGTTTGCATAGTATTTGACAAATTCCAGGAGTATGCTATTTGGTTGCAATATTTCCACTTATATTTCATACCATAAAAGTTAAGAACATATTCCTCATTCCCTTTTAAGAAAGTGGAAAGAGGGAAGGTTGTTTAAATGAAGGTTTATCCCTTATTAATGGACAGAGATTAGGAAAGAAACTTTGAACAGAATCACTACTTTCAGATATCTAGACTTAATAAATCTTCACCAGGATACATTAAACTGTAGTTTTAATTTTTTTTGTTCTCTGGTAACTCAGTTGAATGATTAGTGAATGTGACAGAAGTAGAAGAGATACTTTTCCTTTGTCCATTTAGAAAAATATAGTGCAAGGGAGGCTGACAAAAACAATATTCCTGTAAGGCTTAGCACCTCCGTAAGCATCAGCTAATATCTCTAACAAAGTGAATATGGCAATGAAACAGAACACTGTAACCAGACTGCATTTTTTCAAATGTTCAAACTTTTTTAGAACAAAAATCTTTATGTGACATTTCTCTGATATTTATTTGTCTATTGGTCTCTCAGAATCTGTACATGAGATCTCTAAAAAAGAATATACTGAGTACCCCTTCTTGAATTGTAGGTGAACTTTGAGAAAAGAAATCTCTCTAATGGGTGAGCTACAGTCACATGTCACATATTCCTTTAGTTCTTTGATGGGATTCTTGTGATCCAGTGTATATATTCACAGAGCAGATCATTATCTCGGAATTAGTTTACAGTATGTTCTGTAAACAACGAATCTAAAGAATAGACAGCAGAACTTAAAACATGAATTGAGTTATACCTTACAAGTTGAAAATGCACCTTTCTATGAAAGCACTATGAGAGCACTTGGCTCTCTCCATTAACTCAAAAAGGAACATAGGACGACAGGATGAGATTGCAGATATGCACTGCAGAAATCTCACATTAGGTGAGATGAATTCCACCTTGTTGATGACCATTCAGTTCCAAAACCCCAACACCAACACCAACAGACATTATTAGTATGACTCTACTGTGCAAATGAAGCATTTATGAAGACATTCATTACAAGATTAATATCGAAGTTGGCTGTAAGTAAATTGAGCTATTATTAAAAATGTTTCTTTGTAATTAGGCTATTGTCATATTTTCTCACAAAAGCCAGACAATATGGTTCCCAACAAGCTAATTCAAATTCAGTGATCTTTGTTTACTTTCTGATTTTATTCATGACATATTGTGTTTTAACAAAAGAAAAAACTTAGGAGACAGACTGTTATATTAAGAAATATAATGAAGTATCCTGATTTTTCAGACTGAATTATAGTAATGAACATTAGAAAAATATTGTGAAGAATTAATACTTATTTGGCACATAAAAAACTGTTTATCTGAAATATTTATTTCATCTTCAAGCACATTTTTATAATCACCTAATTTATTTTTAAAAGCTCTTATTATATCTTCAAGTCTAATTGATTTATTAATAATAAATGATCTGATTATCAGTAATAATCCTTTGTACATTTTTTTCTCACTTTGATGTTGCTCACACTATATTTGGTGCTGTTCCACTGCATTAATGAAAGCAGGAGAAAAAATGAAGTATTAGATCTAAATTATCTTCAGTTATTTAAAACCCTTATTATCATCTGGTTCAAAAATCTATTGTATATATCCGTAGCATGCCTTTGGCAGGTTTGATTTAGCATATGATCTGCTATTGAAATTCTCCTTAGTTTCTATGTCACAAAATAACATCTGATAGTCTTTATGAGGTGAGAGTTCTCTTTTTAGTGCATTCTTGGTGCAAACATTTACTTCTTATTTAGTGGGAAACAAAGAAAATATATAACATAGAAACTTTGCTTCAGAATGAAACAGGAACTACGGTATAGACAATTTGCTGTTGTATAAACATTAAATCTTTGAATGGAGCAACAGAAGTGTCAAGCACTGAAATGGCTCTAAAGAAGAATAGAACTTATCTATATACATAAGTTATATATAGTTGTATATATATGTAAATATATATATAGTTATATATATATGTATATAAGAATTTGTTCTAGCAAATCTAATCTGCATAAGCCTAGAATGCAGAGGTACCTTAAAGATAGCAGAAATTCTTTGTTTTTTTGAATTTCTCTGCATATTAAACAAGAGAACACAGAGCAATGTAAGGCTAGACTCAAACATTCAATTTGCACTAGTTCACTAGTTTCAATCTTTTGGCTATTTTTTTTTTCATGGAAACAACAGGAAATGCAAAGAACACAATAACACTATTTGATCGAGCAAATTCTCAGCTGCAAAACACTGTTTTTCAACATAGTCACTATGAGTAGCTGTGTACTTTCGCCAGCCATGAACCGAAGACTGCATGCCTCACTCATAAAACTCCACAAAGCAGGTGACCCACTGTTACCACTGCTGAAATGCATCACCCACCACCTCACTGTGCTCACATGCTCTTTTTGGTGTCTATAAACATTCAGCAAGGGTCTGTGAATGTCAGTGGGTGCAATTTTTTCCACGTGGAGGAATTCAATGGCACACCTTTGCTTCAAACACACTACCATGTCATGTGCTATTTTGTCAGACTGCCACTCTGCTGCCAATTGTCACACAGAAATAAAATGTAATGAGATATTGGTAGGGAGGTTCAACCTTTCTGTTATACCACCAATATCCACATCTGATGTTATGGGCCAACATAGTAAGACAAGAATCAATATCATTGGAACAGCCCTCTTAAAATGTACAATATCATTAATACATAAGTATGAAAACACTTTAAATATTGTTAAAGCATTAAAAAAAAAGGAGAGGGAAAAAAAAAAACCACCATAAAACCACTGGAATAGTTGACCCTGCATTTCTGAAACTGAAACATCACTCTTGTTTGATGACAAAAGTTGCAATCCTTAGTGAGGTCTCAAGGTGTTCATCAGAGATCTTTGATGAAATTGTACTTTTCCTGTACTTCATCGTTGACAATAATTGCTTTAAATGTGTGTAATGCCAAAGAGAGATGACATGAATAAGGTGTGACTGTGAAGTGATGGATATTTTTCTCTGCTGAGGTAGGATTATGAAAGTCTGGTAAAGAGACATGATCAGATTTTTTAGTTGAATATCCAATTGAACTCTATACATTCCATTTGAAAATTTGCAGATCATGTATTTATATCTACTGAAAATGGTCTTGTGTAGTAGGCGTGGCGAGGAGACGGTGTGTGACGGGGTCAGGTTCCCTATGCTCAGGGCTTGCCAGGTGCTGTCCCACGATAGGACAGCGTGAATGCAAGGGGTGTAGACAAAGCGGGACGAGAATATTTAAGTGCCTGCTACATCTTAATAAACGCCATTTTGCTTCACCTATACTTGGGGTCTGTGTGAGCATTTGGCCCCGACCTGGTTAGGGGTCGGTTTCGCTGGCAAAGCAGCATCTTATGGGGTGGAAAACGAATGATGCAGAGAGAGCAGCAACAAGTGGTGACCCCGACGTGATCTGCCCTGTGAGTAGTAGCTGCCCGGCGTGCCCGTAAGGCGGTGGAACCTGTGAGGTGGCGGCAGGTCGCCTACGGAAGACACACTGCGGTGGAACCTGTGAGGTGGCGGCAGGTCGCGTGTGTAACTAAAATTAAGGTATTTTTACATTTCTGTAAAAGTTATTGCGGTAAGACCGTTCCTTCTAAGAAGGAGATTGCGGCCGTGTTATCGCGGCTAGAAAAGGAGGGTGAGCTGGACTCCCCTCAACAGGTGCTCGATTCAAATAAGTGGGACTCACTCACTTCGGCGCTGTGCCAGCGCGCCATGTCCGACCAAAAAGCCTCAGAGCTTAAAACGTGGGGCTTGATACTTGAGGCTCTCAAAGCGGCAAAGGCAGAAGGAGGGTTCGGGGAGGATCGGAGCGTGACGGGGGCTGCCGGGAGCGGGTCTTTGCTTTCTCATAGATCCGACGAGGCCAAGATGGCGGCGACGGCAGAGAGCGGAGGCGGAGAGACGGAGAAGAAGGAGTCGCCGAGTCAGTCATGTGAGCCGACAGCTCCGCCCCCGCTTTACCCTGCCCCGTCTTTATGCCCTTCTTTGGACAAAACGTCTCAGCCAGAACCGCCCCTTGAAGAACGCGATAGGGCGGTAGGCGGAGCGGGGCGGGGGAGCCCGCGCCGGGGGGGGAGCCCGTGCCCGGGAGGGAGCCCGCGCCGGCGGGGGGGCCTGGTTACTGACTGGGCTAAAGTTAAAGAGAAAGCGAAAGAAAAGGGCGTAGCGAATCCAGCCGCGTTTATAGTTAGCCCTACAAACACGGGCGCTTTCTCTATCGCATCGGGTTATTGCGGAATCCGATTGGCCTTCTACATGGCCTACAGGGGCGGCACAGATGATAGCGGGAGTGGGAGGAACAACGCCCACCCGGAGGTCCGCCCAGATGGTTGAGATTATCGTAATCAGCAGGGATGGTTCCCTGGAAAGGCCTGTTCTGCTTACCCCGTTAGTGGCGCAGGTGCCGGGAACCCTCTTGGGGAGGAACTTTCTGCGGAGTGTGGCAGCAGGCATAACAATTTATAGTGGGCGCCACGATCTGCCAATTGTCGGCGCAGTATGCGATCCCACTGCGCTGGAGACAGGAAGTGCGACCTGTCTGGGTGGATCAGTGGTCCTTACCGACAGAATAGCTTGTAGCGCTTCACGCATTAGTATAGCAAGAGCTTCGCTTAGGTCATATAGAACCCTCTCTTAGTCAATGGAACACTCCTGTATTTGTGATAAAGAAGCGGTCAGGATCCTATCGCTTGCTGCACGACTTGCGCGCAGTTAACGCTCAGTTAGTGCCTTTTGGTGTAGTTCAGCAGGGTGCGCCCGTACTATCCGCTGTGCCTGCAGGCTGGGGGGTTGTTGTTATCGATTTGAAGGATTGCTTTTTCTCCATACCCCTGGCTGAGCAAGACAGGGAGGCTTTTGCCTTTACGGTTCCTGTCCGTAATAACCAAGGCCCGGCTCGTCGGTATCACTGGCGAGTGCTCCCACAAGGGATGGCGTGCTCTCCCACGATCTGTCAGATAGTGATTGAC
Source organism: Phasianus colchicus (assembly GCF_987193195.1). NCBI lineage: Eukaryota > Metazoa > Chordata > Aves > Galliformes > Phasianidae > Phasianus > Phasianus colchicus. The sequence goes on along the minus strand of NC_143437.1, from coordinate 97,986,097 downwards.
AGAGTTCTGAGTCCGGTCCGACAGTCCCCTAGGCAGTTCCTCCTGCTGCACTATATGGATGATCTGCTGCTATCATCCCCGACCCCATCGGGGCTCCAGTCATTAGAAGCCCAAGTGGTGACGCTCCTGACATCAGCCGGCTTCACTATTTCTGCTGAAAAGATCCAGAGAGGATCGGGGGTCCAGTTTTTAGGATATCGGCTGGGAGACAAAACTGTCCACCCAGTCGGGGTTGACATCAAACCCCGGATACGCACGCTATGGGATGTGCAGAAGCTAGTAGGAGCCCTACAATGGATTCGAGGGGCACTGGGGATCCCTCCTCGCCTCATGCAGCCATTTTATGAGCAGCTTAAAGGCTCAGATCCGAACGAGGCGCGTTCCATCACGCCCGAAATGGCAGAGGCATGGAAGGAAATAACAGAATCCTGTTGTCATTCGGCTCTGTCTCGATATGATCCTGGAAGGGAGCTGGAAGTGGCTGCCTGTAAATGCGAGAGTGGGGCGGCTGCTGTTATAGGCCATGACTTGGGAGCCAAACCGCAACCATTGTGGTGGCATTTTTCCGTTCAGCCCACGCGTGCGTACTCCTCCTGGCTGGAAATATTGGCTAGGCTTCTTCGTAAGTGCCGTCATACGGCTGTTAGAGCCTTTGGACAAGAACCTTCTATTATCTATCTCCCTACATCATTTCGTGATTCTTTACCACTCCCAGAGCCCATCTTGCTTGCTTTGGAAGGGACATCAGCTTCCCTCACATTTGCGGACTCGCCCCCTATTTTCAAACTGGCGAGACCATTGCAGCTGTCGTTACAGTGCAGGGTGCAAGACTCGCCCGTGGAAGGGCCTACCCTGTTTACCGATGCATCATCATCAACGGGGCAAGGGGCAGTAGTGTGGGAAACAAATGGTCGCTGGGATTCCATAATCTTCACAGATCCGGGCGCCAGCGTTCAGATGCTCGAGGTCAGGGCTGTTGCGATGGCGATTGTTTATTGGCCCTCCCTTCCCTGTAACATAGTCACAGATTCTGCTTTTGCAGCTAAGCTCGCTTTGAAAATGGGCCAAGAAGGCATCCCTAGTACGGAAGCAGCGCTTATCTTAGAAGATGCTTTGTGCACCCGAGTAGAGCCTATAGCAATTTTACATGTAAGAAGTCATTCGGATGTACCAGGATTCTTTTCAGAGGGCAACGCAGCCGCAGATGCGGCTGCAGGGTCCCGTGTCCTGACGATCCGAAAGGCCAGAGATCTCCACTCCACGCTTCACATAGGCGCCAGGGCACTCGCTCGAGCCTGTGGTATTTCCATTACAGCTGCAAGGGATGTGGTGCAGGCCTGCCCTCACTGTAATTCAGCTCCTGCTATTGGGGCGGGGGTCAACCCCCGCGGCTTAGGGCTGCTGCAAATATGGCAGACGGACTTTACGTGGGAGCCGCGAATGTCACCTCGGTCGTGGTTGGCAGTTACTGTTGACACAGCCTCCACGATGATCGTGGCTACCCAACACGGAAAAGCTAATTCTACCTCGGCCCAGGCCCACTGGGCTGTGGCTATTGCGGTCCTTGGCTTGCCAGTGCAGATTAAAACGGACAACGGCTCATGTTTTACATCACGGTCTACCAAGAATTGGTTAGAGGCCTGGGGAATTCAGCATACTACGGGTATTCCGGGAAACTCACAAGGACAGGCCATTGTTGAAAAGGCCAACCGCCTCCTCAAAGAAAAGATCTATGTTCTTGGGGAGGGGGAGGGATATAACGACAGAATCCCAATAGCAAGACAAGGAGAGATACTGGCCAAAGCTCCGTTTGCCTTAAATCACTATGAAAGAGGGGATGCCAGCAGGGCACCAGTAGAAAAGCACTGGCGACCCAGAATTCTAGAGGAAGGCCCTCTAGTCAAAATAAGAACGGAGGCAGGAATATGGGAGCCAGGTTGGAGGATTCTAGTGTGGGGTAGAGGGTATGCTGCTGTAAAACATGTCAATACGGGAAGTGTCATGTGGATCCCGGCGAGAAAGGTCAAACCAGATCTGATGAAAGAGAACAGTAACGAGGGACTCTGAGTTTTGCAGGTATGGCTCCTGTGAACGCCGAAGAAGGAGACAGCCCAGGAACCCCGAAAGAAGGCCGGGAGAAGCGTGGAGGAAACTCAACTGTTGCTGCCAACGAGAAAACGCGTTTCTAACAGGCAAATGCTATGTTTAGTGTGTGTGGTGGTTATTGCTTTATCACAGGGAGCGAGGGAATTCACCTTTTGTCACTGTCAGGGAATTTACGGGTTACTTAGGTAAATAAGACGAGCCAAAACGACTTTTGCTTTAGCTTGCAATCGGCAACCTCACCTCTTTTGCACTTGCCTAATGGGCATCCCTCAATACACGTTAGAAGCCTTTGCGAGGTACACTACAAACCATTCCAGCTGCCGTAACAACACCGATCTAGCTAGCCAAACGGCATGTTTGATAAAATCTCTGAACGACCCTGGGGTTGCTGCAGCACAGAGCTTGGCTCAGATAGGACACCTAGCATGTTGGTCAGTTAAGCAGGCGAATTTAACAACATTAGTATTGAATGCGATGCTAGAGGACACAAACAGCATTCGGCATGAGGTGCTGCAAAACAAAGCAGCCATCTACTTCTTGCTCCTGGCACAGGGGCATGAATGTGAAGACCTAGAAGGAATGTGTTGCTTCAATCTTAGCGACCACAGCGTATCCATCCATAAAGCGCTGAAAGCCCTGCGAGACCATACGGAGAGGATCCAGGTGGACGACGACCCCATCGGAGACTGATTCAAGAAGACGTTTGGCAACTTCGGGAGTTGGATTGCGAAGATCGTTAAGGACATAGTATTAGCACTCTTAGTAATTGTGTGTATTGCCGCTATTCTGCCGTGTGTGATTATGTGCTTTCAGAATTGCTTGCTAAGGATTATGTAGTAGCTTATGGACCAATGCATAGAGTATAGAGTATCATAGGTATCGGGAACAATTGTAGCGTTTGCGTTCGCGCTGTTACGGGATATTACTGAGCATAGGGAGGGGGAGATGTAGTAGGCGTGGCGAGGAGACGGTGTGTGACGGGGTCAGGTTCCCTATGCTCAGGGCTTGCCAGGTGCTGTCCCACGATAGGACAGCGTGAATGCAAGGGGTGTAGACAAAGCGGGACGAGAATATTTAAGTGCCTGCTACATCTTAATAAACGCCATTTTGCTTCACCTATACTTGGGGTCTGTGTGAGCATTTGGCCCCGACCTGGTTAGGGGTCGGTTTCGCTGGCAAAGCAGCATCTTATGGGGTGGAAAACGAATGATGCAGAGAGAGCGGCAACAGTCTTGTAAACGTAAATTGATTTATTTTTTTTTTGGCAGTCTTGAAACCTCAAGCTGTGGAGTGTGGTCAACATACTCAGGGGATGGAATGCCATCCAGAGAGACCTAGATGGGGTTGAGCAGTGGGCTCAGGAGAATCTCATGAGGTTTAGCAAATCCAAATGCAAGATCAAGTAGCTGGGTCGAGACAACAGCCACCTATCAATAAAAGGGGATGAAAGGATTGAGTACAGCCCTGCCAAAAATAACTTAGGGGTACTAGTAGATGGCAAACTGGATAAGAGCCAACAATGTGCCCTTGCAGATCAGAAAGCCAACTGTATGCTGGGCTGAATCAAAAGAAGAGTAGCCAGCAGGTCAAGGGAGGTGATCCTGAGTCTCTACTCTGAACTGTTGAGATTTCATCTGGAGTGTTGTGTCCAGATGTGGAGTCCTCCGTACAGGAGAAATGTGGATACACTGGAGTGCATCCAGAGGAGGGCCACAAAAATGACCCAAGGGATAGAACACCTACAGGGATGGGTGGAGAAAGATGGAGCTGGTGGACAAGCAAAGGAAACTAATAGTTTTTAATTAGGAGCTAGAGGAGACCATAATAATGAAGGAGACAGGCTCTTTAGTAGGATCTGTTAGGATAAGGGAAAAATGTTTCAAACTAAAGGAGGAAAGATTTACATTGGATGTAAGAAAAGTTTTTACAGTAAGTGTCATGAGGCACTGGAGCAGGCTGCCCAGTGAGGTGGCAGATACCCCATCCCTGGAGTTATTCAGTGTCAAGATGGACCAGGCTCTAAGCAACCTGATTTAGCTGTTGATGTCCTTTTTTTTTTTTTGCAGGGGAGTTGGACTACATGACCTTTGAATCACAGAATCACAGAATCATAGGGGTTGGAAGGGACCTCCAGAGATCATCGAGTCCAACCCCCCTGCCAAAGCAGGTTCCCTACACCAGGTCGCACAGGTAGGCGTCCAGGCGGGTCTTGAATATCTCCAGAGAAGGAGACTCCGCAACCTCCCTGGGCAGCCTGTTCCAGTGCTCCATCACCTCACCGTAAAGAAGTTCTTGCGCACATTTGTGTGGAACTTCATATGCTGCAGTTTCTGGCCGTTTCCCCTTGTCCTGTCTCCACACACTGCTGAAAACAGTCTGACCTCACCACTCTGCCCCCCACACCTTAGATATTTATAGACCTGGATCAGGTCCCCTCTCAGTCTTCTCTTCTCAAGGCTAAACAGACCCAGCTCACTCAGCCTTTCTTCATAGGGGAGATGCTCCAGGCCCTTCACCATCTTTGTGGCTCTCCGCTGGACTCTTTCCAAGAGATCCCTGTCTTTTTTGTACTGGGGAGCCTAGAACTGGACACAGTACTCCAGATGAGGCCTTACCAGGGCAGAGTAGAGGGGGATGATCACCTCCCTCGACCTGCTGGCCACGCTCCTTTTAATGCACCCCAGAATGCCATTGGCCTTTTTGGCCACAAGGGCACACTGCTGGCTCATGGCCAACCTGTCGTCCACCAGGACACCCAGGTCCCTCTCTGCAGAGCTCCTCTCCAGCAGGTCATCCCCCAGCCTGTACTGGTGTATGCAATTATTCCTCCCCAGATGCAAGACTCTACACTTGCTTTTGTTAAACCTCATCTGGTTTTTTACTGCCCAGCTCTCCAGCCTGTCCAGGTCTCGCTGAATGGCAGCACAGCCTTCGGGCGTGTCAGCCAATCCTCCCAACTTCGTATCATCAGCAAACTTGCTGAGGGTGGCCACTACCCCCTCATCAAGGTCATTGATGAAGATGTTGAACAGGACCGGTCCCAGCACCGACCCCTGAGGAACACCGCTGGTTACAGGTCTCCAACCAGACTCTGCACCGCCAACGACAACCCTCTGTACTCTGCCAGTCAGCCAGTTCTCAACCCACCTCACTGTCCACTCACCTATCCCACAATAAATTCCTTGCAACTGAAACAATTCTGTGATTCTATGACTCTATTTTCAAATTCCTTTGTCAAAACAAAAAGCATGGCTGCATATACTTCAGTGTTCAGAGCCTTGTGTTTAGCCATTGTATCAAAATGCATACAGTTATGTGCCATCACTTGAGTTGGCACTGCACAGCACTGCCCTCCCCATGTCCTGGTTTCAGCCGACACAGCATTAATAATGCAATGATATTTTGGCTGTTGTTGAGCAATGGGCTTGTACCCAGGGCCACTCTGTGGAGAAGAGCCACCAAACTTAAACTGTTGTAAGGGGGTGGATCACATTGCAAGCTGTGATTGGCCATCTGTGGTCTGCAGGCTGAGGGTTGGACATATACCTGCACTAGTTTGTGAGTCCATTTAAGTCCATTTAGGTCCATTTATGCTGAAAAGGACAGCTTTTGACTGGGGAACTGGCATTAATCAATTTGGTACCAAATACAAGCAGCTCAAAATGAAACTGTGATCAATATGACAAAAGCCATTCATTGAAAGAAGTGCAAAAGAATATTTTTCAGAGCTTTGCTACATTCTTACATCAGTTCTGAACTTTACCCAAAGTTTCTAGAAAACAGGTGGAAATAGGGACATTGTTGTTTGTATAAGATGTATTACCTTTTCATGCATTAAAAATACATATTATTTACAGAACATAATCATAGCAATTACTTTAAATTACACAAAATTTTAGTAAGTACATCCAGAAAGAAGGAAAGCATATTTGTTCTGGTGCTGAGCCTTAGATACTAATATTATAGATTAGCAAATATGAGGCTGCATAAAATCTTTGATTGTAGATATCATTAGTGATGCTTTCATAGTGTGAATCAGTAAATTAGAACCTTATAAGAGATAGAATTCACTGAAAGCTATTCGCCTGGAAACCGAGTACAGCTGGTTTGATCACAGAGAATGGTGACATGATTCTACTTGGCAGAAAGTCATCTTTTGTCATTGCCAAAGTAGATAAAAACAAAACTGTCAATGAATCACTATAAAAGGGAGATGCTATTGCACACATGTGAGTATCACATTTCAAACACGCAGGTATTTTATTAAAAACCTAAGTAGCAAAGCCATATTTATACCTCTGTCTCTATCTTCAATACCAATAGTTTCATAGTGAAATTTCTTAAAGGAGAAATACAAAATCAAGAATTCTTTCAACATATTAATATATTGCTTACAAGAAAATGTTAAAGACCAATAAATAAATTTATTCCAATAATCAATGATCATCAATATTCATTCAATAGATAGAATTCAAAGAAAAAATATTTTATTCAGAACAAGAATGAGAAAGTTTATTCAGACTAAGTGGTGCAAATGTCCTATCAGATTGTCTAAAGAGAAAACTACCAGACTAAAATTCATGTCTTCCTTTGTACAATTTCAGGAAAACTCATCACAAAAATATTCTGAATCACGCATTTTATAATTAAAGTTTTATTTAATCATATTTTAATAAGGAAAATTATGACTGAAAAGAAAAAAAAAGAGATGAAGCTAATAGTATTTTAATTTTTAAAATGAACTAATTACAGAGTTTAAATCAATAACTACACTCTATTTATGTTTAGTAGGAAGACACACAAAAAAAACCCAACAAAACAGACAAATGTTTTTGTATTGCATGCTAAACAGAAATTCCTTTACTTTTTTTCCTCCAGACTTAATCACTTATCTTTCTTTGGACAAGCCACTTTATTTTTCTGTTTTTATTGTGCTTAATTCTTATCTACCTCATAGGCTTAATGTGGAATCAAAAGCTTAAAGCAGGCATTTCTGCTCTATCCTGTAATTAAAATATCTTATAAAACTGTAATGCACTGCAGTAAAAGTTTAAAGGCTCAGTCTTGAAGGCCTCACTGCAGTACCTGTGAAGTCAACATGTCCACCTGAATGAGTAACAGCACTGAAAAAACTCTTAAAGACTGATTCTGTTGGCTATTCTTAGTTACATGAATCAAATAGCAATTTTATATACAAGGTATGAAGGGTTACTGTCAGCAGTAAAAAAAAATTTAAATCATTTTGTTAAAAAAAATACTGGTCAGCCTGAAGAACTGTTATCTATTATTGATGATTTTTTTTTTTCCCCATCAGAAAGTACTCCCATCCTGTTTCTAAAAAGAAAAATGAAGCTGGTAGAAAAACTAATAGATATGTGATAATATCTCTGATATCTTTTTTGGCTTCAAGGAAAGTCGTTTCATCTTCTTCACTGGTACAGCATAACATCTCTTTTCAGTAAAAAGATATAAGCTCTGAAGAAAGGGTAACTATTAACTCTTATTGAATCACTGAGATTCAATTTTTTCCAGCCTTGTTAGGTAGCGAAGACTTTGTCTTTCAGTAACAGCAGTGAAACAAGTCTTTCTAAAAGAATCCTAAGCTTGTTTAACCAAGATTTCACTGATCTTCTACAAAAAAATCTCGATCACAGAAATATTGTGTGTCTGAAGCAGGATATTTATGAAAAGATGCACCTCTGGCAGAGAGGAAAATTATTTCAGCTTCCAAACTTAAATAAACATTTGGGTACAAAGGGAAAGATTACTTTAGAACACAGAACTTGACAAATATCAAAAATACATATCAGAACATATGTGTCTTCCCTCAGATACAGAAAGATTGTTTCTAATACATTTGCAAGAAGATCAAGAGTTTTGTTGGCCTGTTGAGATTTCCTGAAGGAATTAATTAAATAGCTATTGTTAGTTGTACTGAACAATATTCAATTCTTTTTGATGAAGCAAGGGTAGATGGCATAAACATTTTGAGCAACTGTATAGTTGTGTCTGCCATGTGTGGATATTTCAGAGCAAAAGAATTAGTAGTCCAAATTTAGTCAGTGACGCAAACTTAATTTTGAAACAAGTTGAAGAGAATTCTCTGAGGAGCATCTAGCAGAGTTTTATTACTTGTGTGAATTTTTCCAGCTGATGGACATACAAGCCTGCAGCTGAGACCTGTTTACACTCCCAAACAAGCGATTTCATCCAATCTGATAAATTAATCATGACAATGATAAGCAATTTTTTAAACCAAAGTTGTGAATAGAAATGGAATACAAAAGAGTTTAACTGAAATATAATGGGGAAATGAAAATCAATACAGACAAAGGCTATATCATCCTATAGAAATGATTGCTCAGGAGAAAAAAGAATGAGGTAATAACTTTATAGTTCGAAGAAGGTAAATCAGTAAGACAGAACCTCCTGAGAAACCACAAGTGAAAGGTCCCTGATGATTATTCGTAAGTGGAGGTAGATATATCTAAGTTGTAGAGTCTGTCATTCTGGAATTAGCTGTAGGGAAAAACAACCCAAAGGAGATCCATATAAGGATATAATATATGCCAGAGAAGAAAAAGAAAAGATAAAAAAGGATTTAATTAACTAGTCTTAATTCAAGACATAGCAAAACACATAAGATTAATGATATACTGTTATTTGCAGTAACAAAATGAGTTACTTTTACATTTGAGGAAAAAAAAAAAAAAAGAGAGAGAACAAAGATTCCTTCAAACATGGGAGCATAGAAACAAAAGCAAATAATCTCCAAAACAGCCTGAATGTGTTTGAAGTGTAGATGAGATGGAAATGAAGAATTTTGTTTTATTACAAAGTGAGAAAAAAATAAATTTTGGAGTATGATAGTTCTAGGAAGGCAATACCAGCGAACAAAAATTTAATCTTCTTAGACATTGAAAGTATAATGATAATGATAATATAGATAAACGAAGGTACTCTTAAAGATTAAGGAAACCACATGTTCTCAACACTACATATAAAATACAAAGTAACAAGTATACAAACTAAAGGAAATAATATATGATAAAAATAATTATAGTGAACGAAGAAAAATGGAAAAGACCACCTTATAGAAACACATACACCTAGAAAGTCTAAGCATAGTTCCACTGATACACTAAGGAAAATAGGTCCTAAAATGCTGATTTTTGTTTTTTCTTTAGGAAATGGAAAATTACACAGGTGAAAAAGTCACCTATGTTAATTTAGGACCTCAATGGCAGAAATATGAAATACATGGATTAGGAAAAGAGACAATGAGATTTGTTCTATATTTGATTACTCTGGCAGAGAAGCTGAATGTCAAAAGATAACAAAAATAACAGTCAACAGAATGCAAAATAACTGTAGTAATTTTTTTTTTTTAATGAAAATAAGAGCCTTAAACAAGACTTTCAGAACCAGTCAGTTTAGAAGCCAAAACAAATACATGCTTCAGTAAATAAATACACTATGAAACCAGATCTGTCACCCACGCTCTATGCAAATATGCTGCCCTAAAGTGCCATATGTTACAGAATAGAATATACTTAGCTACAGCCAGCTGGTTTAATCAGTTTCCTAGTGCCAACAGGGACACAACTGCACAGCTGTATATGTGATCGATGAAAAAAACAGTCAGGAAGGAATAAAAGGATACATCTCTACAAGGTTGGCCAGCAGAGTACAGTAACAAAAGAAAATTACAGATCTCTGCACATTACATGACATCTTTTGGGCTCTACTTTACATATTTCACACCGTGTGTTGCAAATGTTCAGTTTCCTAAGGACTACATTTTTAGTGAAAAAAACGCCTCTCAGCGCTCATCTCTGTATATCCCTATTGCCTCTGAACACCTATCTGGTGCAGTCCTGGACCTCTGTTTTGCATGAGTTTGTACTTCCCATATTACAGCGTTGTTCCAACAGTGGAAATAAGTAATCATAACTACTCTTATGAAAAAATAAGAAAGGTAGAAAGCAGTAGCTGGAAACTGTGGATGAATCAAATTAGACTGAATACTGGGATGGAAGGAAGAGAGAGTGATGTGAACCAGCACAACTTACTTGTTTGGAAAGAAGCAAGAGGAAAAGTAACATTTGGGAAAGACAAAAGAGGGGGAAAAAAAAAAGGAAAATGGAAGACAAACTTCAGTGATCAAAGCAGTATTATTTCTGTGTTTTTTGTTTGTTTGTTTGTTTGTTTGCTTTGTAGTTGCTATTTGTGAAAACTGAGCCCAGTATGAGGTGATATGCTTGTTAGGTCCATACAAGGAATTACCTAAGTCTATATATATAATGTTCTATGTAGATGATCTTTTCGAAATATGAATGCAGAGAAAACTCTAAATTTACTAAAGCTTCTAATCTCTTTCAGCTGGCTTAAGAGAATTGAAAGAAGCTGACCTCTTTCATTTTAGCAGAGTGCTTTTGATCCATTCTGGAATATGTTTACCTTAAATAGTGATAGATTTAATTTTCTATATTTACTTATCAAAATAATCAAGAATTCTTTTTATATTTCCAATGAATGCCAATCTATTTAACATTAACTTATAGATTTTCTATTACTTGTACTATAATCTGTTTTTAGCTCTAGAACATTATTGGATTTTTTTCCTGACATGCATAAAATTTAAAATGAGTAGTTGGCATTTAAGTAAACCAAGTGAGCCAAACCTAAGTCCTTGGCATAAAAAATTAAAGAAAAAAAAAAATTTAGCATTTGTGTGGTGATTCACTTATTATCAGTTTATTTATAATAGATTTGTAAAGCAAGTTTCTGAAAATTGACAGTCCAGACTATCTTATCAATACCATTCAAGTCAAAACTGGGTACATATGTTACAAAAAAAAAAAAAAAAAAAAAAAAGATATATATATTAAAAAAAAAAATCATTCAGGATAATATTATATTCAGTTATCAAGTTGAAAATATGCCGTGGATAATATATTTCACATTATTAAATAAAACAAATTAACTTTTCCAACATGGAAGTTGGAGAAAAAATTCTAAGTAATGGGGATTTGGAAATATTGCCTCAACTTCAAAACATTGTCTCAAAACTAAAAATAAATAAGCCAAAAAACCCACACATTCTCATTTCTAACATACTGAAATGAATGAATTTCAACATTTTAAATATCTTGTCCGTAGAAATATATGAATTTAGTGCAATGAAAGTATCATCACTTCTGAAATACTGAAGTTAAGAATAGAAAGAATGAAGAAATATGCATATGTTACCTTTAGATTCTTTGATGTGGTTTCACAGAGGAAACATCTGTAGGCATAAATAATAGCTCAACTGAGAGCCTGAAGTAAGGTAATTAATAATCAGTACTCTCAAAGAATTAAATGTCTTTTTTTTTTTTTTTTTTTTTTTTTACCATTTGAATATACTTTAAAATCTCCCATAGTAATTAACTGGTGTATTCAGGTAACACATGATACAGACAGAAAACCTGGGATACTTTCAGGAAATAGAAATAGAAATAGAAACAGACTTGAAAGCATAAGTTATTAGGTGCGTTTGAAATATTTAAATTATACAAAAAATATTTTGGACATTCATTCTTTTAATAAGATGAAATGCCCAAGTTTATACATACAATTCCTGAACATAAAACTGCATTCTACATCTGAAGATCAAAAGCAAAGAATAGATGAGCCAAGTGGCCCAGTTAAAGACCAAGAAAATTTAGCAGAAAACCATTGTCTTTGCTGAGATAACTGTAGGTGATGAATTTATTTCCAAAGGTATTGCAGAAAATCTTTAAAATCTTTACAAGCTAAGAGATAGTAAATACAAAGAGCATTTTTTTTCATCCATTTTACATTCTCATTTACTAATTTCACCTTTTGATAGTACGAGAAGCAATTACAGAGAATAAGCTATCTACATTTTCTTTCATTAAATATATATATTAAAGATTTAAAATTAATAAATTAAAATAAATATTAAATAAATTAATTAAATAAAATAAATTAAAATTAATATAAAATTACTGAAACATTCTATATTGTTGTGTACGTTACTGACAAATGTCTTTAAAAGTTAATGAAAATTGGGACTTCTTCATTTCAAATAAATTCTATTCTGCAAACTGTTTTCTAGAGAGAAAAGACAGACCTGAATATAACATCATTAAATAAATAAGTAAATAAACAAGTAAACAAACAAGAAGAAAAACAGAAATGTAAGTTTACATATTTAGACAAAAAAAAAAAAAAAAACAGACTCGTCTGTATATCTCATCATTATCATCTCATTCAGAAATTTTAACTATGGAAAACTTCATTTTTATTTTAAAGGAGTCCTGCTGAAATCAGCAGGTTGCATGACAAGAGAGAAATAGATGCAATTTAACTAGTATGGCAAGATCTGGCCTTCAGAATTACAAGTGAAAAAAAAAATATATATATATATATATATATATATATATATATATATATAAATACGAAATTCCCAAACCCTGTAGTCTATTTGCATCTTTTAGAATGCACTACTTCTACAAAGCCAGGTTGCATCAGTTTAAAATCTGTTTAAATAGAATTATATATATGAAAACAAAACAAAACAAAATTAATGGCCGTAACAAAAAAAATAATGATCATAAATAATTTATATGTGAGCCACAGCATAAATAAAATGTTGTTTGTTAAATATAAATGCAGATCTACAAAACGTCAATGGCATCCTGGCTTGCATCAGGAACAGCGTTGCCAGCAGGGAAGTAGTTGTCCCCCTGTACTCAGCTCTGGTGAGGCCGTACCTTGAGTACTGTGTCCAGTTTTGGGCCCCTCACTGCAAGAAAGACATTGAGGCCCTGGAGCGTGTTCAAAGAAGGGCAACAAAGCTGGTGAGGGGTCTGGAGCACAGGCCTTATGAGGAGCGGCTGAGGGAGCTGGGATTGTTCAGTCTGGAGAAGAGGAGGCTCAGGGGAGACCTTATTGCTCTCTATAACTACCTGAAGGGAGGTTGTAGTGAGCTGGGGGTCGGCCTTTTCTCTCGTGTAACTAGAGGTAGAACTAGAGGGAATGGCTTCAAGCTGCGCCAGTGGAGATTTAGGCTGGACGTTAGGAAATACTACTTCTCTGAAAGAGTGGTCAGGCACTGGAATGGGCTGCCCAGGGAGGTGGTGGAGTCACTGATGCTGGAGGTGTTCAAGGAACGTTTGGATTTTGTGTTGAGGGACATGGTTTAGTGAATACTATTGGTGACAGGTGGATGGTTGGACTGGATGACCTTGTAGGTCTTTTCCAACCTTGGTGTTTCTGTGATTCTGTGAAAATATCACTGTGGAGTGAAGAGTAACACATATGCATGACTATTTATGTTCACCTGCAAGTACTGGAAAAACAAAAGGAAATTTAAATTCTACAGAAAATGAAAAAAATGTCTGTGTTTTTAAATGAGGAATATGCCAGGAAATTGAAAAAAAAATGAAAGATGATAGATTCTCGCTTCATGATAAAAGGTTTGCATGACATAATATGATTATACACCATTTGCAAATCTACATCCAGAACAGAAAGCATGAAATCACTGCGTATCTATTACAGCTTGGACAGAAAATGTCAGGAGAGACTAAAGTCTTTTTCACATCAAAGAAAATCAACTATGAGTAACCTCCTGCACGAGACCAAAGAAATCATTAAGTGCTTTGGAAATCCAATTTTACATACAAACATTCTGCTTTATTTTTCAGACCCCTCAACACTTCTTACCTTATCTATTTCATCCTGTAGCCCTGCCAGTAGGTTGAGCAGTTTGTCCACCTGCTTGTAACTCATGTAGTTCTCACTTCTGTCATATGATGCCAGTGAAAGGCTTTAGCACTCTCTGAAGCTGGAGGCCTGGATGGCTGCATGTTTGTTTGGGAGAACATTTGCCTTTGAAGGGCACAGAGAGAGCGTGTATCATAAACTATTGAGAAGGCAAAAATTCTCTCAAAATGAAAATGAAAACCGAAAAGCATTGTGAATGCTGAGGGAGTTCAAGAGGCAATTGTACTCTGAAAGCAAAAGCAATGTTCTGAATGGGCTATAAACTGCATTAGTTTCTTAGAAGAGAGAATTGAGTATAAGCTTCAGTGGCAATTGAGGGGGTGGGGAAGAAAGAAAGAGAGAAAATTATATTCCTGTCCCCAAAGATAGATGGCTGAATGGATTTAGGAGCTCAATTACACTCCCAGCCCTTGAAATGCTCCCTCAGATCATTACTGAAGAGATAAACTATATAGTTGGAGAGAAATGGGCAGATGTAAACCCATCATCATGACCTAAGAGTCAACAGACAAATCACTGCTTTTGGGGGTTATTTACAAAAGAATTCTGTTCAAAAGAAATATGAAACATTACTATGAGATTTCAGTTGAAATACTCCCCCACTGTCTCTTAAATTCTTATTTGGTTTTACATACTCTTGCTGAGACAGAAACAAGCCCAGGAGTAGTAGTGATGAAGCACACTAACACATTTCACACAGTCTGTCAGAAGACCCACAAGCAATAATAACTTTTTGTTACTGCTTTCCTAGATTAATCTCAAAGTGATTATCAAGCGGTGGAATTCCCTTAAGTTTTCCAGTTCTTTTATTTTACTGTTTCCAAAAGAAATAAATTATTCATTAGATTGGATTTCAGTAGTGTGAAGGGGTGAGAAAAAAGTGTATCTGCATACAGTCTCTATCTCCCTGGATATATATTCTTCTGTGGTAATGAAGACACAACTGTGCTCCAACAAGCAGCACAGTTTAACACTGTAAAAGACTGTTAGATTTTGCGCATTATGTAAATCCAGACTACAAGAAAGCTTATATTTGTAATGCACAAATAATTTAATTTATGTAATTACTCTGTAATAATGTAATTGTTAGAAGGTATAATGTGACCATAAAATCTAGCAATTACAGAGTTATTTATATCCTATAAATACTACAGTAATTATACTATATGTTAAAGTACCATGCAATACCTAGCTTAATTGCCTCTTAGTTTGTATGGCTAGCTTGAAAATGAGGATCCTCCCTCTGGTAAGTTTAGATACAAGCATATTATAACAACGTACATAATGTTTAATAGTTTAGCACATGTAAATAAACAGAGCAAATCAAATTATTAATGACAAACATCTTTTACACAAATTTAGCTTCTTTTTGGTATCCAGCTGTTAGTTTGTTTTTCCAATTGGCTGCAAATGCTTTGAGTAAACAAATTTAGATGGATTGCTTCCTCATAATTTATTGCATTAGTTTAATTGTTAAACAGGGAGAACTCTCAAGAGGTATAATTGGTGAACCTACTGTCAATGTAGGCAATATCTGTTTCTTGATTTGCTTTCTTGCTAAGAGACAGCAAAAATGTGTTATGAACAGGATAATATACTAGGATTCTGAGGCTCACATAACTCTTAGTGGCAAAGTTTCCACTTGTAAAACAGCCACTATATGTGGGCACAAACTCTACAAAGAAGAGGTGAGGCAGATATTTACTTTTCTTTCTGTTTATCATAACTCTTGACCAGCTGTCACAAGACTTTTGTACTGAACCCTCTGACATTTCCGGGCTTGCTTTTGCAGGACTTCATCAGCCTTTCCTCTTGAGGCTAGAGTCAAAAGAAAGCCCTAACATCTGCCTATAATGTGGTTATAAAGGCAACATCATGGTAAACACTGAGGCCCACAACATTTTATATAGCTGTAATCTTTCTGACCTGATCAGTACTGCATGTTTCTGTTCCATTGTCACGTCAGCAGAGGCAGTACAGCATGATAAAACTTGAACAAAGAAAGTTCTGTACTAACTTGCAGAAGAATTTATTTACAGTAAGGGTGACAGAGCACCGGAGTATGTTGCTCAGAGAGGTTGTGGAGTCTTCTTCTATGGAGATATTCAAGACCCATCTAGACATCTACCTATGCAACCTATTCTAGGGTACCTGCTTTCGCAGTGGGAATGATTTCTTTGAGGTCTTTTCCAACCCCTGCAATTCTGTGATTCTGTGAAAATATGTTGCCTTATAGTAGTGTACTGTAGCTTCAACCTACAGTATATCAATTGCTGATGCTATAAGGATCACAATTTACTGACAGAGTTGACCAGTTACCCTAGTCTGAGGCAACCCATAAATGCTGCGCCTCAGCAAATGCCTTTCTTCTCAGATCTATCTCAAAATAGGAATAAAACCATTTTCAAGGTAACTCCAGTGTTGTAATGGAGAAGGAAAAGTCAGGTAGGATGCTCTGTGTTATATTTTGGATGAGAATACTTCTACTGAACTCAGCAATGTATGAAAGGGACAGAGAAGTGGAGGATGAGTTTCCAGAAGTTGTTCAAACTGCTGAAAACAAGGAGGAGATCCTATCAATACACTTACATTTCCCAGTGTATTGATGGGGGGGGGAGAGAGGGGAGAGGGGGATCATAGTTTCTAGAAGTATCATTCATTCATGAATATGCAGGTCAAGAAAAGAAACAGGGATACCAGTTACAGATAACCACTTACCACTTTTGTTCAAAACATTGAGTGGTAATATAAAAATTCAAGCTATTGAGCCACACTTTGGCTATCATCCCTGGGAAAAATCAAAAGTTATCACTTTTCCTTATTACATCCATCCAACAGGTGGACACAAATAAACCCATTCCTGAGCTAATTCCAAGGACTAGATCTTGCTCTTCCCAATTACACACATCACGGTCTAACTGGAATATGTGCAAAGACTTTACAGAGAAAAGGCTTTTGCAGAACCTGAACTCTGTCCCAAACTTCCAAACAAACTACTTTTTTCTAAACACTGCTATTTGCTGAATTCTTTTGTTTTTGAAATTGCCTGTTTCTTGTAATTCATGTGTATAGCTTGGCAAGCAGTCACAACACTTATGGGTACAGACTTAACCAAATGTCAGTAACTGAACAAATAAAAATTTCCCCTCCACAGTGAAATAATAGCATAGCACATTCAAAAGCAATTGTTAAAGCATAGCAAAAGAGAGTTAAGATTTACATTAAAAAGTGATTATAGAAATCTAGCTGTCAAACGTGGAATGGAGGATTCTGGAATAGTTGTTTGGCATTGAGGTAGCTGACTTATTCTAAAAAGTGATTGTGGAAGCATGTTTATTTTGCATATGTATTAGTCACCTCATCTCTCTTTTAATTACAATATTTTGAACCACTACAACAGTTGTCCATAAGGGTTGCAATTCTGCCTGTCTAGCAGCTATAATACAGATTTAATTAACACATGTTGAGAACTGATGCAAATCAGCTCTATAGCCATTCTCTCACATTGATGATGACAATGTTATGGAGGCCAAGCTGCGTATCCACCTCATAGACTGCAGTACAGTAACAATTCTTCTATTGATCAGCTTTGTGTCAGATATTCTGAGACTTAAAAGATGTAAGCTGCTCATGGAGCTACTGAAGAAAGAGGCATTTAATGTCACTCAGTACAACTCTGGAAAGAAAGTACAATCTTTTGAATAAAGTAGAATGCCAGAAACAAAAATGTGGCCAATCATAAGAGCATGGCAAAAGACTTGAGTTTAAAACAAAATGCAGTAGAAGATAACCATCCTGGAAAAAACAAACAAACAAACAAACAGTACTTGTAGAGATGGCAGGGAAAAGACCGGAATAAATGTTTACTCCTTTTTATCTAAGAGATCAATGGCCTTTTAGAATTTTCCTGCACAGCTTTTAGTGATATCACAAGAATGGACAAAAAGTATAAACATAAAAGGAATTGCTACTATGCAGTGTTGAGGCAATAAAAATGGTATTTAAAAATACCAGGGGGAAAGTACTTCAGTGCATTACTACAGAAGAAGGATCTGAAAATATTTTGACCTTAGAAAGTCTTAGTTCTGCTCTGTTCAGAATCATAAATATTCCCACGGATAAATACTGAGAAACAAAACTACTCCCTGAGGCTAATATACCATCCCTGAAGTAGAGTTACATCAGCATGGAAGAAACTGAGTTAATAATGATGCCATGCTTGGGGAACACACACTTTTACTCATGTGTTTTGAATTATTGTTAAGAAGCATGGGAGAAAGACATAAGAATTGCTGAAACTAGACATGCAACCACTGACATAGAGACAATTAGCAAGAGTGCTGCAATTAAATTAGAAATTGTATGAAAGAGTGACTCTAATTAACAACTCTGGAGGAGCTGAGACGAATTATTTCTAAAATATTTACAGAAATCAGCAGTTAAATACGATCTAATGAGTCTAAGAATTCATGTACTGCACTAAACAATGAATGAAGAGGAGCTTTAAATAGAGAATAACTGATTTCCTGAATACTGACTAAGAAAGAGGTCTGAGAGTTACTCTAGGTAATTCCCAAAGGGCATTAGCAAATAGTTGAAAAGAAAAAAAAAGAAAAAAGATAAAAGAATGAATATAGAGGGTATGAATGCTTAGTCGCTTTACAAGAAGAATAGTGTTTAAATTAGGCGTGTAATTTATTAACTGTAAAATCCTGTGATACGCCCAGCTTCCAAAAAGAAAGAACCAAACTATTAAGTACTATTGACCTTTTTATAAATAGCATACTGTGATAAAATAAAACCAACCAAAGAAATTTTGACTTAGGTTTGAAAAGGTATACAGCAAGCTCTCCTGACCTTTAATAGTGTAGCTTTCATGTAAAGTCATATTAATATTCTGAGGGTGTGAATTATTTACTGATTTGTGAGAATGCTACTTTTGTTCATTTACATCACTATTATTTTACCACTGCTCAGACATTTGAAGAGGAGGCTCCAGGGAGACCTCATTGTGGCCTTGCAGTATTTGAAGAGAGTTACAAGCAGGAGAGGAACTGATTTTTTAAGCATTCTGATAGTGATAGGAGAAGGAGGAATGGCTTTAAACTAAAAGAGAGGAGATTTATTTTGGATGTCAGGAAGAATTTTTTTTTACTCAGAGGGCAGTGAGTTGTTGGAACTGTCTGCCCAGAGTGGTTGTGGATTTACCATCTCCAGAGGCATTCAAGGCCAGTTTGGATGGGATCTGGGTAGCCTGATCTGGTGGTTGGCAACTTTGCCCATGGCAGGGCAATTGGAATTAGGTGATCTTTAATGATCCCTCCAACCTAAGTCATTCTGTGATTGATTCTATGACCAGGGCTTTCTTATGATACAAACCAGCTGTACAACTCCTTGCACAGCAAGAGCATGCAATATGTAAAGGAGTATCTTCATCATTTATTAACAAGATTTCAGTCCTGAAATACTCAAGTGTCTTGACAGCTAAAGATGCTAGGCATAAAACACCAAGCCTCCATATTGATTTTTGTCTCTTCTAAAAACAATAGATGCATAGCTTCAAAATAAAAACTTTGGTAGAACAAGACCATGTTCACTGACCTCAAGAATAGGATGTAGTGCCTGCCTCATTTCTCCACATTACTGAGATGGAGCTGTGGCAAGGACGTCTAACTCTTTTGGTTTCTGTTCAACAAATATTACACACTTTCTCATTTTATACAGTGTCATTAAATAAACTCTTGATATTAAGTTATGCTAGTGCAAGTTAATTTTACGTCGTAAATTGGGTGAAATCCTTGAAAACATCATCATTGTCAAAGAGGAGCAATAAATGGAACACAGGAAGTTCCATACAAACATGAGAAAGAACTTATTTACTGTGAGGACAGCAAAGCACAGGAAAAGGCTACCCAGAAAGGTTGTGGAGTCTCCTTCTCCGGAGATATTCAGGACCCACCTGGAGCTTTCCTGTGTGACTTCCTGTAGGTAACATGCTTTAACAGGGAGCTGGATTAGATGATCTCCAGAAGTCCCTTCCAGTCCCTATGATTCTCTGTTCTCTATTTCTATGAACTATAGAAAACTATTTTGTCTTCTGATAAGTGTAAACTAAGACGCTGATGCACTTACTTTGAATAACATCAGTAAAAGTATACTAAATCTTGTATACTAGCATTGGAAACATGCAAAAATTGTGGTTGTGTGAGTTAGTTACTTGAACTATGAACCAAACATTCAACCAGAAGAAACTAAATGGTTGCACGTTATGTACATCCAGTAACACAGAATCACAGAATGGTCATGTTTCTTGAATTCTTATGTATCATATATATACATATATATATATATTTTTTTTTTCCTGAATCATAGAATCACAGAATAGGCTGGATTGGAAAG
This sequence comes from Phasianus colchicus, assembly GCF_987193195.1. Lineage (NCBI taxonomy): Eukaryota > Metazoa > Chordata > Aves > Galliformes > Phasianidae > Phasianus > Phasianus colchicus. The sequence continues at coordinate 97,965,796 of NC_143437.1, read as the reverse complement.
GACCCAAAGGATCACTGAATTCCAAGCCACCTGAAATACTGCTTGTTAGTGTTCAAGAAAAGGAATATAGCCTATAAAGCAAAATATCATGTTTCCTTAAAGAGTTTTCTGATGCAGCTGCTACTGCTCAGTCTTCTTGGAAACACAGTGTCACTCCCCCTTCTTGCTAGCTGGGAAAGGAGACAAGGAGACAAAGTGTAAGCAATCATGAATGCTGAGCATTGGTATGCAAAACATCCTCCACTTACAGCCCACTGGGACACTGCAGGCAAGGCAGGATAATTAAGCATAAGTGAAAGGCATACAAGGAAAGGTGGAGGAGCTGGACGTTTCAATTCCAGTATTTTGTCATAGGTCAACTGAAGATTTCTAACATCAGCCAAGGTACAAAGTATGAAATGCATTGTAACTAACTAAGCAGTAAAAGGGGATATGTTATCTTTACACTCCTAATGTGCCAACAGACAAGTACGCTTGCTAATCTGACTACAAAGCCAGGGAAACAACTGTCTAAATCCTTTATTAGAATACACAAAGAGAAGTTCACCTTCCTTTGGACCATAAGGAGCTGGCCACAGCTAGAAATAGAACAAACCCACTATTGCTCTTCACTGCAGACTTCCCTGCTCGTGGCTGGTGAGTCCCATCACCTTGACCCCAGGAAACTCCTCTTGAACCCTGAGCAGCACCCTGACATATTTTAGTGAAAATTTTACCTTTGACTAAAATGTTTTCCATGAGAAAATGTGTTGTGACTAATAGCTCAAATAATTAAAACTCATTGCATCTACTACATTACAAGTTGTTTCATGTATATTTATTTATTTGAGAGTCTCAGTTGAAAGTATCAATACCAAACCAGATCAAAAAGATATGTTACAAGTAGACTTAATTAATCTCTAATCTGCTTTAACTGAGCATGCTGTAGAAACCTATGTCTATATAAAGGAGTTAAAAGATTTATTAGAGTCAGTGCAAGCATGAGCAGAACTTACTTGAAATGCATATTTAATTTTTTAACAGACTCAACTCTGGGACACACAGTGTATTCACCCAAGAAACTAACATGAGGATCTCATCTTGCTCAGGTTACTGGCACAGATTTTGTGCTCACAATCTGGTAGGACTGTTTTTAAAAAGCAATTTGAATGCAAATGACTATTTACATTTTATACATCATACCACAACAAGTCAAGCAAATGCCTGAAATTCAAAATCTTCTTATGACAATACTGACAAGAGAGCCTAAAGTGATTAACAAGCATTTCTGAATACCTGAACCAAGTTTAACAATGTCCCCTTGAGTACAGAAAAAGCAGAGTCAATTTCCCAGGCTAAATATCAAGATTGAAAATGGGAGATTTATCACTGATCTCTGTATAAAAGATGTAGTCCTGAACACATTACTTCTGGGAAGCAGCTGCCATCCAATCACATAAAAATGTGGATTACATTGTCAATCAACTTCTGCTTGTTTAACGCATCTATAAGGACGGTAATCTCTGTGACAGTAGAGGTGGGGAATCCTTAGAGAATTCTAAGGGGAAACAATGCAGGGAAACTGATTACAGAAAGATGTTTGAGGGAAAGGAATCTAGAAAGAGCTATTAATTTTAGGATTTTGTGCTTGCTACCTAATTGCAAAAGATACTCAGAAGTAAATAACTTTAGAAGGAAAAGATGTGACGTTAGCAGAAGGTCAACTAGGTCATCAGTACCCTAGGTGGGCTTCTGACCAGAAGACACTATAGACAACTATTTATGTATTAGATATATACATGAAGCCAAAGCCAATAGTTCCAGAAAGTAGGAAGGTATATCAAGTAGGGATTCACTTTATCTTCCTGTGTAGTTTATTCACAGTTCTTTTGTTGAATTATTCGGAGAGTGACTAAAAAATAAAAGTTGTATGTAAGCAAAGCTGTAAACAGCAGCCAACCATGAGCACATTTACTAACTAAACACAAGAAATTTATGGCTGGTATCCTTTCTTGAGTTCTGCATGTGAAGAACATGATTTAAACTTTATTTTCTACTCTCTGATCAAGTAATTAGACATGTTGGTACTATCATTTATGCCAACGCTAAACCACTGGATAAAACAGTGCCATTTTAATGATCTTTGAGAACCTGCATCATTACAAAACATGCAAAAATTACAATGTGAAATTGCATAATGAGAAAAATGTAGTAGTGAGAACAAAAGTATATGTGAATTTGCTACCCTAGAACACAAAGCATATAACAATAGAAGAGTCACTTTACAAACCTCTTCACAGAATATTTAAAGCAGAAAATAGACTATTTTGTATTAAGAATTTAGGTCATCACTGATCAGTTCTGCTTTAATAAAACAAAGAAAATATTTTAAAACTCCATAATTAAATAAATATCAAAATGGGAGGATACTCAATAAGTAACAGCATTACAAACTTAAATATTCCTTATAATCTTCCATGGTGAAAAACAGAGAGATTTGAAAACCTATAAGATGTTCAAGCAACTAGTTATTCTCTGACTGTTTAACAAAGGCAAGTAAAACTTATCAAAAAGAACAGGAATTATTGACGTAGAAAATAATTTTAAGGTTTAAAGGTGACACAATACAGGCTGACAGGAACCTCCGGGCATTTCTTAATAAAACATTTATATTTAACCAAGCTTTTACAAAATAAATAAATAAATAAATACATTGGGATTGAAACTGCCCTTTAAATGAATGGTATAGTACAGGTATATCTCAAGGCAAAATTTTCTGGCGGTGAATAAATTATATAGAAACTCTCTGGTACACTTTGCAAACAGTGCCTATTTTAGTTTTCCTCTAGCATGGGTTGAAATGTTGATCATATCATAAAATGGCCATATTTACTTGAAGGGAAAAAGGAAATTTATTTGGAAAGCATGAGGGAAATTGAAAATCATAACCTGAAGCATCAGGCCAATATCAGTCACTCCGACTAAAATGAAATGGCCATAAAACCTTTGCCTCATCATGCAATGTTCTACATATTAATTGAAAATTATGTGGAAAAAAATGCAACTAATACATCAGTACATAATTTATACACTAGTATCTCTTTAGACATACGTATATGAACAGAATAAAGTGACTATGTTGTCGGGCAACTTTCAGAAAATTCTTCTAATGTTTTTCTTGCTAAAATGAATAAATATGCACTCTCAAGTAATTTCATGGCTAGAATATCGGTGATTCTGTTCTGAGAGAGAATATTATACAATCAATGAAATATCAGCCTTCTAGGGAAAATAATATAAGCATTGAAGTTTCTTGGTAAAGCAGAATAAATCTTATTTCTATGGGCTAAATAAGCATTACAAAGAAAATATCTCCAGAAGTCTGTAATGTTAAACAATAAGCTTGATATTTATGCTGAGTTGATTGGAAACCAAAACCAATCATTTGCTTCTGTGAGTAGTTTGTATTTCAGTGCTAGTGAAATGTTTGTCGTCTCCAGGACAAGAAAATGAGCAGAGAGAAACTGCATTTTGTTAAGATGCACGCTTATTAAACAACTGGTAATCTGATTTATTTAGGGGCTCGAGGTTACCATGTATACTTCTTTTCATCTATATTTTAATAAACACGAGATTAAAAAAAGTCTGGATGCAAAAGTCTGTAAAGGCCATGTAGACATATAATTGAACATAAATGAAAAGGCATGTTGAAATTATTACCATTAATCATACAGTTCTATTGAATCGCTGTACAATATCATGTGTAGCTCCATGCTCCCTTGTATCAAACAGGTAGCTTCTATGATGGTATGAAAAGTGTAGTGATACCTTGCCAAGCACAGCTCGTGTTCCTATTAAACAGTGAACAGTGAAAAGTAGTGATAGAGATATGCTGTTGACTTTATTTCTCCTTTGGCCCATGCAATGCTATATGCATAGCCTCTTTCTCTGGTGCATACACCTCCAGCAATGGAACTGGATTCAGTTTCTAAAATGCCTGAGTATCAGGAAGGTTATTGCACTCTTCTTTTACTCTCCTGTTACTGTCACTCAATTTAGAACATTCCAAATGATTTGATGATCTTTTCTCTTTTGTAAATTTTTGTATGTGTGTGTGTGTGTGCATATAAACTTGTGAGTAGTTAGGCTGACTCATTTCATACAAGACTGGTAGATGCACCAATATTAATGGAATATAGGAACACACAACTCCCTTTCTATTGCAGTCAATCCCATCACAAAGGGTCAGTTCTCATAACATCCATGCAGTTGACAATGTAAAGAGGGAGTAACCCAGTTTCAACAGTGCAATCACTAAACTTCGCAGAATTCATCACTTAAAAAGCAGCACCAGTTGAACCATACGTATGTAGAAACAGAAGAGTTTAAACCAAAGTCACTTATTTCTCCTGAGGTAAATAAATCACCTGATGCCACTGAGCAGTTCAGAAAAGCCCATACTCACACTGTTGGCAGAAATCAATTCAGACTGCAGTAAAAAAAATCTGTGTGGCAGTCATAAATCTATGTGGTATATTCCTCCTCAATAAGGTTTTAGACATTTCAGTCTCTGTGAAGCAATGAAAATGTCAGGCAAAAATGCAGCTGCAGGAAGCAAAGTTCACATATCTAGTATATACAGGCATAATTAATTGTTCTCCATGTAGTAGGAAACCACAATATGTTACTTCTTGTACTGATATTTCAAACAGTTTTTGTTTATACAAGCTTTTATGCATACACAGAGTATTCTTTCATCAAGTAATAAACGTGAAAGACAATCCCTGATCTACAGAAATAGTTAAACAACGTGTGGAACCTTCATTACCACGTCAAATTCTTGAGATGCCTTATATCTTTTCAGCTAACACTGGATATTTTACTCTTTCTCCTAATGTTTCTTCAGTGAATATATCCTGAGTGGGATTTTGCCTAGCAAATCAATGGAAACAAAACTTATTTTGGCATCTATATTAAAAACCCCTTTTTCAACTCTGGGTTGTCCTTCAAATTAATAATTTTGTCTCCTTACACACAAATGAATCAAGCATTTTAGGAGGGATGTGCATGCAGGCAGATGGGTAACTGTTAATCAATGCAAAGAATATGAGTTGATGCCACATATTTCACAATCTGATTGGGAACAAAAGGAAGCTGTCATTTTATTAGGAACAGCAAATACTTTCCCTGATGCAGAGGACAACAACATTCTCTTTAATAAAGGATATTGTTCATCTTCAGTGTGCTTGCAAACTTTCCAGTATGTGCCAACTGACGGCTCTGTTCATGGCATAAAATAATTTTGTAATTTTTCAGAAATGCTATAAAAATGTTTCATTTGCACTCCAGCATTAGCATTGATCACTACAGCAGAATGTAGGTATGAAGAACACTACTCATTTCACTAGCAGTCTGCCCAGTTGAAATGTTTGAAATGTCACTCAGTGTCCACTAGAAGCAGTAGCTATTAAATACACAAAAGTAGGTCTCCTTCTGGAGGCGTTAAAGCCACTTGAGTCTGCTCAACAACTGTGCAGGGAAAGTTAATACTTAATCTATGGTGACAGCATCTCAGGAGCCTCAAAATTTAGGCAAAATTAGGCTACTTAATTAGATAGCATCTATTCAACTTCCTACACTGAAAATAATTTTCCAGAGACAAGGGAAGTAGTAGCAGAGCATCACCTACTTTTCACTACACACAAGGCTAACTCAAAAAATCACAGGTATTATTCAATGTGCAAAGTGTAGAGAGTGCTGATTAGATTCTCCAGTAATTTTCAAAACAATAAAAATAAACCTCTCTGGATTGAGAGAAAGAATTGTTTAAAAATGTCATTTAGGGTGTAGATTGTTCATATTATAGAGAAGTTGTGGATTTAAGAACTTTCATTCATTTCAAATTTTTTTTTTTAAATAAGAATAATTTTATTTCTAAAATGAGTTTAAGATACTTATTGCTTTAAATTTTCTGTTTGTTTTAAATATAAATGATCATAATGTCAATCTCATTATTTCTTGCCCTGGCTACACTGCTTTACTAAAATAACAGACACTGATCACAAAATTTTATGCTTCAATCTTTTCATGCAGTGACACGTGGCTAACATGTCACATTTATCTTTTACTTCATAAATAGTTTATTTATCTTTTTTCTTATTGCACTGTGAGGAGATATATTTACTGTTATGTTTTGGTTGCCATTTATTTTCTAAATGAAAAACAGAATGCTGCGTATGGCAGGACTCTTCAAGATGAAATGGACAGTAGACTACTTCAAGGACCAACAGATAACTGAAATATACAAAAAAGGAAACAAAACCTTGAATTTTTTTTTATTTTTAGAAGCAGGTCCAAAGGAGGATCACAAAGATGATCAGAGGGCTGGAGCACCTTTCTTATAAAGAAAGCTTCAGGGAGTTGGGCTTCTTCAGTCTGGGGAAGGGAAGGTTCCTGGGAGACTCACTACAGACTTCTGGTATAAGCTTGAAAACAGGACAGAGACCAACTTTTTTAGATGGTCTGATGCTGATAATACAAGAAGTTACTTTAAACTAAAAGAGGGGGGGATTTAGTTTAGATGCTGGGGGGGAATTTACTCAGAAGATTATGACTTAAAGAAAACTGCCCAGAAAAGAGGTGAGTGTCCTATCTTTGGAGGTTTTCAAGGCCAGGTTGGATAGGCAGCATGGTCTAGTGGTTGACAACTCCATCCATGGCAGGAAGTTGGAAGTGGATGATCTTCTAATCCAAGCCATTCTATGATTCTATGACTCTATAATGCTGGCAGTCTTTGCTTTCAGACATCCTGAATTTGCTTAATTAAATAGTACTTGTAATATCAGCAACAATAATGAAGATGATAGTGACACTAATAATAGTGTTGCTTCAAATACAAATTACTGTAAGAATGTTTCTTGTACATTCTTTTGAAGATGATAGTATTGGAAAATTGTCAATGGCAAGGAGCACTAGACATGAGATTAACAAGATTTAATTTTGCAAGAATACTGTTACCAATATTTAAAAATGTGGAGCATAGCATAACAAGAGCCTTCAACTATTAAAAGAATGTTCTAACCTGATGTACTATTTTTTGTTTTCCTTTCATGATGCAATGTATCTTCAGATAAAACCATGACACAACTTGTCCTATTGTATGATTTTTATTATCAGCATTCCACATCATATCATCATGTAGAGAGCACTGTGAGTTAAAGAGTTAACACTCCACTTCCATGAACTGTCTGGGTATCTTTTCATGTACTTTTCTGGGTACCTGGTTCTCATAAGAGAAGAACTAGGCAGCCCAGAGGACTTTTTGTATCCATTTTCCATTCAGAGGGAAGGAAAACTGTTTGCAAATCACAAGAAGTCCCCTTATCTTTCCTTTCTGCTTGTCTCTGCAGTGTGTGCATTACCTAGCTGTCTCACCTTCAGCATTAGAGTAAGGCCTACTGTAATGTTTTTAGACACTCTCCCTCATTTTATTTGATTTATTAACTTCAATTCAAATTATATTATACTGTATTCTCTCTCATTCAGATATTATATTTACTAAATTATCTTTCCTCCTTAGATCATTGTCACTGTTTTGTTTTTAGGCCCATTTTCCTATCCATTCTCCTTTTCCCCCTTCCTCCCTCTCCTGCAGTGTGGATCTGAATGAGCCTGTAAATGGTTGACACATAAATGGTTGACAAGTTGCCATATCTTAATAAATCTTAAGCATTTATTCAAAAGATCCTGTTAATAGGCATATGGTTAACTTTTCATGTTAATAAAACAGTTTCCTCTAACAGGACAGTGAATGTCTTTAAATATTAAGAACCATACACGTGTTTTCAGAATTGATGATCTGATAAAGATGCAAATAGATCACATGATAAGCAATGACTGAAGGTTATGTACATATGAACTAATGAGAGCAGATGGTTCACAAACCAGTCATCCACTCAGTGCATAACCATGTGTTTATTTCTAAGAGGTTTAAAGAAATTATAGTAAAAAATACCTATAATTCTTATTGCAGCACAAATTATGCATGTTCTTTTAAATGGTAAAAAGCAAGAATGTTACTCAGAGGGCACTAACTTTTAAAGGATGCTATATTAAGACAGACATTTCCTTTTTGAAAGCATTATAAAAGTGTGCATGCATAATAATAGAGTTTATGGACATTCAAAGATTAAAGAATTCTGACCTAGTTTTATTACACCAAGCATGAAAATATTAGCAAGTGAAGAAGAAAGAATGCCAAAATTATTAAACCCAAAGTGGCAAGTACTCAATTTAGAGACTAATCTTTTGAAAAAGATATAGAAATAAAAAAAATAAAATCATCATTAGAAATTGGCCTCCTTAACAGATGTCATCTATCCTTTATTGTGATGTTGAGATGGTCCCTAAGTTTCCAGAAATCAAAAGAAAGTTTATTATTAGGTTCTAAATTAAATGGGCTGGAGAATAACAGCATTTATTCCAAACTTCAGGCTCATCATTGTCATGATTTTAGGCAGCGCTCTATAACAAATACTTTATCAGGCCTCCTCAGTGAGAAAAAAAGTCAAACAAAAATTCTCAGAACAGAAAATTAACTGAAATTTTCTTTAGAGAAGTCATGCATGTGTTCATGCAGGAGTAAAAATATTTCACAAATAGTATTGGTTCCACCAGTTTTCATATCAAGTTGATTCTTTCAGGCATTCAACACAGAACAGTTTCTTTGCCTGATTTTTGCATAATAAATTAGTTTACAAACAGAATTTAAGCACTATTTTGCATTTGTAATTTGTTAGTATTTGTTGAATGTCTGCATCAATGAGTTTCAGACTAATAAACTATGGTTTATTAGTAAAATACTTATTTTGACTTTGTTTACTTTCATGTAGTTTCTACTTTTATTATTCACCTAAATCAGATGGTATGCAAGTAAATGAACATTTTTAAATAGGAGAATGATGAAAAGCAAATGCAAAATAATGCACCTGAAGGATAAATTTTCATGCTAAATTTTATGAAATGTTATGATTCAATATATTTTTCATGCATTCCCAATAGCAGTACAAATACTTGCAAAACAAATGAGAAAAAACAGCTGCACATTGGGGAACAAAATTCAGTACATTATTTTGTCAACAACTGTAAAGCATGCGATCAGTTTTGTGCAAACTGAGGCTACAGGCAAATTTGTTACATATGTAGAAGCCACTAACATTCTACTCATAGAATAACACTACAAGAATGTGCAGTGCTTCTCCAGGCTAGATATACTGATAGTAAAACACACAGAAAAAAAGAAGTTGCATTTTATTTTTTTGCCATTATGGTTCATATCACATGACCTTTTTTTTTTTTCACTTTTTCCTAATACTAAGTTGCATAATCTCACTTAAATTGGCACAGAAACACAATGTAATATAAAAGGAGCCTAACACAACACTTCTTAATGAAGAGTGCAGAGAACACTGGACCTAACTTATGTGTTTCCTTACTATTTATGAGTTACAACAGATCTTTTTATGGAAATGTCTTTCAACCCTTCAAAAACCTAAAACACTTCCATGTATGTTTCTACAAGTAATCCATATGATGTAATTTATATTCAATTATTGCTAGACAAAACCAAAATAAAACTTTCCAGACTGAAGATACAATGATATGTAAGTAATTAAATTTTTACTTTAAGTTCATATTCTCTAAGGGTTGCAATTCTTTTTCTCATATGTATATTGTCATAGAGCTATAAGTTTGACTAACAGTAACCAAACTGTAGAAAATGAGGGGAAAATGTGAATTTGAACCAAGCCCAATATAAAACTCAGAACTAGACTTTATCCATATAGTTAATTTAACAAAGTTCACATTACTGCACAGTTCCAAGATGTGAAGTATTTACACGGCAGATCTTGTCCTAATTTGCAGTTCAGATCTACTTCTTCTTAAAAAAGAAATAATGACTGCTTCACAGCTCTTTTCTTCCATCCTATATTCTTGTTTGTTTTAGTATTTGTCTAGTGGGTAAGAAAAGCTTGCCTACAAGACTCAACTAAGCAGGAAAGTGACAAGTCTCCTGTTTTATCAACAGAAACCCTCCAGAGCCTTGAAATGCACAGTCTTTGCCTTTGGTCATATTTTTAGGAAAAAAAGATTTGCTTGTCCTTTAAAGAGAAACCCTTTCTGTGATCATCAGGATAACTCTATGTCTCAAAATACTTTTACAAACAAACAGAACTTTTCTCCTAACCACATTTGATCTGCTTTCATTTGTTTTGGATGGAGTGGCTTTCTGTGTATATGGAGACCTCCCCTGTGTCTAAATCCTGAAGTCCATCAAGCCTGGCTCTGAAAGCATGTGTCCCCAGGATGAATGAATTACTGAACCTAGATTTATTATCTAGTCTTTCCTCTTTGTTATTTAGGACTATGTTATCTTTCTTTAAAACCTTTTGTGTTTTAACGGTTTGGTTTAATTCCCCCCCTCTAAAACTGCTATTTAAGTGTGATGTTTGATCAGTTGTGTTTCCACTCCCTCAATACAGGGAGTATTGAGATATATACTAGATTATTTAGCCTTCTCCTTTCTGCGTTACTGACACAGAGATACCATGCAGCTTGTTTAAACAAATGTTAAAATATGCTGTCAGAAAAATTCTTCAGAAATTTCAGTTGATTTTTCCATGTGCTTTGTTTTCAGAAAACTTATCAGATTGCTGAAATTAACATTAAATTAATTGATTTGCTTTGTTCAACTATTTTTGTTCAAATTTTGGGCATTATAATCTTCCAAACATTCTTATTTCTAAGACAACTGAACTATTTACACAAAAGTCAGTCTCTCTTCAAAAAGCAATGATTTCCAGCATGTATAATCAATGAATATAAAGATGTTATAATTACAAAATAAACAAGAGAGTTTAGCTAAGAAGGACATAAAAACAAAAAGAGAATAGATAGAATGCTTACCTACATCCTGGGCTCACTACAGAACTCCAAAGAAGGAATCTCCAGAAGAGACCCCTCCACACTGGTAGTCAGCTCTTAAATGGGTTGAGAAGAGGTGGAGCCAGGCTCCACCCCTTCCAGCAGTACAGGTGAATTGCCTTACCTGTGCTCCTGTGTCTGACTCATTGCTCGCCTCAGGTGATCAATCAGAGGTTGAGGCCGTGATTCAGCAGTTCCCATACACCAGCATATTCATTCCCTTTTATGTCTGAATAAAAAGGGAGCATCCACTAAAAATTCCAAAGTCAGAGAGCAAAATGATAGGTGAGATAGTACAAACCTCACAGGCTGCTGGCCTTGTCTCCACGAAGTCCAAATCTAAAGTCTAGATCTTAATCATTTCTATTTTAGTAGACATCCCTATTTTAGTAGACTTTGATGCAGAAAGGGTGATATCCAGTTTTAATTTACTTCTGTTAATAAGGAGTAATGTTGTAATTGTACTCACAGTTCAAAAATTAATTCTTCTGAGAAGAAGACGGATGTGTTGGGTATAGCAATAAAAAATCATGATGTCTAGTTTGTAAGATGTCAAACTGAACCTTAGAGAAGCAGGCTATATGACAGAGAGTCGATAAAAGAAATCCATCGGTGCTTAGTAAAAGCTAAGCAGCAGCATTCTACTTTCACCTGCCAAATGGCCAGTGGGGTCACCTTGTTCAAGGCACCTTCCTAGGCTAAGCTTTCTAAGCTGCCTAAGAATGGTACAAAAGTCTCGGATTATTATAATTATTATTATTTTCTCAGATAAATCAGCGTCCCTTAGGAAAACCCAAGGCACCAGAGTTTTAAAAGTTGTCAGGATACCGCAATCCTCTTGCATCATCCATGTAGCTGTATTCTTTTAAACGGTGCTGAACTTTGAATCTAATCTGAAAGGGAACGTTACTAAAAATCGGACCTTCTCTATTTGCCTCTTCACTCTGGAAAAGGTTATATAAAAATATATATCTTTCAAATGTACAGCCACTCAACAATAAACATACTTATCATGTAAATTTTCTGCCAGGTAAAAACTGATAGGAAATATTCCTAAATTTAATTTCTAAGCTTCCTTGTAAAAATCATTACAGCATTACTATTTCAGTCTCTTACTCAGAAACTTGAAATGCTTGATAATACTGACTATAATTTCAGGAAGAACACCATTTCTTTGCAATTTAAAAATGGTGAATAAAACAGATTTAAAAACCTATACCTCAGTAGTAGGAAGAAGCACAGAACACAAATGTACCAATTTAAAGAGCCTAGAATGATTGATAATATGCAGAGCTCTATAGATCTATGAGCTCTATGATGTAGTTTTAATATTTTTACCTTTGCTCTGAGGTAGCTACACCACCAATCTTCAGCTTCCCTTAAATACCAACAAACTCTTATTGCTCAACTCTGTTCAGTGAAGCTCAAAGAGCAGAGATCTCTTCTGAATGAAATATAATTGAATACTATCATTAATATGTAATAGAATGGAAGAGTAAATACAGTTCCTTTTATTGGAATCTTTTGATTGGAAGAGTGAATATTCCTCTTATTGGAGTTTAAAAAGGGGAAAGGGCTGGAATTTAAAATAATCTTGCCAGGCTGAATAAATGGCCTGGAAAACCACCCCAAACAAACAAACAAAAAAACTATGGTGAAATTAATCCCTGACAAGAATATGTTGTAGCTAAGCGGGATGGCATGGCAAGACCTGACTAAATGACAAAGAGTCTGAGATCTACTGTGCTTCAGACTGCACTGAAACCAGCAGTAACATCCAGTGTGAAGAAACAAATGCTACACTGAAAGAGACAACCAGCTGTGTCACCTGAAAAACACATAAAATCAACTTTACACACTTCCAAAAAACTTGAAGCATCAGCTAACATTCCAAATATCTCTCTCCCAAGGGAAGAACTGTTTCTATTCATGTTATTGACTACTCTGTATTTCCCTCTCAATTTGAGTGCATTTTGAGTATGTGAAAATTGATCTTTCCAGGTTCTGATTTAACCTTTTTATCAGCTACTCCAGCCTGAAGTTTTTATAATTGACTGTATTCACAAATACATTCACATTCAGATTAAAGAACAGGGTTACACAGAAAACAGTTTGGAACAGGATTTTTAATAAAACAGGATGAACTGCAGCGATGAGGCAAAGGGCTTGACCAAAAATCAACTGGTTTAGACCATATTAACCTCTTTTTTCTCCATGCTCGCTAGTCTTCCATGCTTGTTCTTCCCTGATCCACTCTTTCCTTGTCTTTGTCCTTTCTCCTAAATTTCCCACAGTAATTTTTACACAATCTCATTTACCTTCTGTAACATCCTATAATAGTTTGCTTTCCCAAGTGACCAATGTTTTCTCAGCTTAAGTTGAGCTTAAACACATCAAGCCTACAGATATGAAGATCCTTCAAACAGCCCAAACACCAGTGATATAAGACATTTGATCTTAATGTCTCTTCTATCTCTATTTATTAGGCTTTAATTTATTGCCTTGACTGGGAGGTTGGTTTATTTGTTCATTTAATGTTAATAGCCACAAACCAGAAGTTCTCAGAAACTTTATATTCTCGTGTTCTCACAGCAGAATTCTAATCCACTATAAGGAGGAGATTCAAAGTTCATGGATGTAGACAGATTCTCCTTGATTAGACAGGATCAGTAGCTATCAGGCAAGCTCGTATTTAGTTATGTTCTTTGAAGACTGCCAAGATTTGACAAAAACTGACAAAAGGATTTGATCTTACTAATTATATATGTTTTCTTTGAGCACAGGATTTAATAGATGACCCCTTAAACTCCCTTTCAACGAAATTAGTGCATGATCCTGTGATTCTGTTTACTTATTTCCTAGTCTAGCATTCTGACATATCTCTTAAGTCTGTTGAGGAGTGACCACATTTTACCGGATTTTTTTTTTTTTTTTTTCCCCCCTTTCCATATAGCACATATAATACTGGGGGAAAAAAAAAGCCTTGCAGTATGCAGTGATATAATGCACTTATCAATCTTTAGAATTCACTAACACATGTAACCTAATAGTACAGACAAATGCATTCAGCATTCCAATAAGTTGTCAGTCCTCTCTGTGACATACTCTGGATCTCAATTTTCATTTTGTGGTTGGAAATGTGTATGTACATATAATCACAGAAGTCTGGTAAGAGCGTTGTCTTTTTGCATCATATAATCTTTTTCAGCTTGGTCAATTTGCCTGTATGTAGCACTTGGTGACATGGTTTCACTGTTTCTAATACTAGAGCTAAAACTTATTCCTTATATCAAAACACATCATGTGGAAACACCAGATGATTAATCCAGTTCTGATTTACCAGTGTGACTGAATATTTATTAGAAAAGACATTCTCATTCTAGGTTATAAAAAAAGTGGTTTTGCATATGCATGACCATTTATATATATATATACATATATGTTACACAGTGCCAGTGAACTTGATTGTCTAGGTTACTAATTGGAAAGATCCTTTGTTTATTAGTTAGCACATGACAGATGCCTTCTGTGATAAGAAGTAAGCATAACTCCACTCTGTTTTGGAGATTAAGTGATTTAGTTGCATGTATTTCACTCCTTTTCCCTTTGCTAAGGGAACACTAGTGCAACAAGAAGGCTGCTTACTATACATAATTCTTAATTTTGTAGGAAAACATAAATATTCTGTTTGTTTTACTCAGTTTATGGACATTCATGTGAACTTCCCTTGCCTATGTCATATTAAGGACGTGGGCAGTTGAAAAAGGTTTATTTATTATTTCCAACTTCTTTTTCAGTTTAAATATCTTCCCTTTACCCACTGGAAAAGAAAAGACAAATTACTGCAATTAAGCTACTCCTCTGCAGATTTTTCTCTTTCTTTCACATATAACATGATATTTATTCACTGATTTTTTTTTCCCCCCCAGTGGAAAAATCCAATTGTTCAGACTTTAAAAAAAAAAAGAAAAGAAAAGAAAAAGAAAAAAAAAAAAAAGAATCTTCAGAGGCAAGGAAAACAATTTTCCATAAAGAAAATATCCAGAACACATACTTAAGTGCCACAAGTTTTGCTATCTGCGGAACAGAGCTCTTTTCTTAGGGGTCTTAGGGGAAAAAAGTAGGTGAGTTAGATTTGTTTTTTTCAAAACAGTACGAGGAAATTAAAACTCGGTGATTAAGACTTTCACTCAGAAAACAGAGGACCTGGGTTCAATTACCTCCATAGTGAAATCTCACTTCTCACTTGTCAAAAACACTTTAACCGGCAATCTACAGCATAAGGATCAGAAGGGGCAAGTAAAAGTGATGCCTGCTGCGTGTGACTCATCTAGCTTCAACCAATTTATTGTAGAACTAAGAATGCAAAAGTGAGAGGGTCAGACACACAGGACAAACAAGAGTAGATTCTGCAGTTAGAGAGCAAAATTTTCAGGAAGCACTCAAAGATTGGAGCTCTAGTTTTGGCTCTGTGTATTACTAATAGGGTGTACTTGATTGTTTCTTTCATTATTAGTTATTGACTTCATTCCATGACAAAGTCTTGTTCCACATCAACTGTGTGGATGTCAGAAAAGCAATTGTGTTGCACAATGATTCTGAGTTTATACATTAGATTCAAAGGGTGTAGGAAGGAACTGTTTCTAAAGATGAGATGTAAATCTACATAATCTGTAATAATCTCACAGAGTATAGCTTTTTTTCTCTATTTTTCCTTTTTTTTTTCCCCTTTATACATATCAAAGAGTATTTAAATTACTGCTGAAATTAGAAATCTAGTATCAGACAGATGTGGAGCATGCAACGTCTGTCTAATATGCAATGGCAAAAAAAAAACACTAGACCAGAGACAGTATTTCTCTTGTCCTGAAACCATTTGTCTTTGCAGAGCTTGCATCCATGAAACTGAACATTCTTATTCCTCAAATACAGTGGTATCATCTGAGATAACTTCATGAAGAAGATAAAAGGACTGAAGCACCTCACTTGTGAAGAGAGGATGAGAGTTGAGGTTGTTTAGCTTGAAGAAAAGAAGACTCTCAGGAAATCTTATAGCAACTTTCTATAACTTAAAAGTAGAATACAGGAAAAAAGGAGAGGGATTATTTATTGGGAAGTGTTGTGATAGGACAAGGGGAAAAGGTTTATACCTACAAGAGAGTAGATTCAGATTAGATAAAGGAAGAAATAAAGGAAGAAACTTTGATGTTTGTGAGGCCCTGGAACAGGTTGCTCAGAAAGGTGTAGATATCCGTTCCCTGGAAGCATTTGAGGCCAGGCTGGATGGGGCTTTGAGCAACCTAGTCTACTGAGCAGTGTCCCTGCTCATGGCAGAGGAGTTGAGAGAGTTGAGAGAACTAGATGATCTTCACGTTCCTTTCCAATCCAAACTATTCCATGATTTTATGTTTCTTTGATTGTTCTCAAACCATACAAAACCTCAAGCTATTGTAGCTGGTTTTTGTTGTTGTTGTTGTTGTTTTGGTTTTCTTTTTTCTTTTTTTTTTTTTTTTTTTTGTGTGTGTGTGTGTGTGTGTGTGTGTGTGTGTGAAAGTAATAGACTGGGGCAAAAAAATTAACCCTGAAATAGTACAAAAAAAAAAAAAAAAAATTATCAGGATAGATAATTCTTTCCAGAATCTAAGAAATCATTATTATAAAAATAAAATCCATGCTGTATAGGCAAATTTTACTATTTCAGCATACTAGAAAATATGAGTAAATGCTGGGAACTATCAGGTCAATCTTCCTTACCAGAGCATGGGAGTCACAAAGCAGCATGTGAATAACAGTTCATTTTTAGGTGTATATTTATTTCCCATATTCTAGAGAAAAATCTGCTTTTCCAAAGAAAAATATATTGGTGTCTACTGAATTTTTCTAAGAAAATAAGTAGGTGGTATAAGAGTCCACTGAATATCAAGGGTAAGTCCCAGCACAAGTTATGCTTCTCTTCAGCATCCAAAATATTTTGATTGCATGGTACAGACTGTAGTAATTATCTGAGGAACAAGCAATTAATTCCAGGAGACAAGGAATAATTTCCAGAATAATTTCTCTAAGGTTTCCTCTATCAAATTAAAATAGACACAGTGACTTTGTTTAAACTTCCATCTATACAAAATGTCGGCTTAGGTATGTCTTTTCCCTATTAAGGTAATTAAATCAAAAGTAGATTTTTTTTTTTCTAAGATCTCTGGAAATGTTGTATACAAATTATAGCCTTCTGATTCTGATTATCATTGTCATCCTGCAATGAATCACAAAACCATAGCATTGTAGAGGCTGGAAGGGACCTCTAGAGAACATCTAGTCCAACCTCACCTCCAAAGCAGGCTGTAGGGAAGTGAAGTGTAAATACAATAAATTCAACTGTATTGGGAAGCTTACCTAAAGAAGAAGTAGAATACTTTCTTCTTTTGTATCATCAAAAGTTGTACTACTTCATGAAACAGGAATGAAAAACATTCTATACCATATTAAATGCATAGATTTTATGATATCTCAGAAGTTCATGTAGATTACAATTTTTGAATATATAAAGCAATCAAATAAAAGAGATCATCATCGTATTGAAAGAAATGGAGGCAGAAATGAATTTTATGCAGAAATATTTTGCATGCTAAAACATAAAACAATAAATAAATGCAGGAATGAATTATTATATTTTTGTGTCCTATGAAGTAAATATTACGATTCAATGCTCCAA